>NC_090664.1:2324121-2634292 GCF_013368605.1 Nyctibius grandis
CTGCCTCTCAGATTGTAAAGCTTTCTCACACGGTCATTCTTCCAGCGTGGAAATCCCAGAGCTTCTGAAATGTCAGCCATCAGCTGTTCAAAGGTCTGGACCGATCTCCTGTTGAGAAGCAAGGTTATCCTTCTGAGCGTGCGTCCACCGGGTTTCACCACTGTAATAATCCTTGGCTTCACAGGACTGTGCTCTGAATGTATCGTGTGAAAACCATTACGGGGATTAAAAAACGGGGACCTATGACTGCTTTCACTCAAACATGGTTTTCCATAGTTTCCACAACCAACAGGAGGGCACGTGCCCTGTAGTTTCCTCTCTTTTACTTTTGAGCTTCCGTTGTGTGACGAATGGTCAAACAAGCCTTGGCGTCCTGAAGCAAACAAAGAGCAGGTACATTATTCATTTTGCATCATCAGATCTTTCTGAGTAAGAGTTTTCTACATATCAGTGTATGTGACCTCAGAGAGTAAGGGTAGGTGCACTCAATGCTTATAAAGAACTTTTAACAGCCACTAAGGAGTAACTCCACATACACGCAACTACAAACATTTTCAAGTATGTGAAAAAATGTAAATGTACCTTGTGACAGAGAAATGCTATTAAAAAAATAATAATGATGGAAACAAATAGATCCTTCTCCTAAATTCTCCCATCTTCCAGAAATCCTCAAAAATGGGGTTACTTGTGTCAGGATTGCATCCAGATTGTTTAGCATCCTCCTATGAATCTACCTACCATGAACTCATTCAATTCCTTTCTGAACCCAGTTACAATTTTGGCCTCTGTAAACCCTGTGGCAACAAGTTCTGCAATTACATTGCATGAAGTAAAAGAAATTAATTACTTCTGGTTTAAAATTGCTACCAGATGGCTGTGTGTCTGCAACCTTATTTTCTTACAAATAATCATCTCTTCTTCACTTTCCCTGGACCATTCATTTAGTTTCTAGACTTCTATAACAAATTAAGTAAATGAGATTCTTATAAAAAGTATTACTTTTGCTATCATTTTACAGCAATTTTATATTACATTTAATAGTAACATACTTTAATTTTTTTCCTTAAAGAAAGGCCATCTTAGTTGTGTTTGATAATTGGAGTCCTAGTTTTCCAATATTTTGGTTTGACTTTTTTATTCTAAAAATTATGTAAAATCACACAAAGTCCTGAATATCCTCTAGGGACATTAACAATTTTCCCCTCAGATATTCATCTTAGAACACCACCCAAAGAAAACAGTGCCATTCTTTATGTGTAATTCTGAAAAGGAAGAACTGAAAACATAACACATGGTTAGGGACAAGCCGAGCTATAACATAATTCACTGTCTATAAACACAACAATAAGCTAAGAATAAAAATGTCCTCTTCAAGTACTCTGATTTCTTGTACTTATTAAAACTTGATTATAATGCAATTCTTTTCAGCCTCAAGAAATAAACTTTCAGAATGAGATGACAGAGGGCTTCCAACTCCGTTTAATACTTCTGCTGTTCAGTTGGGAACAAACATTCAATACGTGTGAACTAACAGGACCAAGCCAAAAGCAAGCAGCCAGAATGACTACTGAACCATTACAAGGACATTCCCATACACAAATGGCTTATCTCCCAGAAAATCCCACCCATTTTCATACAATACATAGTCACGGTGCAGTGGGCAAATCCCCAAAGGAAAATCTGCACGTATGAGCGTTCCTCTGGGTGCTAGGCTTAACACACACACGTTCAAGAGTTCTGGCATAGTTAAACCTACTACACGTTGGTTTTCAACTGCCAAAAAGCCACTTTCAGTATTTCAAGCTATGTGTTTTTATTTGTCCTTTTCATCAAGGCATAATAGAGTGAAGAGGAAATACGCCTCCGCGCCTAGAACAAGAAACAAAAGGGATAACTACAACAAGTGCTGCAGCATTCCCTCGCTCTGCCTCAAAAACACCGTATCCAAAAGGCCAGGGGTTGAGTGGGGAAAGCACGTGAGGAGACGCTGCTACAGACCTCCACTGCTGTTGGCTTTGTTCAACGTACGATGACGGACACTTCTTAGTTGTAATACTCTCACCAGATAAGTGCTGTGTGTCCCCCAGAATGTCCCTTAACTCTTGGCTTCCTTTTCATCCTCTGCCAAATGAGATAGATATTTATTCTCCAAATAAATATTACAAAGAAGCCCAGCTGCCAGCACGCTGACTGAAGATGTAAGCATTATATAAAAGCTACATGACTAAAGCTTGGTGGTTGTACAAGTTATTTCTGTCTTCATTCTGCTTTTTAAGGATGATCTCGTTATCAAAAGATGACTACATATGTGCTAGTGATTTTTCAGCAATCAGGTATTCCTCTCAGAATAAAGCCTACTGTGAATGGGGAAAAAAAAAAAAAGTCAGACGTAATAATAGTTCTCTGAAATCTAAATCAACTCCAGAACATGTTCGTTACCAGGAATTGCTGAAGCTCTGAATTTAATCAACGTTTCCAGATTCTTGCCTACCCACTGTCATCAAAGCATTATCTTGCTTTTGGGAACAGCACGTGACATTTTTACCACTTATAATCTTGGTACAACACAAAAACAATGCTGCACTAATAATGACTTTTCCCCCAGATTATGTTTCTCCCAGCTATGCTGCTATTATCACCCCTTTCTACAAACCATTCATTTTTAAGTGCCTGGCTGCACTGTTGACTGTTTCAATTACCCAAACATCAATTATGTTTCATTTCTTCACTAAATCAGCTAAGCTTTAAACAGAAACCAATTTTATTTTTTAATTCTATAACTAATGGACTAAGAGCAGTTTTATGTAATTATTAAGAACAATCCAGGAATGTGTTTTTGTGCTTTTAAAACTGGCTTGATTCCTAGCCAAAAACAGTTTGACAGCAACAACAAGTTAATATATAATCATTTTAGGAATAAGAATAATATTGCATATTTTTCTGAGATGAAAAAGGAAGTTACATGAATGCCTAAATCAATGCATAAAGGAACCTCCTAATGTTTTCTGAGAAAAGGGGAAGTGTAAAATTTTGTCAAAGCGTTAGGCACAATGACTATACACTACATAAAATAAAAAATTAATTTCAATTGCCTGTTACAACTATTTCAGTCATAATTTCTGTTATTTTCCAGTTATGCTATATTTATTTTAACCGACACACATGAAGCCAGCCTCAATCTGTCAGGAAAGCGCACACACTTAAAGCAGTAACAAGTATTTCTAGAAAGCCTTCAAAGGTCACGCACATACACAAATCCTATAGCTACAATTCATATGGCTTCAAAATCTTGTTTCCATATTTATATATGAGTGGGAGAGGGAGGAAGAGGGAGGTGGGCCCAGAAACACACTTCAATGAGTCTGAGTACTGGCAAATTATACATCAGAGAATAAAAAGGGTTTTTTCTTTTACTGTCTTACTGAGAGCTAATGGTTACCAAACATACATATTTCTTATAAATGTTAATATGGATGGATGCATGCATCCATCTGTCTATTTTTATCCATATACGTATCTATCTACATATGCTCATGTATCACCAAGTATCAATATATAAGATGATGCAAAAGATTAAGGCGGCAGAAAACTGTAGGGGAGCAGCATGGCCGAGGAGGCTGTGGAGGACTGTGGCTGTGGAAGCACCACACGTGCCACCTGAGCCACGCACGTGGGCACAGGAAAAAGAAAACTGGGGTTCGCAGAGCAATACAGAGCTCCACGTGATGAAGACGTGATGGTCTTGTAGGGTAGAAGATCCCACCAAGTCCCTAGAGAAGCAAGGAGGATGAGACAAACGGGGATTTATTTGGGGGCTCGAAGGGGTAGCAGGAACAAGTTTAGCACCTACTGACCAGAGCACAAGTGCTCCCTGGAGAGAAAATGGTTGCTGGAGGGAGAACAGCTTCTGTGGTTCATTTTTAAAAGCCAATTCACAAACCATTTGTGATAGTCACAGTCAATCCCACTGCGGCATGAGGGGGAAGGCATAGAGGGGAAACCACAAAAATGCCTTTAGAAGACCTTTCCTTGTAGGGTTTTGGCTCATACTCCGGACCTGGAGTAAAATAAAGTGAATTCAGAAGACTTAAGCTCTGAATAAGGTGTGTATACAGAGCTTCAACCAATCTATATCTGAAGGAATTGCCTGGTTACACCCCCCCTACAACAGTAAAGTAACGGGGTTTGCCAGAGGTCACCTATTCTTGCAATTAAAAATGCATTGCTGCCATTTGTCCTTGAAAACTTATCCCTTCCCTTGACCCATCTGTAAGTTTTTGTTCATTAATTAAAATATTTCCACTCATCTTGCATTCCTTCTTGGCTCTCCTGCCTGTGATCACAGTTTCAGTAATTAACTGAATGGTTTACCCAGCAGCTAATTCTGCTATCGAGTCACAGGTTGCAGTGGAATTAAATTTTTACAAGGAGTGTTACAACACAATTTAAAGCAGAAGGCGACACTGAAATAGGATCTAGTTATGGCATTGCTTTCTGTGAATAAGATGGTGTTATTTAAGCCCCGCAATTTCTTTAGAAGACCCTGGATCAATAAGAAAGCCGCCACTTACAAAAGCAACAGTGAAAACTCCCCAAAACATTAGCAGCATTCTTCACGCAAGTAAAGTTGCACATGACAGAAATTGTGTATCTGGGAGTCGTTTTGGTATATTGGTCCCAATGTAGCACAAACAAAATACTGTTTCAAAAGGGAAGGGAAAGAGCAGCCCTAGAAGTGTTTGTTTTTTCCTTAAGCCCCAGCAAATCCTGGTAAGGACATGCAAAACAAAGACCACAGGGGGAAAAAAATTAATCTTATTTGGAACCCAAAACATTTAATTCTTGTCAAAGTATCAACAAGTATCTTAAAGTACTTGAGGGTGGAGAATGTCTCTAGCCTTTAACTCAGAGCAGCCAAGTATGTAGTTCACACAGGTTACCGGTGTGCATCAGCAGTCGGCTCCAGGATGCAACCAGAGTCCTCTAGAAGCATGACATCTTGATCTCCTCTTTTGCTATAAATTATTAAATGTTGCAACTTTCAGGGCTGGTGCACACGGTTAGTGCCCAAGACTGAAGTAGTAGTATGACAAGCCTCAACATACTAAATTAGTTACACGGAAGCAAAATATGATCACAGGCATCCTTTCACAGCAAGTAAATTTTACATGGGCATTACTACAGCCCTACTGTTGGAAACACTACTAGTGAATTTTTCTCTAAAGAGCCATAGCTGTAGCACCCTCTCTTTCCTTCCCTCCTCCTCATCCTTGCCTCCCTGACATGCTTTACAGAATTTTAGGGCAGAGATTTTCACAGAATCACAGAATCAACCAGGTTGGAAGAGACCTCAGGGATCATCGAGTCCAACCGCTGCCCCTACACCACCCTGTCAACTAGACCAGGGCACTAAGTGCCATGTCCAGTCTTTTCTTAAACACCTCCAGAGATGGTGACTCCACCACCTCCCTGGGCAGCCCATTCCAATGTCTAATAACCCTTTCTGTAAAGAAATTCTTCCTGATATCCAACATGAACCTCCCCTGGCGAAGCTTGAGGCTGTGTCCTCTTGTCCTATCGCTAGTTGCCCGGGAGAAGAGGCCAACTCCCACTTCACTACAACCTCCCTTCAGGTAGTTGTAGACTGCACTAAGGTCACCTCGGAGCCTCCTCTTCTCCAGGCTAAACAACCCCAGCTCCCTCAGCCGTTCCTCGTAGGTCAGACCCTCCAGAGCCTTCACCAGCTTGGTCGCCCTCCTCTGGCCTCGCTCCAACACCTCAACATCTTTCTTGAAGTTCGGGGCCCAGAACTGAACACAGTACTCAAGATGTGAGGAGCCCACCAAAATTTTGTTTGAGTCAGGCCTGGTGGTTATTTCAGCAACAATGAAAGGCAGTCGCACCGTGTCAGTTTTGTCCAGATAAAATCCTGAGTAGAAAAAGAAAAACAAATTTCACAAGGACTGGATCAAGACAGTGTCAAACGTAGCAGGACAGTCCCTGCTAGTTCCAGCCTGAGCAAGCCCCAAAGGCTCACACAGCTCAGAGGTGCAGTGGACCTTGAGGACCTCAGCAGGCTTCAAGCCAAGATTCAAAAATGCCTTTTCTCCTGTAGTAGCTGCTTTAGTAACTGCTAGAGAAGGGTGAAGCACCAGAACTGAGAGGACAGTTTGACTCTCTGTCCTCTTGGCAATCCCATGGTGCTCCTCTGTGTAGAAGCAGTTTAATTCAGACAAAAGTAGACAGAGCAGATCATGAAGGAAAGCAACATCTGAAAATGGGGCGTTCAGAGGTATTCTGCAAGCCGTTTCGGTGGGAAGTCAGCGTCTGGCTGCTTTCAAAAACCCCAGCAGCTATCAGGCCGAGACAGTAATGTTAACAAGAAAAAGTGGAAGTTGAACAGTTGAATCAAAAGTTTGGGATTGAGTAAAGGTGGCTGGGCTTCTCACATGGAGACAGAGTCAATAAGGGAAATCAAGGAGACTGGAAACACCTTGTCAGAAGGGAAACTGGAAGAAAACATGGAGCACAGGGATTTTGCTACCAAAGGAAACTAAGACCATAAACATGTACAGAGACAGACAAACAGGACTAGGGAGAAGGGCGGTCACTCTGTCCTCCCACGTGTTATGGAAGACAAATTGGCTCTGCAAAGAGACAGGATTAGAAATATCTTATAAAATAGGATACGGCAAAGGGATTAAAAATGGAAGTTCATTGGGGAAATGCCAAGGAGAGACGCAACGCAGTAGGAGCTGGGAGAGGAGGTCTGGGAATAGGAGAGGGAAGTGGAAGGGGCATTGCTCTTCTGGTATCACCATCCAGAAGCCAGCCAGCATGTATCAGGGCCAGACACCTGAAACTGAAAAAGGAAACCTAGTGAAGAATTGGACTGGGAGGATAAGAAGTTATATGAAGGACTGGGACAGACTGCAGGGAATGAAGCAAACAGGGCCATAGTTAGACACTGTCTGGCAGCAATGATACTGGCTGATAGCAATTTCTATGAACTTTGCTGACACAGTGGAAGCAGATGAAGGCTGTAATAGCGAAGCAGTAAAATGTGAGGGTAAGAACAAGAGTGGAAGTCAGGATGCTGATCTTAGGCAAAGGGACAGGATTGGTAGCCAGCAACAGGACTGTCCTCACATGGTCTGCTCCTTTGCAGTTCTTCATAAAGGACATATACCTGCTTTTGTTGTCACTTACCATATTAGTTCACCTTGACTTTTTTTTTTAATTTTTTTTAAAGAACAGGAAAAACTACATGCACACAAACAGGTGACTACAATAGAGAACATTACCAAGGTCATCACTGAGACAGGACAAAATTAAAGCTGTTAGCATGACCTGAATTCACCTCCTCCATACACATAAGATAATTTAGAAGTGCATACAGTTTTTCCAGTGTCTGCTCCAGGGTACAGTGGATCCTCTTTTAGAGACAAACTGGAATCAGGACTGTGCTGTAAAAAAAAATATGTTGTCCATAGAGATCTTAACCTCTGTAATTAGAAGAGCTGAAAAGTGTGTAGTGAAAGAATACAGGAAGAAAAATAGTTTCTCTGCGTAAGGAAGCGCAGCCCTGAAGAACTGGATTTTCTCTCAACCAATTCCACAGAGTTTCAAAGCAATCGACTTAATCTAGATTTCTCAGAGAGGATTACATTCTGGTGGCCAAAACAATATCCTGACACCTGATCTGCAAACCTGCTCAGTGCTCACAGCTGCAAGAGAACATACTGGAAGGGGTATTTCAGACACGAGGTAATATAACATGACACATAGACAATGCTAAGTCATAGAATCACAGAATCAACCAGGTTGGAAGAGACCTCTGGGATCATTGAGTCCAACCATTGCCCTGACACCACCATGTCAACTAGACCATGGCACTAAGTGCCATGTCCAGTCTTTTTTTAAACCCCTCCAGAGATGGTGACTCCACCACCTCCCTGGGCAGCCCATTCCAATGGCTAATGACCCTTGCTGAGAAGAAATTCTTCCTAATGTCCAACCTGAACCTCCCCTGGCAAAGCTTGAGGCTGTGTCCTCTTGTCCTATTGCTACTTGCCTGGGAGAAGAGGCCGACTCCCACTTCACTACAACCTCCCTTCAGGTAGTTGTAGACTGCAAAATTCATCCCAAAATTCAGGACCTGGGCATCTCAAGTTGCTTTCTTCCCCAAATTAAAGTACTTCTGACTTTGTTTTTTGCACCTTGACTCCCGCTGAGCAGTTCATGCCTTCTCTTTACAGGTATCACAGAGATGCTAATCCATGTTTGTTGCTGTAGCAATAACCATGACAGAAAAGCCCACAAGTTATTAAGCCTGTATTAACAGCAGGGATCAAGAAGCATGCGGTGACAGGCACGAACAGCCAGGGTAAACCGTAAGTAGATGCTCATTAGGTAAGCTTTGTCCATCATATGCACTGATGGAGCCAGAGACCCTGGGGGAAAAAAAAGCAGCGTCTGATAGTGTAATTAATGTTTATATTTTAATGCACAGGAACAGGGGTTGAGGGGACAGCACTGCTAATCAACAGTCATAAAGGCTTGACTTTGTAACCTGAATAATTTAGATGATAAGTACCTGGCCTTGTAGAAATATTTTTTTTTAATACATTGAACAAATAGTATGTGTTCAGAATACATTTGATTGTAAGGCAGTTATAAAATGTACTATGCAATAAAATATTACTGTAAATCATGTGGTATTATAACCATGGGTTACTAAACTAAATAAAATAAGCACAATCTAAGTATTTTTAGAAGACCAAAGTGTATTTTACCCAATTATATAAAAAAATTAACTCACCGTGGTATTTGCAAGAATTCTTATCTGCATTAGCTACTGGTGGAGAAGGAAAACAAAGCCATGTTCAATATTACAAATACCATTTATCATCTGGAATCTTTCAAGAACAGTTTTAATACTGTTACAATGAAAAGAAGAAGGAAAAAAAGGGAATCAGTTTAATTTTTACAACATAATTTCTGCTACCCTAATGGGCATCTCCAGTCGTACTCATGCCAGTACATCCATGTCCAATTTGCACTAGTGTAATGGAGATCAATCGCTGACCCCGTCTAACTCAATTTGTAGAAAATTAAAATCACGCAGCAGCTCAGGCAGTATTCTAAGTTCACCGAAGAAAAACTAATTTGGACTCATCTACAAAAAGGAAAAAAAACCCCAGAATAATATATCTATCTCATACAGTTTTAGCCCTAAAAGATCCTATATACTAGTATGACAGGATTCCAAGTTCGTTATCTTCCACAATTTCACATCAAGCATGCTTAAATTCACATGCAATATTATTTTTTCTTTAACTGTCAGCCCTGCAAACTCAGCTGCATGTCAAGTTGAGTCCCTTCTCTCCCACACGTCACCAACAGAACTAAAGAAGTTTCTCCCAGCCAAATATGTCTGGTCCCATTAAGTGAGTGCCAAAGTGTCAGCTGTGAGGAAAAAAATGTCCTTAGTGGCTACTCCTAGAGTGCAAGAGTACGGGAGATGCACACCTTTGTACTCACTCCCTGTCTTCATAAGACGACTTCAAAACTTTGCATCACACACCGTATCTTCAACATATCTGCTTTTTATTTTAAGAATAAAAGCTTTTTAAGAATAAAATAAACATCCATTATGTCATGCAAACTGGAAACTAGATATCTCATACTCTTTCAGTCCCATAAATGCCCATTCTCATTCCTCCCCAGTCTTTCACTCTAGAAAGAAAGAAAGAAAGGACCCTAACTCCCTTCTCCCTGCCCATTTCTCTTACTCCCTTTTCACTGCCACTTTTAGCACGTAGACCTCTGAGTTTATGGGAGATCCTAGAGGGCAAAGACTACCAGAGCAGCCAGATGTTGTAGCAAAGGAGTTCCTAGGATGGGAAGGACAGCCCGGGTGCAAAACCTTGCAGCTGGCTGGACTTCAGCCGAGGGAGGGAGCCTGAGGGATGCCCACATTGGATCCCTTGCTATGGCTAGATGAGCTCTGGATTTTTCCATTCTGAGGATGGATGGTGCCTCCGTGTCACCCCCAGCCCCAGTGTGGGTGCCATCCTGCAGTGAAACCAATGTAGGAGGCTCAGCATGCAGCAACACATGACCATATTTACTGTATGAGAACCACAAGGAACAAATGACATTTAGCAGCCACCTTTCCTTCTTTCTCCTCAAAGAAGATAAACTCAGGGTTTTCTTTGCCTCTTTCCCCCTCGCCCCTTCTTCTCTGCTAAATGTTCAGAATCCCTTTGCAGCCTGCCCTGGCCCTCTCCTATCCAGCTCCCCCCAGGATGGAGCAGCAGGGGCCAGACTGCTGCAGGGCAGCCTGGTTTGGTCTCTCAGTGTTACACTCCCTTTCCCGACCTTCTCAGGCACTCAGCTCCTTCCCCTGCAGGCCCACAGCCACCCCACCGTACAGTTTGAGATTTTCTAAATCAAGCCATTTGTAATTAAAAAATAAAATATTTACAGCAAACACAGATGGCTATTGCCATGTGTTAGTGTTAAACTGAGCTGAATCACCCCAGAGCAGCAGATGAAGGTAAAGATTTCATGTAGTCTGGTAATGAGTCACAAGTGCCATCGGTTTTACTTTTTTTTGGAGCACAACCCCACTTTCATTATCTTCTTTCTGACATTTTAAGGGCAGCAAATTAAGAAGCAAGCACAAAGAAAGCCCTTTAAAGAAGTATACAGATGCATAATCTGTAAAGACTAACCGAAATGTAAGACTGCACGTGAAATGAATCAGTGCCTTTGGAGGTGTGAGGCTCAGCTTAAGTTGTTACCCTGCACAAAACCAAAAAAAGAATATTATGAAACTGCTCATTTATTTCATTTCTTTCAAAGATGACAGGCTGTGTATTTTATTGGGAACAGCCACGGCTGCTTTCCTCAGTTTGACAGCTTTAGGGTCTGCCCCAGTAACCAGGGAAGATAGCTCTGAGTCCTGGACCTTCCATCAAGAATCTTTCAGGAGTGGGACAGAACTGACAGAGGGAAACAAAAACATCTTACACAACTGCGATATTTGCCAGAATCCATCTGGCAAAGCCCTCCGTGTGTTTCTCAAGGCTCAGCATACAGGGAATTTTACTTTCACGTTGATGCTCTTGACTCCTGGACTACCATATACTTCAAATTAATTATTCATGTTTCATCTCAAAGCAAGATTTCACTGCTTTTTAATCCTGCTAGCCAATATTGCCTCGGTAAAAGGAGCAGGATTCTGTTTCTTCTGGTGGGAGATTTTATTTGCATTGCTTCCTAAATCTCAACTTGATGACTAATCGGTTGCAACTGAGCAAACCCAGTGAAAATAACAGAGCTTGCAGAGGTGTCACAGAGGGTTTAATTAGGCTTCCAGATCCTTTATTACCAATAACCTTGTTGCATAACTACAGACCCAGCCAGAGTCTGATTATCCATCTGCTTTGCAAAAGGGGCAATTACCCAAAAGTTTGGAAATTCAGCACATTTAAGAGAGGTTAACTCGCACATAAATGTAGAATTCCCAACCCCATTATTACAGAACCACTATTTCAGAAGGGACTCATATATTAAAGTCAACATTGAAAAATAAATTGTTTTGCAGAACTTAGAAAATGGGTTTCTCCAGGAAAACCCTAAGCCAGTGCTAATTAGACTTAAAAGCATGGTGACAAGCAGAAAGATCAGGATTTTCACACCACCAGACATTTCTCAGCATTTCCATTAACTACATTATTTGGGGTGACATGAAAACTAAAAAATTGGAGTATATGTGCGGTCTAGCAATACTGATTGCTTAGGAGATGGTGTTTTTAGAATGATTACTGAGAGCTTCTAAGAATACATGACTTAAATAATTGTTTTGCATTCTTACAATAATTAGACTGAGTAAACCATATTAGCAACAGAGGGAAGATGGTAAACACGCCTGACTTTCATTTGCAGCGAAGGCAAACTAATGCTAGGTAAGACGAACAATTTGCATTACCAAAACTCCAAATTTACATTAGAACCAATCGAGGCAGTAGGTCCCCCTCCTTTTTCCATTGTTGCCAGTATCTGGTGAGCGGTCCAAAAAGGCAGACGCCGTACCTTGAAAATGAGAAAAACCTGGAAAATAGTATGCTGTTAAGAAGTGTCACATTCACCTCTTTCAACTACTACATTTTCAACCCTGATCCAAGTTGCACTGAAGCTAATTAAAAGATTCACATTACCTTCAGTGAGATCTGGATCAGATCTAACTGCAGCTGCTGAAGTCACCATACTGTTCTGATGCTAATGATATTTACAAGAAAATCTATATAATGCAGATTTCAAATGTTGTTAAATGTTTAGGAATCATCAAGTCAAAGGAAAAGAGGAAAAGTGGTGACAGAAACCAACTCAATTCACCCTAGAGCTGTTGGAAAAGAAAGAAGGACCACCAGCTTCCCCTGATTTCCACAAAACTATAGAAGTTTCTGCAGAAAAAAACCTAAGCTAAGTAATCTTAGAAACGGGGAAATGAATCCCACACAACTTCCCTTAGTCACCACATGCTGAAAGTCCCGCAATTGCCAAAATTGTGACGCTCGGCAGAACATGACGATAAAAAGCAGCAGTGCAGACAGATACAAAGCATACAGTGACACTACCAGCTAAAGATACATTCAAAACTCAGGTCAGCATGCCTGAGGTAATTAACTTGAGCACAAAAAAAAACCCCAATAAAGACAAGGTAACTTTAGCACAGCTCAAATTCAGAGGCTTGAACAGCTGCCAATATCTTGAATTAACACCAAGTTTTCTTATCTTTGCTGACAGTTTAAGCCCAATTAACCAATTCAGGTTAATGAAGCACAGATGGAGATTTTCCAGAAGGTAGCTCTCAGTTGATGTGTCCTAAAATCCTACAAAAATTTTCATGGAAAGAGTCATCCCATTTCAGGAGATCCACACCCACTACACCACAAGAAAGAGACAGTAACTCTGCAGGATCAGTTTTATCCAGAGCTGCAGGATGGCTTCCTGAGATATAAAACGCATCCACCTCCCGAGAAGAGCATGACAGAGTTGCTATAATAACTATACTTCTACTACATAAAGTAGCTCCAATATGTTTTCTAAGCTTGGTTTCACTTGCTGACTAGTTTTGGAACTCTGTGCTGGTTCTCAGTATTTCAGAGAGTCAAAACTGCATTTAGACCATATAAAAAACACAAGAAGCATTAAGAGGAAAAGGAGGGGCTAAAGAAAAAGGAGACAAGGAGATGGGAAGACAAACTTGCATGTAAACATGCCTATACTTACATTTTAATTTCTAGATGAAGCTAGTAGCAAAAGCATGCATGATGAACTATCAGGTTTGGTGGTAAACTCCTAGATTATCCCTTCTCACAACATAGGTTGCAGTCTAAATGTTCAGAGGAAGAAGCCAGAACTTTGTTAATACTGTTGAGAGACATTTGGTTTGTTTTCTTTTTTTTTAAAAAAAAAAAAGGAAACCTTCCAGTACACAGTGTAGCAAAAGTTTCAGTTTATGGGGTTGTTTCCAACCACAGTGTCTCACAACCTGAAAGCTGTTCCATTAGTTCAAACCAGCAGCCCGTCCAGTCTTGCTGACATTGTGTACCGAATGCCCCTTGAGGAAAGCAGAAAACAACGCTGCACAGTGAAAAGTTATGGAACAGTTTTCCTATAAATATCTGTTATTAAATAGGAGCAAACTGATATAACTACAAAAGTCAGGGGTTACAAGGGCACAACCAGCAGTCATCCCCAGAGGGCTTTGGCTACCACATCACAGCACCCACACCTGACACAACAGCCCTCCCCACCCTTTGAGCCCGTGCCTGTAACTCACATAGCTCCAGCTATAGTAATTTCCCAGCTGACGGAAAATTCACAACCCTTAAGCGTGTTTTAACCCACAGTTGTGCAACAGCTTAATATCTTTTCACCGCGTGCTATTCACTTTTTTGCAGAGCATCGGTGCTGAGCAGCCCACGAGCGCTCGTTCCAAGCGAACTCTACTCACACCGACTACTAAGAGCGCAAGTTACTTCTAATCCTCGATTTTTATCGCAGTACAGATGACACTGTGCTGTGCCTTTCGGAACGGTAAGCGCTGACTTCACATTCAGACTGCAAAGCTCGCTCCCGTCTCTCGCACGGCTGCTGAGGTGGTCTCTCAGCCTGGGAAAAGGAGCACAGGTCCTGACCCCCACCCAGCACCCCTGGGGGAAGCAGCAGTCTTGCTCTCCGTGTAGCAGTACCCTCTTGTTTCGCTTCCCAAAGGCTGGGCAACGAATCCTTCATTAATCTCCACTGTGGTACAAGGTGGGGGAGAGCTTCTCTCTAATCAAAAATAAAAGTAACTGCAGGGGCACGGTGGAATAACCACCCCAGCTTCGCACCTTTGGGGACCCCCTTATTTAAACCCTGCCTTCCCTCCCAATGCCCTCTCCTCAGCCTCACCGCCAAGCGGGAACCGCTCCTTCCCCCGGCCCTCTCCAGCCCCCAGGTCAAGCCCAAACGCCACCCAAAGCTCCCCCCGCTCACCAAAACCCCGCAAGGACCCGGGGCGGGGGTGGAAGTTCCACCCCCCCGGAGCCGGGGCGCGGCGCCCCCAGCTCGCCCCCCTCCTCCCAAAATGACCCCCCCGTCCCCAATGGCGACCTGCCGGGCAGGGGGAGGGCCGGTGATGGGGCGCAGGGGCTGCCCACCGCGAAGGGGTGTCGAGGGAAGGGGGCACTCACCGGCGCAGCGGCCGTAGGGGCAGCAGGAGCCCGCCGCGGGGTGCAGCGGGGGCGGCGCGGCGGCCGGCATGGCGCGGAGGCTCGGCTCGGCTCGGGGGCTTCCCGCACCGCGCCCCACCGCACGGGCAGCCCCTCCGCGCCGCCTCCCGGCTGCGAGGGCAGTGAGAAGGAGGGGATCCGGCGGGGAGGCGGCGCCGCGGAGCGGTCACACCGACGGTCACACCTCCGCACCCCGCCCCGGCGCAGGCAGGCGGGCGGGGAGCGGCCCGCCCTCCCGGGGCAGCCCCGCGGGACGGCGCCTGCCCGCCGCCATGTCCTGAGGCGGCCGCCCGCCTGCGGGCCAGCGGCCGCTGCTTTCCTGAGTCCCCCGGCGCCACGACGGCCTCCTGCCTTTCCCCGGGCCCCGCTGCTGTCAGCTCCCAGCAGAGGCGTCGTGCTCGGCCCCGGCCACCGAGGGGTCCCCGTTTCCCACCTCAGCACCCGGCACGGGAGTTTGTTGTGTGGCGGGGCTCCAGGCATACCCGCGGCTGCTCCCCGGGTGGTGGGAGGCCGGGCGCGGCAGCAGGCCTGCTCACAGAGTCATAGAATCGTTTTGGTTGGAAAGGACCTTTAAGATCATCGAGTCCAACTGTTAACCCAGCACTGCCAAGCCCACCACTAAACCATGTCCCTAAGCACCACATCTACTCATCTTTTAAACACCTCCAGGGATGGTGACTCCACCACTTCCCTGGGCAGCCTGTTCCAGTGCTTGACAACCCTTTCCGTGAAGAAATTTTTCCTGATATCCAATCTAAACCTCCCCGGCGCAACCTGAGGACATTTCCTCTTGTCTTATCACTGCCATGAGCACAGACGCTTCTGTTGTAGCCCCTTACATGCCAAGTGGACTTGGTAACTCATTTAATTTGGCTTGGATTAAAAAAGGCAAGTGCTAAGCAACAGCTGGTTGACCAACGGTTTCATGAAGTATGAGAAGGTGAGGAGGAGCAAGGAGTTAATTTCATCTCCCTGTGTTGCAGCATCCAGGCTGCCCATGGGGATGCTGGCTACACGTCTGGCACACGTAGTCATAGGGGCATGTTTGAAAAATACGGGAGAGTGAAGTGATGAGCCACAAAGCTGATTTAAGGATTGTATTAAAAGAAGTTGGTTCACTTACCATACTAAGAAGGAGAAGCAATTTGATAACAGCACATACATACCTTAATTGGGGAAAATACCAGGAATTAAAAGGCCCTTTAATCTTGTAGAGGGAAAGAATAATATAGAGGCAACGTCTGGAAGCTGAAGTCGGACAAATTCAATTTAGAAATGTTATCAATGGGAGTGAGTAATCATTGGTACAAATTATGGAGGGAAGCTGTGTTCTCTTCTCTGGAAATCTCCAACTAAAACAAGATGTCTTTGTGGAAAATAGACTGTATCCCAATAGAAGTAGTTGGACTTACCACAAGTATAATTGGATAAAATTTAGTGGCCAGGGATATCTAGTAGGTCAGACTAAAACACTTAGTGTTCCATCATTCTGGCTTCAAATTGTATGAACAGGACAAAGCAGAACACGCTAAACATATGCCTTATACTCTAATTTCTGCCATTTACTGAAAGTTTTGTCCAGCTGCCCCGTTTAACTAACTTGTCTTCTATGACTTTACTTCCAGAGTACTTCATCATTTTTGAGGCAACACCATCTGGCACAAACACCTTTGTAAATGTAGATCTTGATCAATGTTTGTCCTGAAATGTATTTCACTGTGCTCTTTAAGAGCTGAGTGTAAAGGCATAGACAGAAAGCTCAGATATCTTTTAGGGCTCTTTGACACAGAGCATTTATATTTTGCTAGACTCTCTGGTGAATGAAACCATGTAAAATAAAAGCGTAGACAAAAACTGTCATGTAAACCAGTCAAAACCCAGGTTGTCAAAACCTGCAACACATTATAGTACCAAGTTAGTAAGTTGCTATCTAAAAATTCAGCATAATTTCACTTTTGTTTGAAATCTTCCAGTTTGTTTAAAAATCTCAAAAACTCTCTAATTCCAAATTAATTTTCTTATTTTTGCCTTACCCCATTGTCTAGAACTTGTTAATCCTACAGTCATCACTACCTGTTTGCCCTGAGTATCAAAGTTATTTTCAAGTAATAGGTCTTTAGGATTAGAACTGTCTGGAGGAGCATAACTGAAGTGTTGGGTTTCAGTCATTTTTCACATGCACAACTTATGTGGTATAACAGGCTACCTCTTCTATCACACTCAATGCCCATGTGAAATCTTGGCTTCACTAAAGTCAGTGGGAGGTGTCCTCTGCTATTCACCATCTCTCACATGGTTCTTTAAACAATGCTACAACTAATTTCTGCAGTTCTTGGCATCTCAATGACTTGACACTAAGTCACTGAGATGCCAAGAACTGCAGAAAATAGTTGTGACACTGACTTAGGGATTCAGGGACTATGCTCAGTTCCCGGCTCTGGGACTCCTCTGTCAGGTTATTCCACATTTCTGTGTGTGACATTTTCCACCTGTAAAATGTGGATAACGACAGCGGTTAAAGGGATTTCCTGTCTATAGATGCAAACTCCTTAGAAGAGCTAAGTATCAATCCTAATTACCTCGTATTACTCCCTGCAGTTGGTTTCTGAAATAAGAATGTAACATGACTCAAAAGTCAACACTCATCAGTAGTACTCACATCTCTTATCATAGGATGAAAAACAGATGAAGAGTGAATACAGACTTCTGAAGACATCTCATTCCTACTTGCCTCTGGAAATTTGTCACCTCTCTCTTCTACGGTCAATGAGGCTGATTTCCCTTTAATCCACTTTTTAACCAGCCAGTGATCTCAACCATCCCATTCCTCTACTAAACCACCTGCAACTTCCTTACTGTTTCTTAGTAAGCACAAACAAGAACCACAAGATTTGCTTCTCAATAATAGCCTTTTAACCCGTAAGAATGCTTAATTTCACAAACTGAAGTTACAGGCTAACGACTAATTAGCAGAAAGTTG
This sequence comes from Nyctibius grandis, assembly GCF_013368605.1. NCBI lineage: Eukaryota > Metazoa > Chordata > Aves > Nyctibiiformes > Nyctibiidae > Nyctibius > Nyctibius grandis. The sequence continues at coordinate 2,341,891 of NC_090664.1, forward strand.
TCAAATACACGTCTCTCTGTGTTGCACACCCAGGTCATGTACGATATCTGCATATGCGTATAACTGCCCACAGGTATGTTGGTACACACTCAGAAATGGATGTTCAATCTATTGAAGGATGAAATCCTGCTTTCTTTTGACCTTGTCCTAAACTCAATGACTTCTTTTTGTCTTAGAAATCACCTCGTCTTTCCCTCCCTCTTCCTCTCCCTTGACACCCAGGGTTCTGCTGGCATCTGTTTCCAGGGCTGTACTTAAATTAGACGAGATCTGTAAAAGAAAATATCCTACTGATCCTCTTGAGGAATTATTGTCTCTAGATGATCATGCTCAGAGATTGCATTTTGTGTATTTTTCATCAAGTTTTTCGGAAAATTTCATTAAAATAAAATCCACATTTTTTTCATAGTGTATCAATTACGTTGTATCCCAGATATGATTGTTCTTTCTGATATCACAACACATTGCTTTGAAAATGATAAATCACCTGTACACACTTACCATATTAAGCGAGGAGAAAGTAGGAAGAGGAACAACTGAACTGTATATATTTATTTCCCTCTGTTTCATGTAAGTTAATCGACATTACAATTGCCTGTTGACAAGAAAAAAACACCTACTTTAAGCTTAATCAGTTTACTCACAAAGTCTGATGAGAGCTGTCTTCCTAATGTCCAGAAATCTAATCTAGAATATTGAAGAAATCAGCATAAAAGTAGCAGTTTCATAATGTGGTTTCAATAATAAAAATGTTAGCTTGTCATTTGCATTTGAAAGTCATTCATACATGGTGGTTTTCCAACTTGCTAGTAGTCCTTGAGGAGGCAAATGAGGTTTCAGGTCCTGAAGCCCAGCGCTACGACGTAATCTGTCCTTAGTCTACAAAGAGAAGTGTGCGTATCCTTTTCAGATGAATCTGAATACCTCATGGCGCTGGGATATTCCAAACACCCAGGATGTTTGGAATATCCCCAAAAATATCCCAAAAAGCCGATGGTTGCTTTGAGCACATTAAACTTTGTCACATCGTGTGGCGTAGAGGAGCTCTCGCCGACACGGAGCTCGAAATACAGTCATGCGTGACAGGCATCCTGACATTGCTGCTACTGGCACAACTAACAGGGATGATTTCATATTTGCAAAAAATATCCGTATTGTAATAAGACAGCAGTTAATATGGCTCCCTTTAAAAAGAGAAACCCAATGCATGTAACATAAAAATAAAGACAAAAAACCTGACCTTTACAGAGGACTAAAAATAAGACTGAGTTCTCTCCAAACCACATTTCTATCTCATGTTCTATGGCTTGAGTATATGAAATAAAAGCGGCAAAAAATGAAGGAATTAATCTGAATAAACGTGATAGCAGCTCACAGTCAGCTGCTGTTAGAACTCCAGAAGCCAATTTTTCAGACCTCCTCAATAAGAAATCAAAAGCCATCAGTAAAATAACAAAAATGACAGGCATTCGTCAAACCACAAAAAAAAATGCCAAACTATATGTGAACAATACAGGTTTTACCCTCCATGCTCAAAAATAAATTAAAAAAAATAAAAATCAAAGGATTTACATCCATGTTACTCCTTAGATGTATGCTATATGTAATGAAGAAAATAGCTCCCAATAGAAACCAAGTCCTAATACCTGAGTGGAACCAAGACAATGTATCATTTTGCCAGAGCAGTGATATTACAGTCATTTACACAACAACAGCACTGAACAAATTCACAAGATCAAGAAAAAAGAGCAGGATCCAAAACTTCCTCAGCCTCAATCAGCAGACCAGCAGGTACTCAAAGCAAAAACCAGACTTTGGGAACTTCTTATTACCTAACCAAGAATAATGACAACGAACATAATTCTGTACTTCCTTCCAGAATTAACTTTTTGTTTAAAGGGCATATTTAGAAAAAAAGTACTGTCGTTTCACCAGAGTAAGTTGTGTTATCTTCCTCTAACATGCTGCCTTATTCCAGTTTCTAAGTCATGAATATACTTAATCAGTGTCAAATTCAGATAATTAGAAGCTGCAATGGAAAAGGGCATTGATAATAGGTGCATTATAAATGGCAACGTTTTGATGATGTGGGATAATTCTCAATGACTGGTTTTAGAAACTGTTAATGTATTATTTTAAGAGAGACTCATTGGTATCAAATGAGTAGAAATTGTGACCCCCTGACATCCCCTGACACTCCGGGTTTGTGCTTTACCTGTGCTAAACTAATATGCACAGGATTATGACTCTTGCCTTCTAGGAAGACTCACAGAATGGCACGTTCATCATTAAGACACTTCTCAAGGGAGACATTTTATATACTAATAATGCTTTTCATTCAAGTATCTCAAAGCTCATCAACATTCAGTGAAATCTCACACAGTGATGTAAGGCACATAGGAAATTCATTAATAGGTGACCTGACCAAAACCTAGAGCTGGAGGAAAACAGTTAAGGTGCATAAACTTTTATTTTATCTTATTATCTTAAATGAATATTAGAAGTGAGAAGATTGAGGCACAAAGAGACTCAATGAGGGTCACATCGCAAGTCATAGAAAAAGAAACAGAAACAGACCCTAACTGCCTTTCTATGCCTCAATATTTACCATTATTATTACAATATTTGATGCTGGATGCATTTATTGAAAGTCTCCTAGGTATTCAGACACCTACGTACACATATAAGCTTGTTGTGGATTTTTAAGCAGCCAAATTCCCTGGCTGACAACATAGCTTTAAAAATACGCTCCCTTCCTTGCTCAGAAGTTCTGAACGTTGTCCCTGCTGTGAATACCTCTACTTGCTACACACCAGCTTATTTCATGCCTTCATGTAAAGTGAAGAGGAACTTTATCTTATGGGAGACACAATTTTCACTGCCACTAATGGCTCAATCAAAAGAGAATTTAGCTGCAAACAGCATGAGGCAGTGGTTGTACAGATACATTTTTAAATGACACAATTTGTAGTGTTTGGAAGCAGCCAGCTTCTACTTACTAATCATGTCTATATTCTTATCGTAGAAATGGAATACTACCAGGAAAATAAAGATGGATGGGAAAAACAGATCAGTAAACAAGAAATAACAGTGCTAGTCTGACACCATCTTTTACCTCAAGGTCATTTATCTAATACGGGCCAGTACTGATGAATGTGTCTGACTTCTGAGTGCCACCAGAGCAAAGCAGCTGCTTCTGACAAGGCAAGAGAGGCATCACTGATTTTCTGGGCACTTCTTCAGGTAACTTGATAGGCAGTATATGTTTCTCTCTCCATGTTCAGCAGCTGGGCTTGATGAGTAAATTCAATTCCTCGCTTCCATATTGAATAAAAAAGCTGGAATAGGGAAAGCATTTCTGTTTCCAGGAGTAGGTGGACTGGATTCAAATTGCCCAGCCTCTGTGCATCTTTGGGAAATGTGGCCACAGCCTCTCGTGTTCACATGTGCAAAAGGGAGGGACTTACTGAGATACTGCAGTCAGTCTTCTGTGTAATATGGCTGTAGATCTTTCTTAAATTAATTCTCACTTAAATTAAAGCTTATCTTTTGAAATAAGGACTTGTCACACAAACAATGCCCTGGCTATGGTTGGTGGGAAAAGCAAGAATTTGAAAACTGCAGATTTGATCTGAGAAACCTCCCAAATAATATAAAATGCAGTTACAATTCAGACATCAAACAGGGCAGTATCACCATTGCTTTCTCCTACACAGGCGGTGATCTCATGGGCACAGACCTCAATGGGACTCTTCGGCAATCACATCAGGCAGGGCAAACCATCTGGGAAGACAGGCTATGGGACCAGCCTGCTCTTCCTCTATCTTCATGAGAGCTGAAAAGAGCCAGACCTCTATTCAGAAATATAAAGCCCCTGCAACAGGAGATAATCTGTTGCTTTGTACCCAAGGGGGAGGAGAATTCAGAGCATTTAACTTACCTTCACTTGTACCACCCTAACCCCCAAAAGACAGCCTTGCAATCTCAGTTATTCAATCCATCATCGTCATAGTACAGTACTACTGAGAGGTGATGATGTAAAGTGGCGTATCTTTGCACCTGGAATTGTACAAATGCATTGTGACAAACAGGTCTAACAGTCTGATGAGCTGGATCCAAAATTACACTTTAATTAATCGTGGCTTGTCAGTTATAGTAGGAAAAAAGGACAAGGTTGAACCACATGAAATAAGAATGTTTCTAATGGATTACAACCCACCCAAGGAGAAGTTAACATATTTTTGTTTGTATGACTCATAACCCCTTTCATATCCACAGGAACCTGCATTTAGCTATTTAGTTCGGAAGAATAGGGAAATAAAGACCATTTGTGATCCAAGTCAGTAACAAAGAAAGCAAAGTCCTACAAGAGAGAAAAGGACATTAAAGAAAAGAATGTGGTGGGGAAAAAAATTTTATCACTTTGACAAGGCCAAGAGACAAGACAAGCCTGTGCATGGTAAGTGCATGGTAAATGCATGGAGTGTTCATGCATTTATGCTAAAGACAATGTAAACACAAATATACTTAATGAGCATATAATTCTCATGAGAGGTCACAGCAGCATGACAATTCATGAGTGTCTGAAAAGCATGTGACGAAGCAGAATCCTTGAAATAAATTACTTTTTTATCCCCTTTTTTCCCCTTGTCTCAACAAAGATTTTAACAACCTTGCATAAAAGTGAACGAACACTGCTCAGCCATATCCCAAGACACAGGGTATTTCAAGTGTTTTGCACAGTTTCCTATATTTATTAAGTATTTATAATGTTTCCTTAAAACTTTGAGTTTCATAACACCATATTAAAAATGCAACATTTCATCTGGGGCCTTGCGATGAAGCAGGGCAGCCAGGGAAGAGATTCCAACGGGCAGGCAGGAGACTGAACTCTATTCTCGGCTCAGACACTGATCTCCTCTGGAGCCAGGCGCAAGTCACCTCATTTTGTGGCGCCTGTCTTTCCTCTTCCACTCTTTGCCTGATTAGCTATGATATTTTGGGGGAAAGGCATAGAGGGCAACTGGGGACAGGATTATCTCCTACAGCGTGTAAATACAAAAAATAGTTCCTTCAGGCTCCACTTTCAGCTACGACCTTTTGCTATTACTGAAGCATAAATAATAGTATTACATTGCAAAGCACCCTCTAACATTTAGAGGAAGATGGTGTGTAAAAACAGTCACCAGCTGTTTCTTTTCTGCATGCTTAGGACAACTGGTGCCATTCCATAACTTTTGGGAGCCCTGGTTAGAATTAGCTGTTTATACTGGACTTTGATGGACAAGACACTGAATCAGCAAGAGAACCAAAACAGGAGAACCTGTTCTGGCAACATTTTTTTTTTAAATTAATCTCACGCTATAACAATGATTTTTTGAAGCCTTGGCTACAGTTATATGAGAATTTGTATTGCCATAAAAAAATGCTCAGCCCTCCTGATTGAGAAAGAGTATCTTGCAAATAACAACCTTACAGGCTGAAGAAGGAGCGGACAAATATGCAATACTGGCATTAACTATTTCAAGCCTGACTTCCCAAGGAAGAAAGACTCTTGAGGCTGTGATTTTCTCCACCTGCCTTATTTGGCACTTCCCCTCTCCTCACCCAATAATTTTGAAACCTCTGGCTAATTTCTACCAAAATTGACACGAGGGTAGACATTTGAAACATAGCTGTCTTGGATACGTTTTGTGAAAACTTAAAGCTGGCTAGCACACAACAAGTCCAATTATTTTCCCTCATGAGAGCAAAGCAACTAGGAGGTAGCTGCTCTTCACATATGCAACTGCTGACAACCAACTGGCAGTCAAACATGGGTAATCACCCATGGGCAGCTTTACATCAGCCCTGGCCCTGTTTCTCAGGGCAAGCATCTACAGCTGCTGCATCAGCAGCACATGGTGGAGAGCTGACATTATTCAAACTGGAGGAAAGCATAAGGGGGGGAGCTAAAAGACTGGAGGCAAAGGACAATTCATAGTGAAACCAGGATGCTTAGTCCCACTGCTCACAGAACGAGTTGCTGAAATCTCACAGATTTTAAGATACAGACCACACCACAGCGCAGACACTCTGTCAGTTTTGGAAGAATACAGTAAAATAAGAACATGCCATTAATGTTGACCCCTCAGAAAGGCACTTTAAAAGTCTTGCCACCTTTTTTTGATAGCACTTTGCTTCCAATATGCAGTGTTACATTATTTACAAGCTTTTGAGCTCCTTATGCATTAATTTCATTGCTTTCCTGACTTAGCCTTTCAAAACAAGAGCGCAAAAGGTGCACATAACTGGACAAAGTGAAAAACCATGAGAAAGTGTGTGGTTTTCCACTGGCCCTAATGAACTTTGCTCAACCCCAGAGAACACAGGGGAAGCTAAAATACTGAAAGTGCTTCTATATAGCTGCCAATCTACCCATACCTAAGTAAAGGAGAAAGATGTAAAAGGCAAGAGCAGGCAGTTAAGTGCTTTATTAGGATTTTGATGGAGACGGTTTTTTAGCACGCAGCCACATGGCAGCAAGCCATTTTTTTTCTGGTTTTGCCCTTCTCCTCATGGTACAGAGAAAAAGTTGAGAGGCCTCCCAAACCATGGCTACTCAGCCAAGAGGACTGTGCCTAGTATAGCCTGTCCTCTTCTGTGTGTCCTTCAGACACAGTAATAAGCTCTTTGAAAGAGAGGGGGAAACAATCTCCTTTCCCTGCTTCTACCCATATACATTACACATCAAATGCTATGGGCACACTCCCTCGTGCCCCCTCCCAGCTCAGTCAGATCAGAGCTGCCCCTACCTCAGAGACATCCTGTTGGAACAGAACTTGGCATAAGTCACTCTGGTCAAGAAGTTTTCTGTCCCTCCTTCCCTGGCACAGATTTGTGGTTCCAGCTTATTCTCTAGTGCTCTATCCAATGCTATTTGTAAGGTCTTGGTTTCACAGGAGGCTCAAACTGAAACGGTTGATGTGGGTGCACCATTGCAGAGATGATCTGTTACAGGGTTAAATCAGCTGTTCTGCAAGAGATGAAGAGCACCTTTCTACCAGACCTCCACTCAAACTTCATTCCTAAACAGCTAGATTAAAACTGCTTTGAACTAAGAGACCTAAGGCTAGACCAATTTTCCTCCTGCTGAAAGGGATGAAATTTTACTGTACATGATGAATAATGAGGAATAGAGCATTGACATGAATGCCTTTTCAGTCTTCTCAGGCAGAAGACAAGGATAAAGTATTAATTTTACATACAATGCCATTTATTGTTATGGCTACAGATGGCTACAACCTTTTATTTATATTTTTCTCATTTGCCAGTGTTCCTCACAGTCTCTGTCTAAACCAAGGAAAACAAGGCTTGACATTTCAATGGTGAAAAGGTGAGAAGAGAAAAACAGGTGGCAATTTCCTTCCCTTCGAGAAAATTCAGACAGTCTCTTCAAAGCCATCTTAAATTCATTGCAGATCACTTCACAAAACCCCATGTGGCACCTCATTTCACACAAAGGCACCACAAAGCAGTGGGGACCAGCTGCCTGTGACACTTCATCTAGTCAAGCAGTAGTTTGCCTGGAAAACATGCTATGTCACCCAAAATTGAAGTTCACTTCAACTGCAAACACCACTTTTCCCTCCCTTAAATGATCCATAAATCTCTCTCAAGTAAGGAAGCAGGAGCGAAACAGTTCAAAGTAAGCAAATGGTTTCTAATCCCTCTACGCTTGTTAGGAATTGGCCTGCGGTGGAGTATTTCATCACAGCCTGGGAGCCTGGGGATGGTATTTTGCTACCCAGGCAACTTATTCACATCATCAGTAAAGCCCTGTGGATAGTTTCTGCGAACTAATCTGAATGAAAAATCCCGCATCTCACCAGCTATGTCTTTTATTTACTTAACAAGATACAAATACAGCATCTGTCTGATGGTTTCTGTAAAGAAAGAAGTGAAGTTTACCATGAAAACTTGGAGTTGTTAGCCAGTGCTTCATCCTCCTGCGCCTGTGCTGAAGATCACCATAAGACTGTCAAACACACTCCGCATTTCCCTTGTGTGAAGCTGGTGTTGAAATGTGGCACATCTAAGACCTTTGTGTGCAACTGAAGATGTGATTCAAAACGCCATCTTTGTATCAGAGAGTAATTAGAATTTTCTGTTCAGTTTTGCCATCAAAGGTGAATAAAAGAGCGAGTCAGCCTTACCTGAAGATGTAAACACTCCTAGTCTGTTTACTGGAACCAAGCAGATGAGATGCTTTTATGGATAACTTCGTTCATTTTAGGGACAAACCTACACACTCTTCAAAGAGAAAACGGACATTCCCTGTATAAATTTTACCTACTTCAAGTAATTGATTGAGGCTATCAGGAGTTTCAGGTATTTTAAAATACTGAATGTATTAAATACGTAGGTCATACATGTGCCAATGCACACATGGGTCATATGTCAGTACTGTCCAGTGTGTGTGACAAATTTCTAAGAATCAGAGCTGAGGACGTGAATTCAGTTTGTGCAGAACTGTCTTTAACATTATGTTCTGAAAAGAGTGCAGGCTAGCTGCTCCCTGCCCTTTCCACTGGAAGATTTGAGGAGGCTACACCCATTATTCACTCTACTCAGTGCTTCACGCCCTGTGGTGAGTGTGAACTGCACCTGAAAATCAAGACTCTAACAAAAAATTGCCTCTCCAGCAACTTGGTAAGGGAAAGAGCAGCACCATGTGAACAAACTCTTGCTTTATGTTTGAAACTTTTTTTTTAACGGCAGGATTGGGAATTCATTTATTTTAGACACTTAAAAAAATAAATGTTTCAATCAAATGTGCGTTACAGTAATAGGTGCACCTATATTGCAAGGGCATAGAAAATATCTGGAGGCAACATTACCAGCTTATCAGTTTTGAACGTTCAGTGAGCGCTCCAAAGGAGGACAATTTAGAGGGAATCACTCTGTGGTAAACACTGGAAGTTTTCAATAAGAATTCTTTCAGAATAGAGTCTGTCGGAGCCTGGGGTTTTTTATGGCTATTTTTCCAGGTGAGAACTTAAAGGAAAGCTGAATCTCTCTGTTATAAAGTCAATGAGTGGGTGCTGTTACTAACTCAGTAGGCTGGGGATGATTGCGCATGACTTACAGCTTTGTTTATTCACTACATATTTTTTTAAATGACATGGAATAAACCCAAAGGGAAACAATTAGTATCCATGTGCTGACAAACAAAGCAGCGCTGGCTCTTCTACTCCTAAACTCTCAGAGGAGTGACTAAGAGCTAGATTTAAGAAAGCTGAAAGTCACAGAAGTGAGACTTGAGCGACTTGAGCTCACCAAACCAAAATGACATTCTTGAGACTCTCCCCTTCCCCTTAGCCACCTCTAAAGGCGCTCAGCACTTCCATTTTATCCAGAAGCTGTTTAGTGTAAAATGCAGAGCCACTGAGAGGTGAGCAGGCTTCATCACCGAGTGACCCCAGCGCTGGATTGCAAGGTCTTTGTCCCTGTACCCCCTCCCTTTCTCACCCAGTAAGTCTCTTAATGACTGTTTTCATGCAAGGGCCAGGTCCAAGAGGGAACCTTGCCTCCAGCTTGGCTCTGTGTCACGGTCTCAAGGTGGGAGATGTTGGTCTGAATATTCTGGGTGAGGAAGAAGCTGACTGTGCTCCCATTTTGTATCCAAATGCTCCCACCATTTCAGTGTTGTCTTCTGGATGGAGCTTCAGGAGACGCTTTAGAGAGATGGATCCCATATAGACACCAAGGCACCTCATACAGAGGTTCATCCTTCTCTCCATTATTTCCACATGCCTAGCTTGAGGCAGATGTACATTTTAGCTGATCTTGTAAATCAGTGCAAGGGCTGCACTGGGTCACATCCCAAAGAGTTTTATTCTCAACATGAACTGCATAGATTCTGAACAGAGGATTTTGGATTTCATCATGCAGCCAAGCACCTAGTATTTGAGTGCTTAACACATTCACTGGACACATTGGCTTTAATGTGCTTTCACTAAATAGAAAAGAGAGAAAGATGAACGTTTGAGGTCGCCACATCATTTGAGGTCATCTATTAATTGTTCCTTACTCAACTGACAGCAGAAAAAAAAACTAAAAAAATTAAATTCAGAAACACAGCTATCATCAAATGCACACAAAGCCTACAGGAGCTGAAAGAGAAAGGTAACATATGGTAAGGCTGAAAAAGCTAATTTTAACATGATTTAGTTCAGCAAAGAACACATCCTGATTCAAAATGTGGCTTTATTCTTATCTCACATTTGTTATACTTAGTTATTTTTCTGAAGATTGATTCTCACTTTTAGCAATTATTAAGACATGCTGTTTTGCAAGTAAGTGAGGTGTTTTCACTAAATCTGGTACTTTTTCTTTGGTAACTAGAAGAATGCATGATTAGGTAACTTAATTTTTAGACTGTATTAGAAAAAGGCAGATAATGCTGCTTATTTCTAAGGGGATTCCTTTTTATTCATGACTTGAGTTAAGCTAATTTGGATGGAAATTTCAATTACACATGAAAGGCAAAAACCTATATGCTTTAATCATTTAAATATAATTATGTGGAATACTATGAATAATAACAAAACATTTATTGAATTATATTTGGAAGTTAAAACTATTTGAATAAGGAATTCTTTGTGGCCATCTGTCCTTCAAGATATCTAGAAGCAGAGGAGATTAACTCCTCCTCTTCAAGGTTTTGTCATTAGGTTGTAAATTTTCTTCACCCAGGTTTCAATTCCCAATCAACTTGTCAAGTTCTAACGGTCCTCGTATTGAATTTAGTTTTTCATCCAGCAAGAAGTAAGAGTATCTACATATAATTTATTACTTCAGCAAATCCCACACACAAAGTGACTGGAGGTGATTTCACCTACTTCATTGACCGGACTTTTGTGACTAACAACAAACGCAGACTTTTTCCTAGGTGTAATTTACAAGGATTTAATAAAAAAATCTAATCTGCAATATTCATTTTCATGACAATATTCAGGACATAAGCTGTAAACACATTTTAGTAGAAAATATTCATGACAGTGGTCCCAGTTTCATGTCTTTTTTTGAAGCCACTATTGTTTTATTCTGTCTTTTCACACCAAGGCAGAAAAATAAAACATCAAATTTACATTTTAGTGTGTTAATTTACTCCTAAGTTAGTCTGGAAATGGATCAGTTAATGCTCCTTCATTCTGCTTAAGATATTTTTCTTATAAATGAAGCAAAAGAATTCTCTATCTTTGTTTATAAAGCTGTTTTTCTGAAGGCTCTTTACCTCTTCATATCAATCAGCCAAGACTAATATGTGTGACAGAAAGTAGGACAGAGATCCTCAAAAAGGGACAAAAAAAAGGAAATGACAAATAAGCTGGAAAAGATGCAGGGTCATTTCCCTTTCAGCTTCAGTGAAATACCTTGCTTTATGAGTCAGCATTGAAGACACAAATAGTTTGCAATTATAAAAATAGTAAGTTGATGAATGCCAGACATTTGCAGAATGTATTTTGCTACTCCAGTTTAGCAAGGCAGGAACAGGACTGATTGGTCTGAGATATCACAGCTAAAAAGCTGTGATACCCAGGAGCTGAGTCCATGTTTTGGATACCTAATCAAGCAGCCAGAACACCAGGCCCTTGTGCAACAGAAGCAGAATCACCTCACAAAAAAAAACAGCCAAGCAGCCTAACATTTCATAGAATCATAGAACAGTTTGGGTTGGAAGGGACCTTTAAAGGTGGTTAGTCCAACCCTCCTGCAATGAGCAGGAACATCTTCAACTAGATCAAGTTGCTTAGGTTTCAGAAGCTTCGCTTAAGAAATCCTCATGTGCACAGAGACACACTCTCCTAGCCGCAGAAATAAACACTTTCCAGAACCTGAGAGAGAAAACAAGAGGCTCATTGTCCTGTAGCCTTCACCAGCGGTTCAATACTGTCAACATCCAGTTGAACTGCCAAGAGAACATCCCTTTTTTGATTTCTGACTGGATGAACAGGTCAGAGTAGTTCAGAAGGTCCACATGAGCTTCTACATTCAGACCTGACTGCCCTGCAATAAGACTTGAAGAATCTGGCTCTGGTTTTGCTTCTTTTCCTTTTATACTGGTGAAAATAATCTGATTTTTACCAATTTATTCCACTATCCCACAAGCATAAATAAGATTAAAATGTGTCTGGAAGGGTTTATGCTGGGTGCAAGTATACTCACATACTTACTTCCAGTGCATGGACAGCAGAACTTACAGATCCTTCTGAGCTGATGTTTAAATATTTCACCCAAATACTTATCTTCATGTAACCATGATTTTGACCTTGCTTTAGAACAGCAGTCCTTTTTTGAGGAAATGTGGAAAGCTAATTAATTTATATTGTCAGAGATGCTTTTTTTTCCCATTTAAAACAACTGTTGAGAGGGAAAAAAACCAAAATTTTGCAGGTGGAAAGAGTACAGATACTCTCACTTAGTGATTCTCTCCCTGCCATTCTCAGATGAGAAAAGTCATTTTCCAGGAGAGCTTTAAAGTCATCAGTTCTAATGAAAGTGACAGGTAAATTAAGCCTGATCAAGGAAAGTAAAAGGCAATGTACTCCAGGGGAAGGCTGGGTCAGGCACGTACAGAACTGTCCATGTTAATGCCAGGCAGCCAGTCTGAGTCTGAACAACACATACAGGGACGGGGAGCAGAAGATGCTAGTTGCAGAAGGTCCAGCCCTACAAATCAATATTCTTGTGCACCTAAAGCTTGTCACGTACTCTCTGTTCCCAATTTTTTCCATCTCTAAATAGGAATGATCGATACATGTCCACTGGGATACCATATAGCTCAGCTGCCTAATGTTTGTAAAGCAGTTTGACAGACCCAGATGGAAGCTGCTCCATAATTATGGAGAGTTGCCTCTACCTCCTTGACGCTACTGCACTTTTTAATCCACCCTTTTATCAACTGGCAGTTCACGCACCCTCCCTTGCAGCCGAAGCAGCGAGCGAACAGAAATGACAAAGTGCACTTCCAAACTCCCCTCCCACTCACCTCTCCTCCATCTGTTGGAGAGAGAGATTTTATTTGCTGCAGAAGTGCTGTCTGGCTAAAAATGTGAGCATTTTTTTACAGCATGATCCCACTCTCTCCTCCACACACACCTACTGCCCAAGTGCTTCATTTTGAAATATGACATCGCTTCTTAGCTAACACCCTGTGTAAGAAGAGGCTTCTACAGCACGTTTTATTAGGTGTTGACTAAAAAGCTGCTACAAAATCCCTCATGGTGTTCACTGCTGATCATCTCCACCCTACCTCTTAGGAGATGAAGAAGGACTTATGTCCTTAGGGCTGGTGATGGAAATAGGCAAAATTCACCTCTCTCTACATCCATATTCACAGTTCAGTAACAAATGGCAATCTAGTTTTAATTCCCAACACAAAAAATATCCCACACAACAACCAAAGTCTTCCCCCCCTACAAGAAGACTGCTGCAGAGCACAGAGCTATAAATACCCCAGCTCACAGGTACAGTTCATTGTACTACAAGTTTATTCCTTTTTTAAACATCAATGACTCCTCCAGCCAAAGTAAAGAGTGGTACATTGGGAAATTCCCTCCTATTAGCTGGTGTTTAATCTTGTCTTAACAGCATCGGACTGAAAAGCAGACAGATTCAAAGTGACAGGGTCAAGAAAAAGTGCGAGCTGCCCAGGCATGTTATTTACAGAGACAAGCAGAGTGACTTGGAAGCTGACAGGTTTTTTTCATTACTTATTCACTTCAGCTTGATTCCTCTGTTCTTTATGCATGTCTCCAGCCAAAAGTTCCTTGTTAACTGCTTAAAGTGCATCTTTAAGGAAACTTGACCATGTTTTATCTAGGAACTGTGGAAAATGTGGTTCTGCATGATTTGTTAAAATGAAGTATTTAAATGCTTTATACCTGCCCCATAATCATGGTTCAAATAAATACAACAGCACTGCTACCTTCCTCCAGCACTTTGCAGGGAAAAACTATCATATAAGATTGCAAAGCACCAGTTGTCCTAAAATCTCCCAACTTTGAAAATTGATGGAGTTATGTAAGCAATATTAATATCAGCATTTAATGGACACAGGGCAGAAGTAGCCTCATCACCACAGGGATGGGCTGTGAAACAGCAATCCTTGCCTTGAAGGTAATGTCACTTTGAACTTGATGCTGTAAAGGAGCAGACTGACTGGGGGAAGGGAAAGGGCTTCAGAAGAAAATGGGTGGGACTAGCAATTGGCCAATACCAAAACAAAGATATTTGGCTGCATCACCCTTGGTCTGAGCCAGTACCTCCATTATACACCCAGAACTGCCGTATTTTGACAAGGTTGAGCAGCTCAGCGTGTTACCCACCTGTAAGTCCAACCAGGATCCAGAAAACAGGCACCTCTTTCTCATCTTCTACCTTAGTTCAGTAAAGTATTCCCCACGGTTCTTGCACACCATGGGCATCCCTGTAAAACACAGAATGGTCACTATCGACTAGTCTCTGAATCAGAGCGCTCTCCCAGGGAACAGGAGATCCACATTTAACTCCACATCACCCATAGCTTCGCAGAGGACGAGCCTGGCTACCGGGCTGCTGGCATTTCCACCTCTCCTGCTGAAGCTGTTTCACTGCACGATGAATTCAGCAGTCACTTGTCAGAGAAAGGGGGCTCAACCCTGCCCTGGTGACCAAGCACCACAAACACTGGACCTACAGCTCCCCTTCCAAGGGCTGGGTGTTTTTTCACATGTAAGACTACTAGTGTTGACAGCTGCAACTGCAATGCATGGCTTCCCTTCTTGAACGAGTCCCTCTCCCACCCTCTCTCTGGTCCCTCAAAAAAATCCTGAATTGTCACCTTCAGCAGCAGCTGCAGTGAATGCTCCTCGAGGCAAATCAGCACATGGCTCAGAGCATCCTCCTGGGAGAGGCGAGTTTGAAACCTGGCTGTCTCAGCAGCCTAGAGAAGTACACCAGCCACCCAGCTGTTACATAAGTACTCATCATGTTCTCCTCCAAGTAAACTTTTTTCTGGTTGTCTCCTGGTGAAAATAAAGAACTCTGATCTCTTCTTTTGACCGAGGGACTACTAAAGGTTTCCATGCTTCACACTCTCCTACTCCAGGATTCCCCCAGTCAAAACTCTGATGATACAGAGGGTCTGAAACTCACCTGCATTCAGCGTTTTCCTTTCTGCATGTCTTTTGACATCTGAAACACCATTTCAGATCACCAGTACCTCTCTTTGCTCTGTACCCCATATTGAAGTACCCAACTTTCACCATAGGAAACAGGTACCTCATCTACTCCTGCTTCAGCGTCCTTTTAAGCAGCTCCACGTTCAAGGGCTCTTCTACTTTTGGGAACCCCGCCCAAACCTAGTAGAAATGCAAACTTCCTGAGAGAAAGACTATAATGCATGTAGAGTGCCCCAAAATACATAAATAGCAACTTTGCCTGGAACGTCACTAATACTGGAGTAACTCCAGTGTAGTGTTTTGCTCGAGCCTGTTTATTTCTAGGGAAGCAGCCAACTTTAAAACAGCTCAAATGTTATATTCCTGATTGCTTG
This sequence comes from Nyctibius grandis, assembly GCF_013368605.1. Taxonomy (NCBI): domain Eukaryota; kingdom Metazoa; phylum Chordata; class Aves; order Nyctibiiformes; family Nyctibiidae; genus Nyctibius; species Nyctibius grandis. The sequence goes on from NC_090664.1 coordinate 2,357,471, forward strand.
AAGGTAAAAATCTCATCCCGTGATTTCATAAAGCATGTCTAGCACAAGACAAGCAAATGTTACACGGAATAGTTTGCAGAGAGGCACATAGCACTGAACTGGTGTGACAGCTTCAGTAGAGACCTACTCACCCCTTCACAAAAGGGAAGTACAAGGATTTACTTCTACAAGGTTTAATGAAAACTACGTTCTGGCATCACTATTATTTATCTGCCTGCAGAATGTCTTAGAGGTAACCTAATTCTGTCAATTGTTTGCTAAAATTTCAGCACTGGTTTACACGGGACAATTTAGAAACCAGTTGATCAGAAGCCCAATCAAAGTCTGGAGTATTGATATTATTTAAATCACTAGTAATTGCATCTTTACTTAAACCATGAAACTTTGTGTGCAGACTAAACAGAAGATGGACTGAAGGTAGGTAAGTCTTCTACCAATTTCTTTCCAAACACTATTTCCACAGATCAAGCAGCACAGAGTGATGGTAACAGACTTCAAAGACACTGCAACCCATCCTCTTGCAACAAGGCAGGATCAACACGGCAAAGATGACAATGAGAATACATACCACCTACGCACATGCACATACCATGCTCGGATCACAGGCTGAAAGCAGTATCAGAAGTCCACATCAGAAATCTGAAATAAATGCTCCAATTCTCACAGAGTATTTGTTTGTAATGGCTATTAATCTGAAAATTCAACTGCTTTGGTGTTTAAGTAGCTGACTCTTAAATCTTTCACGTTGACTTTGAGTATGTGTACAGTCAGTAATCTTGGCATACAAACGTAGTCTTGAAAACTACAAAATAAAACATGTGAACTCTTCCACTCCGCACCACAGCAGCTCTTAGAAATGGGCATTAGGGAAGACACTCAAAATTTCTGGCATCTCCTACACCAAGATAAACAAGAGTATGGGTGTTACCTGGTACTTTGCTAATACATTTCTAAGTTACATGCTAACTGAAAGCCTGAGTGATAGATATGCCATAAATCTAATACACAGCAAGACCCAGAGACACTTTATAAAGTGCAGGTGTGAAGGTTTTCATGAAAACTGAATGCTCCAACAACAAAGGCAGAAGCTCAGCAGCAATGGCTGTGGTCCCTTTTCATATAAGGATGGGTGCCTCATAATTGGTTTTCAGCAAATAATGTCATGGAGATTGCTGGGAGGAAAACCTTTTATTTACAGAGATAAGAAAATTTCTTCCCTCCTACATCTTCAGTGAGCATAAAGGCAAAAGGCTTCACTTTAGGAATGGAAGCAAATACTTAAATAAAAAAAAAACAGCGAGTCTTTAAATGTTTTGCTGAGTCACAGTTCGTAACAGCTAATGGTTAGGAAAGTGTTTTGGAATAAAACTGTGGGCAATATTATGAAACAATGCTTTTAAGAGGAATAAAGGAAAAAGGTGGAAAGTACCCATCACTTACCACACAGTCCTTTGGTATTAATGAGGTCCAAGCAAGTAAGAGATTTTTTTCTTGAGGAGTTTGGAATTTGGAGAATTATCATCTTTCAGACTACACCCCTGTCTTCCAACTAAACAGCTCGTTCTTCTTTTTCATTTAGGTGTCAGTTTTGTATCACCAGGGAGAGAGATTTTAAGTCACCAGTTTCTGTGCTTTTGAAGCCTTTTCTAAATTCTTTTCAACTCAACATGGCTTAGACAGGCAGAAGTGGGTGGATTAGCTTGACAGCCTGCATCCACTACTCAGTTCCAAGGTTTCACTGCAACATGCAGCTCGCACGTACCAAGGCACCTGCCATGGCTCTTAAGCCCTTGGAGTCAAAGGCTGGTGCCAGAACACTGCAGCTTCCACCAGGGGTGAGAAAGATTTTTAAATAAACAAAAAAAAAAAAACCCAAGGGTATATCTGGACAACCCCCTTTTGCTAATTAAACATTCAAATAGGATTAATGCACACAGATCATTATTATTGGAAGAGATTGCAATGGAAAAGAAAGGTTTATGTTTATTTCTGCATACCATCATAGCAGGAAAAAAAACCTTTAAGCACTGATATTGGACTGGAGATCCAACTAGATTTCCCAACTCCGCTTGAACATTACTGAAATCTTGGCCTCATATAGCTCGGAAACCATGAGCCCTGAAATCTGAATTGCCATTAATTTTGGCAGTATCTCACATGCTATTGAAATAAGTTTCATCTAGGAACACTGATTCGAAGTCAGAGAATGACCAGTGGTTTGTGCTGAACCAAACCAAGGATCACAGGTCCCTGTACCAAGGAAATGTACCCGAGATGAAGTTCTTGATGCAATATAACTTCTGTTCTTAGTTCTCCTCCTTTGTTTTCTCTTCGCTTGGCGTTTTGCAATAATGTTTTAAAGCTTTATTTTTCCCATAGAGAGAAAAAAAAAGTATGATCACTACATCTTTAAACTGTGGCCAGTAGGGATTTTTAAATTGTAATTGTCTTTAAAGAAGTTTAGGTAGCATTTACTGCCACAGATGTAAATACTCAAGCTGAGAAACTAAATCAGGAAAGTTTCTTGGAGTAACCTCAAATGCAAAATACACACCATTATAGAAAACAAAGCCAAAGAAGTTAGTTACATTAATGATCTTTCTTAATTCTTGATTTCTATACAGTGAAAGTGTACATTTCATCAACGTATGTTTTTAAACTATCTGCTAGATGCTTAAGCAACAAGGCTTCTTTAAACGAAGCACTTCGTTAACGACTCTTATGGCATAAAACAGCCATTACAGTGCGATAGATGACTATTACTGCTGCCCACATTGCTCCATTCTACAGTGGCATTTCATTTTTACTCCTGTAAAATGTCCCACTTCCATGACATTGAGCATAATAAGATGTTCTTAATTTTTTGGCAAAAGGTAATTATTGAAACAATTTGTTATCTATACAAAGTGGCTCCCTTTTCAAGACAAAATATTTCAACAACTAAATAACACTAATTAATTATGTTTCACACTCAAATGCATTAATTTAAAATGCTGCTAAACGAGACTACAGTATGTTGGAGAGCTTGAAATCCCAGAAGTAAAACAGTGTCGGTATGAACTGATACTCTAGACCCGACTTGTAAATCTCATCCATGCAGTCAGTCACATATGGCTATCAGAAAGCATTCAAAAAATAAGACAACATCAAGTGATTTTAAAAATCTTACAGGTTTTATAAAAACATTATTATACATTACAAAAAGGCTTTTATCAACTAAAACTTACAAAACACTTAAAATGTGTCATATATTCTTTTAAAGAAAGATTATCTGTATTTCAATATGTACAGGTAACAGTTTATAACAAAACTTGATCAAATAGAAGACAATCTGTGACTTTCATACCTATCTCATTAGAAGTATGTACACTGTCAAAAATATGAGTGTGTTTAGAAATTACTGTTCTTGTCTATAAAAATAGAAAAGAGAGATACTCTAAGTACCTCACCTGAAGACTCAAAAATTTCCAAACATAACAAGACTCAGAACACAGCAGGTTTACAGTGGTAACCTAAAAACATTGATTAAAACCTCTTAAAAATCAGAGAAACTACCCTTCTATTTTGCGGAGTATTCCAGCTCAGAAGAATGATGATGTAAATTAAGAGGGGAAAAAAAAGAAGACTGAGTGGAAAAATACCCCTGAGATAAGGCAGAAATGTGATTATTTCTTCCTACTTGTTTCTTTGGCTTTTTGTTACTTTCAAGCTACCACATAGGTTTGAAATTTATCCTGTTGTAGGTTTTAACAATTACATCATCACCACATACATGATTATTCTGACACATTACAAGTGATAAAAAAACAATAGCATAAGTTGCTCTTTTTCTTCAGACTCTTCTCATTTCTGACCCCATCCCTCTATTCTTTTTAACACATTTTTTTTTTTATTCTAAAACTAGATCGTTAAGAGGATAGAATAGCCACCTGCATATTTTTTCTAATTATCATTTCCCACGTCTTCCTTTTTTTCTTGAGGGTTTTTTATAGACAAGTTCTTCAAAAGCCATGCTCTCATCTTCCACTTCATTTTCCAAGTCTCTATCATGCACAAAGCCTGTATTAAAAAACAAGAAATTAATGCAGAATGGAAAACCCCAACACCTTTTCCTCTTGACAGTATGACAAGCTGTATCACTGCTATTTTATATGTCAGCAACATACCTTCATAGGTGTATAATCCTGTTTAAGAAGTATTGGGCTTAATATGACAATGTGCTTAAGAGCTCCGCTAGGAAGCGGAGACTGCTAAGCCACTTGCTGCGCTAGTAATTAATTTTTACACTGAAAATCTGTTTCTATTGTTATTGCTTTCGTCTTTTTTAAGAAGTATCTCCTTCCTCTCTCAAGGTTCAATTTCAGCAGACAATACATTTGCTTACTGACTTCAAAGACAGACTATAATGTTGTTTGTGAGACTACGAGAGCACCCCCACGTAGTCTTATTAACCACACCTTCCCTGGAATAGAAAGGTGTAACACAAGGCTTTATCACAATGAAATTCTATAAAATAGAGCTACTTTAATGCTTTACAGATAGTGCAATTTGTAAGCCTGATCACTTTGTTGCTGCCTTTTCATGCAATTGTTGCAATCCCACCACCTAAATATGTGCTTAAACGTAAACATACAGGTAGGCACAACGAAGTCTTAAACCTGTCCTCGGAGGTCTGGGATGCAACAGGCTGCCTCAATGTATGTTACTTTTGGTGTGAAGCCAAGTGAAATGGAAGTGAAAACAAAAGAAAACCAACTGCACATAATATTTTTCCACAGAACCCTTAAAAACAAGCTAAGGATTAGTTTTGTTTGGAAGCTGGTTTCCAAGAACTTGGATCCACACTGCCCATAAATGCACTGCTGCAGCAGAGTTAAGAAAGAGCAGTATCTTATTGGTGAAGATGAAGAGAGCTTCTTTTCTGTCCCCCCTGCCCAAGTTTCTATCCTGAAGACTGCACTTGAACCACGCTTACGTGTGCATCTGCGTGTGCCTGTGTGCACACGCATGCACACATACTTTATGCACGCTGGGATCCACTGACGGTCAGGGGAGGAGGCTTGCTCCATTTTGGCTACCCGGCAACCAACTGGGAGGCTCATGCTCTAAGAGCCACTGAGGGAAGACTGATTAACTCACGTTCTCCAGAGTGCCCCTATGGAGGTGCCCGTTTCTTGTTGCCTAGAGGGTAAGTGAATATCCACAACACTGCTGACTTGGAGACTGAAGTGATGCTAAGAGACCATGCCTGAACACTGTCTTCTAGGGGGCACAGAAACCTGTGTAATTTGAACACATACCTCCTCCTTTTATCCTATGAGAGTCCATTTTCTTCAGCCACTTACGAGCCTCATCAACGGTGACAACCAATTTGTTGGCATGTTTGGTTATTATTTCTTCAGCTGAAAGGGAGCGCAATGAACATTCGGTGAGAACGCTGGCCGAGAGATGGACAGCAGCTAAAAGCCAAGCACAAAACGAAGCTACACGGAGCTGTGTTGTATGATGATACTGCAAAGCAAGGAGTCCCAGTCACCAGTGATCTCATGGGCAGGCAAATTCACTCCTGGGGATGAAGATGCTGTATGTATTACTCCCCATTCCAATCAATATTATTAGCACTATGAGAGAAGCAGCTCTCCATCCTTGTGCTGTCCCTTTTAAGGTATACCTGAAACTCCTGAAAACATTCTGGTTTATCTGTTTTGGGGTATTGAAGTTCCTGGCTTTCATTACCCCTCTGAAATTATAAAAGTCAAACATGAACCCGAGATGTTGCAGCCCTTGCTTAACTGCACCATTAACGACTTGAAAAATGCTTGTTATAAAGTGAGAGGAAAGTAATCTCAAAGGCAAATCATTTCTGTAAATATATTTTCACTGAGTGGAAGAACAAGGCAACATTCATCAAGCAACTGTCATCATAAAATCAACTATCACCTAATTAAGTGTACTACATATATTCATCACTACCATGGTTCACTGAGCAGAAAGCCAACTAAATAATAAGCAAAATTTTATGGACTTCATCCATATATAAAAGCTTTCCACTAGGAGTAAAGATAAATGCTTACACATGAAGACCACAACCTAACATTTATTTACAAATTTAACATATTTCACTGATCAGAGCTGATGAACGTATCATATATTACAGTCTTCATTACTGTCAGACATCACAGGCAAAGTGACAACTTGACAGGGTTGGTGGATTTCTACAACTAAAGCCAGTAACAATGTTTTGATTTAAGATGTCACTTTCCCACAGCAAGTACCCGAAACAATTTTGCTCCTAGGCCACTCATTCAGTGATTCAATTTTGCTTCAAAAATCAGCACAGAATAATGCTTTAACCATATTGGGGGCGGGGGGTGTGTGAAATCAAATATCAAAATACATATCTCTTAAGCACCATTATTTACTGGACTTCATAATACCACGGTTGCCTTTAAGTGCCTGACACCCCACAAATTTGTAGTTAAGTATCAACTTTCATTCAGCCTTAGCAAAATTACAAGTTCAAGGACAGACTAGTCAGAGATATCCTTAACCAAAGACTCCGAGTACTCCTAACACTCTACCCTGCATATCCAAATTACTATGACTAGCAGAACTAAGTAAGTAGGAAATAGTAGAGAAATTAATAAAGATTACCTGGTTTAATGTAACAGGCTGCTGCAAGGCTCTATAGAGAACACAGCACATCTGATCATGTGGTTAAAATTCACTTTAATATATACTAAAATTCTCCATACTATTTACTAAAATCCTCCACTATTCACTTTACCTGTACTATCTGATGTATTACTTTGTGTTTGGAAGAGCTGAGAGTTTATTTGTTAATATTTTCAATTGTCTCGGTTCCTCTTTTCCTCCGCTACCTGAAATACCTGGAAATACCTTTCTCTTGACCACATTAAGATTTTCAAATGGAGTTTTGTCAGGTCTAGGAGTTTGGCCACAAATGACATAGTAAATTGTCTACAAGAAAACTGGAAAGGTCCTACCTTTAGCCCAGGCTTTTCTCTCATAGACTTCCTCTACTGCATCTGAAATCTTCTTAATATTCTCTTTGATTTTTCTCTGGCGTAAGTTGGAACCTTCTTTATATGCCAAATGGTCTTGGGTGTAAGTCTTTTCGGTAATGGCCTCCACTACTTCCAGTCCATCATGTATTATTGGATCTATCTTTCTTCTGAAAAAGTCGGCGTAGTATTTGTAGGCAGCATTATTATTTCTGTGTTCATCTGTGTTTCTGTGCTCTGTGTAAGCCTCACTGGCCACAGAAACTGCATTTCCTTCTGCATGCAACTTTTCTTCCCCACTGATGTCTGTCGGTGCCACAGCTTCAGAAGCGTCTGCCTCCATGTTTTCTGACCGACTGAAATAGTTCTCAGAGCTCTGGATGAATTTGACGCCACAGAGGTCACACTGGGTTTGGTCAATATCTGCTTTTTTGAAGATCTCTGATAAAAACTCCTCTCCTCCCATTGCAACAGGCTCAGCTTTGGAGCAGGCCTTCCTTTTCCACCTCATGCACAGAGAAACGAAATGGAAGACACGACGCAGCTGGCGTTGAGCAGATGCTTTCTGTTCTTGCTTCTGTTGCTTGCTGAGCGCAATGACTTCCAGGGGATCCTTTTGGTCCTCTAAGCAATGAACCCTTTCAAGTTCCTTTTCTAGCTCATCAGCGTATTCTGTCTTATCCAAAGAGGTCGTAAACCTGTCAAGGTTTATCGTTTCATACAGGACGCCCCGTATGGGTGGATGCCCCTGAGTGTACGCAGAGTCCCACTTCCATCGACAGTCAACTAAGTACTCTGCATCTCGCTCTGTCAGAAGCTCTTGCAGGCCTGTAACAATTTCTCTTACATGTGTAGCATCACTCACTTGTTCCACAACCCTTAGCAATCTTTCAGGCACTTTAGAGGGAGAGTCTTTTCTCATTGAATTCAGCATCGCCTTGATTTCAGTAAAGTGGTGGCATAAGAGGGATCTATATTTAGAATCCTGCACCTGGTCAGCATTCAGCAACATCACTAAGCACAGCACTACAGTCCGCTCAGCCTCCCCTGAAGTTATGCAATCAGGATCCTCAAAAGCATCCAGAAGGACATTGAACTTTTCATGAACTCCACACAAAACTTCTGCTAGATAACAGAGATGAGATCTGAAATTCTGTACAGCTAAATAGGCGTCCTTTGGTCTATACTCCTGGATAATAGAAAACGTGTCTCTAAGGTCTTTGTTATGGCCCTTGCTTCTGAACAAAAACTCCCAATAATGAATGAGAGCAATGTAGCTCTTCGGAAAGCAGAGAGTAATGTTCTTGGAGAGACGCATCAGGACAGCACAACAGAGAATATACTGGAATTCCAACAACATCACTGTATTTCCTATGCTTGGAATCAGGTATCTCGTGCATTTCTTCACCAGGACATTCATAAACCGGAAAAAAAACCTTTTACAGTTTTCCGGGTTCTTATGAACATAGAATTGCTCAAGCGAATTTTCAAGAAGTCGAATGAAGCACAAGTGCGTTGTCCCTGCCTTTTCGACATTTTTGTCAGGTAGCAACATACCATGTCTGCCCTCTATTCCTTTGGCCTTTCCTCCTTGGCCTTTACTCTTTTGGGAGTTTTTTGCCTTTGACGAAGCAAAGTTCAGCTCTTTGTTATAATCATCCTCCTCCTTAAAAAGAAGTTTCTCAAATTCTTCAGGATATCCCGAAGATAAGATGAAAACTTGCATGGCGCTTAGCCACAAGTCAGATGATTCTCTTCTGGCTGCGGTGTCTTCATTTTTAAACTTAAATGTGATGTACTCCTTCAACACTGTTCTACAGGGTTTGGAAATAATGTTACTGAACTCCAGTATTTCTTTGCATGCCTTTGGGTTCTCAGACAGTATTCTCAAATGAAAATGATTAGGAAAAAACATTTCTAGGAGGGCTTTACATGATGCGTATTTGTCAGCATTCAAAATGTCATCAAAGCTCTTGCACTGATTCAGCAGCTCTTTAGGGAAAGTGTGTGTGGCTTCCAACAGCAGTCCGTTTATTGCCACCAGATGCATTTTACACTGAAATATTGTCTTTGCTTCATGGCGCAACAAGGGCTTATGGTAATCTTCACAGGTTTTATCTTCGCATTTCAAGCCAACAATGAACTTCATACAAATAGCAGGGTAATGCTTGTTCAGTAACTCATGGGTGATAGAGCACAACCTGCTTAACAAGTGATGCTTCAAAGCTGATTTTACCTCCTCCATGCTTACTGAGAAATGGCCTCTTACCTTCTTCTCTTTTAGACTTGGCTTGTCTGACAAAAACTTGAGAATGGGTTCAGCTTCATTTTGAGCCACCTGGCAACTGTCACCTGTTGGGACAATCCCAAAATAGGCAAAACACGACTTCACCATGTCTTTCTCCGCATTGGTGGCTGCTTTCTTCAAAGCCCTTACCAGACTCAGAAGAGCTATTAAGCCACGCGCTGCCATGAAGAGGATGTTCTGGCTAGGAGCGCTGCAGCGAGATAAGGCAAAGAGAGCTTCAACTGCACCAGCAGAATGATTCAGAGATAGGAACTGACAGTACGCGCTGCTCAGCTTTGCAAAGTCTCCCTTCAGAGCTCCCTGCAAAAACACAGCCTCAGCAATGCCAGACTTCTGCTCAGTTTGTTCACAAAGTTCAAGGGCTTCTCTTAGGATAACCTCCATGTCCAGCAGGTCCAATTCTGAACAGCGAGTCACACCAGCACGTACTGCAGCAAGCAAACATGACGCACGAAACTCTTTTATAGCCGTGAGGTTGGCTGCTTCCAGAGCAAACCCATGTTGTTTCATCAACTTTGCAGCTTCTTCCTCTCGACCTTCCCTTTTCAATAAGTCTGCTGTTTGGCGCAAGCATCCACGAGACTTCAGAAACTCGAGCTGATCCTCTGTATCAAGTTTTGAGAGGACTCGCATCATTTCCTCCGTTCTGTTCATACTCAGGTACTTTGCAGCTGCTTCCAAATACAGCTGATTCGCTGTACATGAGAGTTTGGAAACCATTTGTCCTTTTGTATTTAACAGCTCTTCGTATCTGAAATAATAGATACATCAATTTACTACCATAGATGACTAACCTAGACAAAAAAAAAGACTGCATTTTTTAAAAGCCTCCAAAACATCAAACAAATAGCTGCCCCCAGAAGCCCTTCCTTCAAAAAGGCCAACTATTTCAAGTGATACGTCTGTCATGCGAAAAACAATCACCTTAGAAGATCTACAGAACGAATTTAGTTACAACATAAGGCTGTCTGAAGCAGGATCATTAAAACTTCTGGTACAAACAAGATCACAAGGTTTGCAGTATTAGTGAATCTTCCTCCATGCTGTCAAATCACCGTACAAATTATTTTAATCACATTTTGCCAGTGATAATCTTCTGTTTATTAAAGTAAGCCTCAATATAGAATGGGTGTTTACATGAACAAAGCCAGAATGAAATAAATCAGAATTGCAATGAATTAGGCCAATATAGATAATATTCTGCAAAATCTACATAATCTGGGCAGTTTAGAGAACTCTTTCAATTCCGTCGTATGTATCTACACATACTTTGCTACTTATTGAATGCCTGAGCAAAGTACCCGGTTGCATCTTTCAAAACACGCACTTTAAAATGCTCAGTCATTAATTATTATTGGCTGATGTGAAATTATTAAGATATCCCCTAAGCCAGTCTTGCAAAAGTATTCTCTCCTGCATGCTGAGAATGAGTAATTTTTTCCTAATGCGTGAGTAAATTATCATTAGCTTTTCATTTTCATCTTTTTCATGATAAATGTGGGAGTGCAGATTTTTGTACCTGTGCTGATGAATTCGCCTGAAAGACTTGGGGAAGCTGATTTAAAAGATCGTCAGTTGGTAAGGTGACTTTAATGCTTAAACTTTTTAATCAAACTAAGTATTAAACAAGCTTTAGTCCTTCAAAAAACAGCTGCCGTTATTAAAGGTACATCACAAAGGATTTCAGGGAAGGTGTCTAACAGTAGGCCTTGCTAGAATTCTAACTGGTGTATATATTCTTTCGAAGTCATCAATCAATTTAGGTGTAATGAAAGGTGCGGCCAATAAATGAACTGTTTACACAAGAATGTGCTAATGAGGTCACAGGAATGGTGCCAGATGCAAAGTTCTGTTAAAGAGATACTAATAAAATCAGTTTATCAAGCACAGTGCGAGGCAGTTCTTAACTGCCCTGAGCTACCAGAGGGGAGATGGTATGGAAAAGCTCATCTCAGAGACTGGGACCAAGAATCTGTCAGAGAGGCAGTGCAAGCTGGTCATTTAAATTACTATTCTTTACTTTAAGTTAGAGATTTCGAGGGACAAATAGTTCATTTGCCACAACAACTGCTGCATTACATACCACACATCTAATGGTTATACTCCTACAGAAGTCAGTGACTAAATCCATTATTATTTCACTCTTAAAAGAGAAGTATTTAATATTTCTGTTAAATGTTTTTGTCATATTTACCATAAGAGCTTGCTTCAGAGCACTGGCTGAAGGAGAACTTGCATAACTGGTAATACAGACTGGAAAAAATTCCCCAGAAAATGAAGCTACTCACTGCTCCAGCTGTGAGCGCAGTAGAACGCTCTCACCATGGTATCATTGCCCAAGTGAGAATTCTGATGAAGTTACTTTAACTTCATATAAAACAAAGTCACCAGCCAAAACTCTTGTGAAAACGTTATGGTGAGCCAGCTGTATTATGCTGAATTTGGAAATGGAAAAGAGAATTATATTCCAGTACCATCTTGGAAGACATACCTTTCAACTGCCTTTGCTGCTTCTTCATAGAGTTCTTGCTGACAATACATTTTAATTGCCAGATCAAACTCCTCAATTTGTTCATAACATTCAGATGCTTCTTTGTAGCACTGGCTTTTCTGATAGTAAACTGCAGCATCTTTCATCTGCAATGCAGAAGTCAGGAATGAAACTGAAATGCTCTAAACAGTCAAAACTACATGAATAGAATAAATTTAGTAATTCCATCATGTAGGTGTCTCATAGACAAGCACACTTTAATAAAGTGTAATTAAAGTATCTGAATGTAATCAAATACATATTTAAGTAACCATCATTAACACTGAATTGATTTTTAAAAATCTTCAAAATATTTGTGTCCAAAGAACTAGAATGTAAAATTAAAGGTAATATTCAGGATTTCCAAAATACTTTTTATTCACCCAGCCCTGCCTGTTGTTACAAAACACCACACACGCTTCTGTGGACTTGCAAATTTCTCAGAATCAACACGATTAAATTAAAACAGTTACAGATGAAGAATGGGAACCCTAACCTCGTATCTTTAAATATTTGGGAACATTCTTTACATTCTTTTAGTGGAAATGCATTGCAAATAAAAAATGTTAAATATCCTCATACACTTATTGTTAGTACACTACTTAACCCTTGCAAGTTTCAAGGTTCCATTTAGATGGCTGTAATCAGCGAAGCTTCAATATCATCAGAGTACTGAATGAAGTAACAGCTTAAGTTTCATGAAATCATTAATTAACTTTCGGCTGCAAAGCAGAAATGCCTGATGGTGACGCTTGAGGAAAGCCAAAGAAATAAACCTAGACTGCAGAATTGCATCATTGTCCTCTTCATTCCTCTTCTGGCTATTCTTTGACAAATCTTTCCCCTCTTGAACAGCCCAGCTTAAAGAGCTGTTTTAGTTCAGCTACTACCACGTCACAGAAAAATACTATTACCTTATGAGTAATAATGAGGGGAAAAAAGCTGTAGGAAGAGGAAAGTGATAAGGAGAGGATAGTTTAAAGGATTTAATACCTTTCCTAACTTTTTACACAGTTCTGCACAAAGCCGGAACTCCTTTGATTGAAACAGACATTTTAGTGATAGTTTTGGTTCTCCACATTCCAAGTAAGTTTTGGCCAATGTCATGTATTCCATCTGTTTTTCCCTGTAGAAAGTAAGAGGAAATTACCGCTTACATCCAAATTAAGTTTAGGATCACATGACCTGTGACTGAATCCAACCAACACTGACATCATGCCTTCTTCATCCATAACCTGATGAGTTATTACCTCACAGTTAGCTATATTTTGAGCTGGCACTGTTCTGTCCAGAAGTCTGTTCCAGAATCTCACCGCTCTAGCACTAAAAAGCTGCTTTTTTAAAAAAAATTCTCAAACTAAGTATATTAGTGTGGTTTTGTGTTGCTTCTCTTTTCTAGCTTAACTTGCTCCTTCTTCCTTTCTGATGTTTAGCCCCAGTGCCATTAAAGACAAGAATTAAATTCGTTCTCAGCCTTTGTTCTGCATAACTAAACAAGCCCAGCCTTCCTGGTATCATTGCAGCATGTCTATTTTCTTTCCAGACATAGTTTGAATTCATCATTCTTAAGCCTGGACGATCAGAATCATACAGAGCATTTCATATTAGAGAGCACAAAGGAATCTTACTTATGCTTTGTACACCAGCATTAATACCACTACTAAAAAAAAATGCCACTTTTGCAGCTTCGTTATTACATATGTTCTATCAATTTAACATGTCGTAATATACCCAATTCCTTCTTCTCAAATTTTATCCAGTTGACAAGCATCCCAGCTTACAGCCAACTGAAAAAAAGTTTTTTTCAGCCCCATCAACAAATTCTCTGTGATCACGAAATTTTATGAGAATCCTTATACTTCTAGCCAGGTCCACTAATATGAAACAGGTAATTAAAAAAGGTAAAACCTTGATTAACTCCAGTAATAACATTTTTCCAGACTGTTCCCCCTTCTCCCTTCAGTGCTAGCTTCCTCTGCTCTAGTCATTCCTTACCCACTCTGCTATCACTGCTAGTTTTCAGCCTCCCCAGCACAACCAGGAAGCAATTCATTTAGGTCTGGAGTCCTCCCCATGAAGTTTTTTTCCTGTCTTATTTGAGACAAGTCCCAAACAGTTTTTCAGCCTCTTCAGGAAACTGCAAACTTTCTCCCCTGTCAAACCCTTGAGCTATTTTGCCCAGCTGACAGCATGAACCAAGCGATTTATCTCAAAATCTGTCCCTTTAAAACTGCCCTTTGGTTCAGACTTTGTTCTGCTTGTTTAGTTTAGATTGACTCTAACACTAATTTTACCTCAAAGCTCACTTCTGTTCGCAGCTTTTCTTCCCCAAAATACAACACCATTCCTTCTTTGTTAAGTGAATATGCAATGGGATTAACTGGAGTTGAGCACTGCTGATGACATATGCTCTTCTATCTATATCTAAGAATATAAAGCCTCTTGAGGTGATGAAAACCCTATTGCTTTTCCCTCACAGAACCAGTAAGCCCTTTCAAGGGCCACATTTGATTTGGACAGCCTACGGCATACAACTGCTTTCACTCCTCCCCAAAGGGAGCAGTGCCCCAGATCTTGTTGGAGCTGTGCTAGACTTTACAATTTCTTAAATCTCTTTTGCCACCCACAGAAAAAGACGTGAAGGCATCTTGCCTCAGTGGTTCTCCGATGTCTCCAGTCTGGTCCCATAACTGTGGTGGGAATCTCCCCCTGCACACAACCATGAGGTCTGCCACCACAGAATGACACTCGCTCAGCTGCGTTTACACTTACCTGGGGCTGCTTTTCTTTAAGTGCACTTTGAGAACAGCATCGTGTGCCAGGGCCAGTTTTGACTTCTCAGCTGCTCCTCCCTTTTGGTAACATTTGGCTGCCACCTGGCGTGAAATCATACAGAGCATTCACACGTGTGCATCCAGCCCATGGCTTATCACATAAAAAGCAATACTTAATTTTACAGTCACTGTAATGGAAAACAGAAAGACCAGCAGTGTGCCTGGAAAAAGGAAAAGGTAAAACATTGCAGTGTATTTTCAGGAGAAAAAGAAAAGCTTTGAAGTCAGTCCACATGCGACTATCACAATTAGAATTTTAATTAGAGTGCTTTTATATGGAAGTAGTAGAAGCAGAATTCCTGGTAGGGGGATAGAACAAATAGCACATGCAATCTGAATGATGGCCTAAACCATTAATTGGTAAGTCACCAGGCACCCACCACATAAATTCTATTAATAAAAGTTAGGAGAACCAACGTGTGCAAAATTAAATCGAAAAGCATGGAACATTTATTCATGCTTTTACCACACCAGATACTCTTAGCAAGGTTCGCTTCATTATCACCTCGCTCATTCTGCAACACCACTATTTTTTTATTCTATCCATTAATTTAGTAGCTGCTTCTGTTTGAAAATTGCATATTGCAAGCCACTCTTAGAACTGCCAAATTCACCAGGTAATTTCTTTATGTAGCAATGATAAGCAAAGATCAGGGTTATAAAGAAAATGAATAGCAGATAATATAGCTAATATCTTTCTGATTTCACGATGAAATTTTTTCAGCTGTGTGTTTTTTATCTACACACTTTTCTGTCCATTTAGGAAACTGCCTTTTTTTTTTTTTTCAAGGGGAGATAAAGACTGTCTGGATAGTGGCAGCTAATTATTTTGATTTTTACCTTGTTATAAGTATCTATTTTTCCACACAAAAAAATTGCATGTTGCTATCAGCAAAAAATGGAGGCTCTCCTTCTGCCATGATCAAAAAAAGTATGCAAAATTCTATTTCATAGAATATCTCAAGCTGGAAGGGAATCATAAGGATCATTGAGTCCATCTCCTTGCTCCTCGCAGGACTCCCTAAAACTAAACCATAACTAAGAGCATCATCCAGACACTCTCTGAACTCTGACAGGCTTGGTGCCGTGACCAGGGAGCCTGTTCCAGTGACCAACCACCCTCTTAGTGAAGAACCTTTTCCTTATGTCCCATCTGAATTTCCTTTGACGCAGCTTCATTCCATTTCCTCGTGTCCTATCACTGGTCACCAGAAAGAGGAGATCAGCACCTCTCCCTCTGCTGCCCTCCTTGAGGGAGTGGTAGACTGCGACGTGGTCACCCTTCAGCCTTCTTTTCTCCAAGCTGAACAAGCCAAGTGACCTCAGCCACTCCTCATAAAGTCTTGCCTTTGAGACTTTTCACCATCTTGGTCACCCACCTCTGGACACACTCTAATAGTTTGATGTCCTTCTTACACTGAGGCACCCAAAACCACCCATGGTACTCAAGGCAGGGTCACACCACTGCAGCGTAGGGTAGGACAATCACCTCCTTTGACTGGCTAGCTATGCCTTGCTTGATGCACCCCAGGACACAGTTGGCCCTTTTTGCTGTCAGGGCACACTGTTGACTCATATTCAATTTGCCATCAACCCAAACCCCCAGATCTCTTTCTTCAGGGCTGCTCTCCAGCCTCTCGTCCCACAGTTTCTATGTATAACCAGGATTACCCCGTCCCAAGCGCAGAATCTGGCACTTGCTCTTGTTAAATTTCATATGGTTGGTGATTGCCCACCTCTCTAGTCTATCCAGATATTTCTGTAAAGCCTCAGAGAGAGTCCACAGCTCCTCCTAGTTTAGTATCATCAGCAAACTTAATGTACATTCAACTCCTGTGTCCAGATCGTTTATAAAAACATTAAAGAGCACTGGCCCTAAAATCAAGCCCTGGGGAACCCCACTGGTGACTGGCTGCCAGCCTGATACAACTCCATTTACTACAATTCTTTGGCCCAACCCACCAGCCAATTGCTCACCCAACATATTATGGACTTGTCTAGCTGTGTGCTGGACTTTTTGTCCAGAAGGATACTCTGAGAGACAATATCAAAAGCTTTGCTAAAATCCAAAACCACCGCATCTACTGGCTTCCCTTGGTCAGCTAGATGGGTGACCTTGTCATAAAAGGAAATTAAGTTGATTAAGTAGGACTTTCCCCTCATGAACTCATCCTGGCTATAACCAATGACTGCATTGTCTCCTAAGTGTTTTTGAGTAACTCCCAGAATAACCTCCTCCATAATTTTACCAGGCACTGAAGTGAGACTGACAAGCCTGTAATTACCAGTGTCTTCCTTCTTACCCTTCTTGAAAATTGGGACAACATTTGCCAGCTTCCAGTTGACTGGGACCTCTCCAGACTTCCAAGACTGTTGAAAAATAATGGGAGAGAGGTCCCGCAATAAATCAGCCAGCTTTCAGTACCCTGGAATGAATGCCATCAGGCCCCACAGACTTATGTGCATCCAGCTGAAGAAGCAAGTCTCAAACAAGTTCAGATTCAGCTGGGAGTTTATCACCCCCCCAGTCACAGTCTTCCAACACAGGGCTCTGGGGGTCCCCGGGCCCATCATTGGTGTTAAAGATATAGGCCAAGAAGGCATTAAACATCTCTGCTTTGTCTACATCCCTATTTGTGAGGTCACCAACCTCATCAGGTAACGGACCAATGTTATCTCTGGTCCTCTTCTTGCTGTTAACATATTTAAAAAAGCCCTTTTTGTTGTCCTTCACAGTGCTGGCCAGCTTGAACTCTAATCAAGCTTTGGCCACATGAATTTTCTCCCTACAGGGGTGAACAGCATCTCTGTAGTCCTCCTGTGTTGTCTGTTCTTGTTTCCAATATCCATACCCTTCCCTTTTCTGCCTAAGTTCTAGAAGAAGATCCTTACTCAGCCAAGCCAGCCTTCTGCCCTGCTTGTTTGACTTGCGACACTTTGGAATTGCCTGCTCCTGTGCTTTTAAAAGACGTCTCTTAAAAAGTGTCCAGCATTCATGGACCCCAAGATCTTCAAAAGCAGATTCCCAGGGGACCTTACTAACTAGCTTCTTCAGCAGCTCAAAGTCTGCCCTCCCCATATCCAGGGCCAAAGTTTTGTTCATGGTCACTGTGACTAAGACAGCCACCAATCACCACTTTGCCTACAAGTCCCTCTCTGTTTACAAACAACAAATATAGGAGGGCACCTTTCCTAGTTGGCTCCCTTAGTACCTGCACCAAGAAGTTACCTTCAATGTGCTCCAGAAATTTCCAGGAGCTGTTTGTGTCCTCTGTATGATATTCCCAGTTGATGTCTGGGAAGTTAAAATCACCCATAAGGACAGGGGCAGTTGATCTAGAGATATCCCTTAATTCCTTGTAGAATTATTCATTGGTGTTGTCATCCTAGCTGGGTTTTGCTTCCATTCCATTAACTGTCATCCCATATCGGGATTGTATTAACTATCAATTTAGGAAATAAAAGACTGTAAAACCTCCACGTTTTTTAAACGTGGAATGAAGCCATCATTTTGCTACTCTTTCTGCAGTTTTCTTAGTGTTCCCTTGGTTCTTACATGCTATTCTTTAATGTGTTTTGTATCCATCCCTAATTACTGTCCAAAAAGCATAAAAGGGCTCTGAGATCATCACTCAAATCAATACACTTCCAAGAAATGTTTTCATTTTCCTACAGTAATGTGTAATGATATTGTCAAGAACATGGTTTAGATTCACAAATTCCAGTCGTTGCTAATAATTGTTTTCTCCAACCATCTTTCATTTGTGTGCATTAAAATGTTTTTCCCTCATGGGACTGCAAATTTCTGAGTAGTGAAGTTACAACTACAGACAACAGGCTTGTTCTCCCTGCTTACTTCTTGCAAGTAGTTCACAAGTAGTCTGTGGACAACTACAAACCACAAACCAAGATACACTGCTACAGAGCAACTGAAGGCTTACAGATAATTTTATAGATGCAAAGAAGAGGAAAAAAGGTTTCAGAACAGACAAGAATCCTTATTTCAGATAAACATATGCTCCTACCTCCCAGAACTGATGTTTAGCATAGTAGTCTCCCTGTGCAATCCATTCTTCTGGAGTTGAAGTTTTAGCAAACATGCTGTCATCTAAGTCTAGAAGGTTGGGGTAATCATTTTATGTTAGAATGGCTAAACGACAGAAATCACTGTCCAAAACTAAGCATTAACATCTCATAATGTTCCAAACTATGATTTGTGCTCACATCAGTGAGGGTAACTATGAGTTAAATACATTTTATCCCTCTCAATCATGACTGAAAATCAACAAGTTTGGTTTGGTTTTGAAAGACCTTTAAAAATCATGCTTGTTTTTTGGACAAAACTTTTGAGTAAATACACTATCTTTATAGAAACCAAATTCTTTCATTTTATACGTTTCTTTTATCTGGAATGGTTTTCCATGAACAGCCTTCATTACTGTGCAGGAAAAATTATACTAATGAACTAGCAATGAAGTTATGTATTAACATATACAACCGATCTTTAGAGTCAAAAGAAATAAGACCCACTGAAATCAGTGGAAATTTGCAAATGAAGTTATCAATGTTAGAGGGACCACGGGATTTAACCTTCTTATTACACAGCCTAAAAGCAAGAAAGCATGAGGAGGCTGTCCTGTTTGACAGTCTTTTAAGAAAGTTTTAGGATAACTTTACCTTTCTTTTCATCTGCTTTGACAACCTGAACAAATTCTCTTTTGATGAAATACTTAAAAGCTGGAGCCCGTTTATCACTGTCTTCATCAAAGATCCAAAGATTGACCCTGGCTCTTGTAACGGCAGTATACAATTGCTTTAGTTCTCCATTCAGCATCTGAAGCAGAAACAAAAAGCAAAAACAAAAAAAAAAAACAAAAAAAAAAAACAAACCAAAACAAAAAGGAACACATCAAAATAAAATAAATGAAATACCAGATGAGCTAAATTGTCAGAAGGAAATGTACTTTGCAGTTGTAAGAAAACAGCTAATATATACAGAATGAATAACAAATAATGAAGTATCTTTAAGTAAGCAAGTCTAAACATTAAATATGTGATTTTTCAATTACAAAAGCCATTGTCCAGCTAATTTGCATGCTGCAGCAAATCTAGCAGCTGCAGGTGTGACAGTCCATTTTCCTTCTAATCACGTGCACATATAATTATGCATTTTTTACCATACAACCTTGAAAATATCTGACTCGCTAGATTCTAAGAAGTTTCCTTAATTTTAAGGTAGTGACACCAATCTGAAACCAGACTAAAGCAATAATAAATACTGGCAAGCTGATTTGCCATTTGCTTTAACCATAGCTGTTCTGTAAATATACCTAGGAGTCAATTTCATGTAGTTTTTGTTCTCTTATAAAATTACATCCACAAAAAGTCTCTTATCTTTCAAAATCAAGTTTATATTATACAAATGTGAACAACTACCAAAAAGATAAAGCAATCTTGATAAACACGGAACTACAGGGTGAAAGCATTTCTTGAAGAAATTTCCCTATTTCCAAGATTTAAGAATTTAGTTCATCCTTCCTATTCCCAATGTTACAAAAAACTCACCTTGTACATTTCTACATTAAAAGGAATTCTTTTCTGCATACCAGTAGCATCCTCTAAAGGCATTTCAATTAGCAATTTGCTTCCTGCTTGAACATCCGAATCAGGAGTATAAGAAGAAATAATCTTCCATTCTTTGCTAGCCTAAAATGTCAAGAAAATTAGGTTTACTTGTATGCAGCAATCACTACTGCCCACATATGCAAAAGGTAAGGTCAGACGTTGTGATCGATCAACACACCCCCAACAACGGAAAAAGGCTCAGAGGAGATGGGTGGAAAAAAAATAATTATCTCAGGGAAGAATGTAAAGAATGACCACCAATTTCCATCAAGAAAGCTGAACTTCATCTCAATACAAGCGGTATTAGAGGGTAACCTTTGTTTGAGATACATAGCTGTACCAGGCAGTCATCAGGCTGAATAAACAACTTTCCCTGAAACAGCTAGTGATGTCCTCCTGAGCAACAAAGAAAACAAACCTTGAAGAGTCCAACTGGCTTGAGCTGGCTTCAAGCTATGTAATACTTCCCAGGGACTGGGATCATGATGGTGGAGCATACAGGGACCACTAATGGGAATCACGTTTGCATTGTGATTCTGCTGTATATTGCCACTGTTATATTATGCTTGTCTTGTGATTTCAGGATACTGCTGTATCACCCTTCTAAACCCAAATCATATGCAACACCTAATATATCAAATAAGTAAATTTGATATTAAAGATGAAAACCTCCTTGGGTGCACTATAAATTTTCAGCTAAACTTGAAGATACACCCCTCCAATGGATGGCCCATCTATGGGGAAAAGGAAGAAATCAGGTTACCC
This sequence comes from Nyctibius grandis, assembly GCF_013368605.1. Lineage (NCBI taxonomy): Eukaryota > Metazoa > Chordata > Aves > Nyctibiiformes > Nyctibiidae > Nyctibius > Nyctibius grandis. Next base: position 2,378,558 of record NC_090664.1, read on the forward strand.
TCACCATGGACGAGGCTCAAGATTTAGTCCTAGTGCTGGGGATTCTCCTACAAACCCCAATGCCACAACAGGCAGACTCACTGTGGGGGTATGCTGACTGCTGGGCCAGGCAGCTCCCTGCCAGCTCAGGGCAGGGTGAAAGGTGAATAGAGGTGGAATAACGCTCACGAGTTGCAATCTGTCACGCTAAAATCTGCTAAGACATGTTGGATAGATCCTAGCCTGTAGGTCAGGATGGTAACCGCCAAGTCTCCTTGACACTACAAGACTGACAAGCTCAGTGAGTTGCAGACCAGCTGGCCCACAACTCACCAACGTCCTCATCACCGTAGCACCAAGAAGACTTGGAGCAAGGCTGATCCAGACAGTGTTGCTCACTGTGCAACACCACTAATCACTAGTGCTGGTCTGAGCCAGGGCATGGAATGGCACCTGCCAACACACCCCCTTGGAAGAAAAAACATCCATGAAAAATACCTAAAAAAGCAGCCTGGTCAGAGGGTATTGGACTCTGACATAAGGACATGTGAGAAATGTCTACAAATGTGCACAAACATGCTTAAATATATGGTAAGTGTGGCAGCAGATTGGTGGTGTGCACTCTCACGCCATGTAACAAATGCCAGCTCCTGATCACAGCGTTTTGTGGGTTCCTGATCCCCCACAAAACTAACAACCCACAAAATCATAAGTATATTTTGAGTTATATTCATTTTTCCTCTTTTTCATATTTAATTGAAATCTGGTTACACGGTGCCAAGTTTCTTGAACAAAATGAAAAATACTCATAATAAGCCTGAAACAGTTTGGGTTTTTTAATATATATAGTTCAGAGCTTCAAGCAACCTGATACAGGTTAACCATCTTCCTAAGGGGAAAAATGCAAGAAACCTTTCTTGCAAAATGTATTTTGAAGTTAAGATTGCACTAAATCATCAATCAAAACACTCCTAAGCCCGCCATGGATTACAAAATAACAACAGCTAACGGTATCAGTTTGGTTAACAGCTTGCTGGGTTTGGGTTTTTTTTTTTTCGTTTTAGATCCTTCATTCAAATCTGCTTCTTGAAAAAAGACTCATTTCAAATCTCATTTTCAAGCCCAATAAAAAAAAACAAAACAAAACAAAAAAGCATAAAGAGCACACAGACAGGTGTTATTTTTTTTCAGGTTCTCCAGGCCTGACATACATTAGTCTAAGTTAAAATGCTCTACACAACTCAACTATGTTAAACTGATTCTGCTAAATTTGGATAAATGGTTCAGTGTTTTTCCTGAGCACAACTTGCATCACCAAAATGAAAACAGCTTTGAGAAATCTACCATGACAGCCAGTATCATACTGTCCACGAATCTCAGTAAGCCAGATACAAGGTCATTTACCTCAAGCTTTTTCCTTCTGCCCTCACCACATAATGTTCACTAAACTCTATGAAGAGTCACCAAGTCACCAGCAAGCTGCCCCTCAGTTTTCCTTTATACATCTGTAGTTTTCATCTGCTGAAAACCACATCTGAGACACTGTTTTGAGGGCTAGAGGCAGGGGGAATCTGCAACAGAGATGTTCACACTGAATGTTTAATTGCAGAGCAGCTCAGTCACGGGCATTCTCGAGTCTATGCAGGCATGTTCAGGAAGGATGCTGTCTACTGCCTGGCTAGGGGCAGGGAGCGGGGAGGCTCGTTGGTGCCCCAGCAACAACAGTGAGGCTGCTGTGGTTGACATCTCTTTGCAAGGAGCCTCGAGGACTGCACCCCTGCCAGGTCTGGAGTCACAGGAAACCCTGGAGAGACAGGGTCTGAGCTCCCCAGAGAACCATAAAGGGGGAAAAAGGAGTACATAAATACAAAACACAACACCTCCAGGGAAGAAAGTCGACTTTATCCGATGCCATTCTATAGGTGAGGGTCTCCACTATAAACTGTGAGACAGTCCCAAGTTTCCTGACAACTCCTGAGCTAGACCAGAATGAGATTTCTGGAGCTAAGCTGTGGATGGCTATAGAGCATGCTCCTCCCTGCTCTCAAACATGTAAACACACTATTTGATTCTAAACATAATTGTTTTACTAAGCTTTTAATTAAAAAAAAAAAAAAAAGCATTCTCTTTCATTTTGTCTGGGGCTAAGAAATGATTTCAGGTCCATGAGCTAGCACATCAAAATAACTGCACTGTGAACAGAGTGGTGATGCAAAGCAGGGTGTCTAAGGTGCTTTTTGGGGGATCCAGAACCCCAGTATAAGGTAAAGAATATGAGAGAGTGATAGAGTGTCCCTCCACCAACTGCTCTGACCTGACCAGGGAGCAGCCAGGAGGGACACACTATAACTAGCAGAGTAGTCTTGGTATGCAGCAGAAATAGGGGTGTGTGTGTGTGTGTGTGTACCTCACCTTGTGAACCCCAAGGCTCTCCCTTAAATTGCAACAGCCAATCTGAAGGAAAAAGACAGTCTCAATTCAAAAACCTACCAGTCTTGTTTTCTACTGTGATGAAACCATCCATATTTAGAGGAAACACGGAATCCTTCCCCAGCTGGAAACCAATTAGACCACATGTAAAATCAAGACTTAAGAAAAAAAACACAGAAAATGGGTAAGAATTAAATACCTCTGAGTCTGTGAAAAAGTTGTAAAGGAGAACATCATCAAATTCCAAGCCCTTTGCTTCATAAACTGTCAGTACAAGTGCTAAACTGAGTTCCTCAGGTATCTTCTCCTTTGCAGTTTCATTTGCCACTAATACCACCTGTCATAAAATACATTATAAAAAGAACATATTAGGAAGAAAAAAAAAGGTAACAGCTGCATAGAGAGAGTATACAAATATGTCATGATCATGCCAGAGCCTTCTCAAAACCAGACAACATTAACACACATTCCAGCACACTCCACAAAAACGGTCACAAAGCTGCCACTAGAAGACTGGCAAACGCGTGGTATGTGCAGACAGCTGTAGATCTGATGGAAGAAAATTTGGAGTTCGAAAGGAATGGGACAGGCAACACCTGATGCAAAAAAAAAAAAAAGAATAGAAAGAGCCAGATGTGTATTAAGAAACAGAAACCAACACAATAAAGATTTAAGTTTAAAAAGTATAATTTATCCGTGAGATACAAGGGCTTAAAAAAAGAAAGTTGTGGGCAGTCCATATAAAATGATGATTTAGCAACAGAGCGGGAAGAATCTGCAAAAAGCCTTATACCTAAGAAAAGCAAACCTGATGTGCTCCAAATTCAATGGGTTGTGTTTTCCTTTTGTTGCCTCTCAGAAGAATTGCTAGGTCACTAATACTGCAGGACTCCAAGACCGTAGGTTTTGGTCCATCAAAGAGACCGCAGTCCTTAGGAAGACGATCAAAAGATTCTGGGAAATAATGCTGAAGCAAATCAACCACTCCAGAAGCTAAACGAAGAATACCTGTAATAAACAGAATACAGATTTTAAACTTCAGTCTGACTGAACACACTTTTAACGGATTTTTTTTAGAATTTTGAAATTAAGAAATATCATGATAAAAAACACTAGTCAGAGAAGAGGGAAGCTGTAAGGTCCACTTTGCGTTTCTGCCATTTTGAGTGGACCTCATTCTTGGGCCTGTAAAGGTCAGAAAGCCGCTACAAAGGCTTAGCAGCATCCTCACAAAATGAAGGTCATAAATGAGAAACAAGTAAGAAAAGCAGTAGCAGCACACCAATGCTGCAAACTCTAGTGATTTGGGGATGGGACAACAGAAATGGGTATGGTTATTTGTTATGTTTTCCTTCAAATACAGTCCAAACATGCAGTAAGCAAGAGTGTTCAAAAAAATGACAATTTCAAAAATGTTCATTCTTGGTTTTCCAGTTGAGATGTCAAAATACCAAACTGGCAAAAAAATGACCATCTGATCTCTTAAAGAAACAGGCCGCTTAAAGATGCTTTGAATTGGCCAGTAGAAAACCTCAAGCATTAGTGACAACTGAAGAGCACAGGCTCAGATCATAAATAAATTTGTTACTCTACCTGAATGGGATCTGTAGTTCTGGTACAACTGATATATCCTTTTTGGTTTTCTAATACGCTGCTTCTTGTTCATGGAGTTCTTGCTTGCGTAATGAAACAGTGACCTCAGATCACTAAAACGAAAAGCAACTCCTTTCATTATGCTCTGGGCAGTGTCACCAGTTAGAAACATGGCATTAGGGTCATTGATGCATTTCATTAACAGTGCTAACTCAGCTTGGGTGAAATCCTGTATCTCATCACCATAAAACTCATGGATGGACCACGGCAGCTCCCTGAGCTTTGAGAGTCTTTGAGATAAATTATACAGCAAGTCTTCTTCATCGAAGTAACCTCTCTGTGATCGTATCTGCTGATAAAGACAAAAGAGGTGATAGATTTCACTCCTGTCTTCTGTGAAGTTCGGTGACCTCTTTCGGCCTAGCTTTTTGTACTGCTCCTCAGTAAGTTTACCTCCAAAGCAACCCAGTGCCTCAAAAGAGCCTTTCAGAAATGATTTTATTTCTTTCCAAACCAGTGCTGGATTGTAGAAGCTTTTACCTTTTATCATTTTCGGCCACATTTCATTTGCAAATACATCATAAGTCACAAAAGTCCGAGGATCACTTTCCCTAGAGTACACATCTGCAGCTCCTTCATCATCACCATGTTCTGTATCAACGTTACCTTCTTCATCCTCGTCTTGCCAATTTGGTACAACCAAGTCTTCCTGAGGACTCCAACCAACAATGGTTCTTTTAAGGCTTCCATCTTCGTCTCTTGGAAAAAATGGGTCAGGCATGGATGCATCCAGTAACAGCAACAACTGCTTGGAGGTGACAAACAGTGGAAAATTTTCATCTTTAATGTCCTGTAGCCTGTGAACATTTGGCTCCAGAGGCTTGAAGTGACTGGTTACCTTGGAAGACTTGCTAAGTTCAATGAAATTCTTCTGAACTTCTTGGCACAAGACAGGATTTTTTGTCACAAAGATCTGGTGCAAGTGCTCCAGCCTGTTCAAAGCTTCTGTGCTACGCATTTGGTCTTCTGCATGGTCGTCACATGCATTCATTTCCACAGCAGCTGTGCCCACAGGAACCTTTTCATCCTCGCTGTCCTCGTCTTGCTCGTCGCTCACCTGCTCCTCACTTGAATCGTCACTGTCCTGTTTTAGTTCACTCTCTTCCTTCTCTAACCTAGCTTTTTCAACCTCACTGCACCGTCTCTGCTGCCATGTTTGCCTCTCCAGCAGAGGACCATTTGCCAAGGTGGATTTTTCCCAGTACGAATAGAATTTCTTCCAAAGCCTATACAAGCAGCAAGTAGTCTTCCCTGTCCCACTTCGCCCGATTAAAATGATTGGTTCCATGGGCTTTGGATTGAGATCAATTACTGCGTACTCCAACTCCCCAACTCGGAATGGGTATTCAACAGAAGAATGTACATCATTTATAATGTTAAGTGCCATGTTAGTACTGAAGCTGTGAAATTTCATTATATTGTATTCCAATTCTGCCGCACTGGCTGGAGGGAAATACTCAGGTATGGTACGTTCTTTTGATTTTTCTGCCTCTGGGTCTTCAACATAACAACGTGGAACACGCTTCTGTGTTGTCACATTATGGTTCTGATGTCCTTCATTTATGCCCTTGAGCTTCTTCCTCAAGATGCAGGATAAACCACGATTGTAGGAAATACATATATTTTCTAAGACACGGTTCAGCTTGCAGTGGTCAAAAACAATGGCCCAGATTCTGATTATTTCCGTGTAAACTCTACCCGATTTTTCTGGAAGACTTTTTATCTGTTCTGTCTCCATAATCTTTTCCGCACTCTCACTGCAACGAGGAGAAAAGTCGATTGCAAGTTCCCATAGCATTCTTGCACCTTTGCCCAACTTGGCTTCATACAGCTGGATATCAGCTTTCAAGTGTTTCAGTGGCTTCTGAAGGCCCCTAGTCCATTCCCCATTGCCAAGCTGCTTAATTGTCATTATAGTTTTAGTTTTCAGATAACGAGGCACAGCTTTGCTGCCCAATGTCTTCAGCGTTTCAGGAGTGCACTCTATTTCCCAGGTCATGTTATCAAACTCCTGCACATATGCCTCAATATCCAGAATCTTCCCCTTCTCTTCCTCTCGTTCTTCCTTCTCTCCATTAGGCAGGGCCATACTAAACTCCCCTGCTCCTTTCTTTCTCTCCCAATCAGCCCCTTTTCCTTCAGGATAAACTATGCTTCCCCAAGGTTGCAAGGACTCACTTTTTCCCTCTCCTAAATTAGTCTGGGCTGAAGATGGCTTTTGTAGCAGAGGATGATCCTTTCTTAGGGTGTCACCCAATTTCAGTTGCTGAATTAAAGCTGTGATGGCCTGCACTAGACTTTCCTGCAGCGTTAAAGGGCTATTTACTCTTTCTGTTTCCTGCTTCACCAATTGAGCTTTTTTTGTCTTCACAGAACATGGGGTTTTTAAATCATTATGTGCTGCGTTGCCAGATGGTGCCTTTAATGAGGACCCAGATGAAGAACGCCCTGCACTCTTTGGCTGTGAAGTCTCAGAGGCTGGAATGGGCTTAGAGGTTTTAACCGACTGCCCTGCTATATCCTGCCGGTACTTTTTTTTCCCCAAAGCAGCATTATTCCAAGCAAGTAGCAGTGGGTCATTTTTTTTAATTCTATGCCTCACATCTCTTCCTAATTTGTTTTTTATATTGAAGTTAACATCAAATTTTGCCAATGACTCCATTATTCTCTTAGCCTGTTTTGAAAATCCTCTCTGAAAAATAACATGCATCACTGTATTTCCATTCTCATCTTGCATGTTTGGATTAAGATACTGGAAGTCAGAAGGTCTTGAAGCAAAGAGATCAAGTAGGTAGTTCAGGATGTTTAAACCAGTGCCATCTGAAAGTAAGAGAACAAATAAAAAGGCTGCTTTGTAGGCCAACAATTTTTAATACTTTTTTTCTGCAGCTGTTAAATGAAAACCAATTTGCTTTCAAAACAAAACAAACAAACAAAAAAAAAAATCTACATTTCATGTTTGTAAAACATGCTTATTTGAAATGGCTCAAAAGTGAGTTTTTCTAATACCGCTCTGGGGTCATTTGGTTCATTGTAATATGCCACCCAGAAATAATCTGCTGCAGAAAACTTTGGTTTACTACAACAACCTGTGGCAAATCCCAATGATTTCCTGATATCTGAGGCCCCTAGAGAAATTTCATACAAAATAAGATTAGTGCAATACCTCCCAGGGCGGGGGAAAGGGGGAAGAGAGAAGAGATATTCTACAGCTTTCTAGATTTAATCCAGATTATATATGTGATTTAAATCAGATTATATATGAAACATTTCTTTCCTAACTGTAAAATAGTGACACACAAAAATGATTGTAAAGAAATTCCACCTCAAAAACTGTACACAGTGAAAAATACTTATGAGAAGATACTGTCATTTGGCCTCGTAATCTTTTGATTTAAAATTTACAAGTGGCATTATCTATGCTTTTAATCTCTCTAAAGCTATTAAGTGAAATGTGTGTGATTTAAAAATGAATAAATTCAGTATTTTTAATTATTTTAATACTTCAACGCAAAAATGCATTTTTTTCTTAATTTAAAATCAAACCTGACTTTGGGGCTTAATTTGACAGTTTATCTGAATTTCTTACATTTTTATGTAAGCCCTACAGTCCTCTCACTCACTCCTCCTCTGAACAAAACTTTGCTTGATTTACAATTATACAAAAACACAGAAACAGATTTCAGACACCACTGTAGGATTTCCTTCAAAGCCTGCTGCCATTGCTCTGCCTTTACCTTTGTTTCTTCCTGGCTCCTTCCCATTTACTTCCTTCCCACCTAGTACACATTTTACGGGGTTTCAAAGAGGAGCCTTCCTTTCTAAAGCAGATTGATTAAACAAGAATATGCTCACAAACCAGTAACTGATGGAGACAGTACAGCTGCTTGATTCCCCCTGGTCACCTGAGCTGCCATTAACTCTCCTCATAGTCCCAGCCACTGCAACCACAGAGTAGAACACATCAGCTTAAAGACTGGTGCGTATCCTCTGGCCTGCAAACTTTGGGAGCTGAGACACAGTCAAACATCCCGATCTGCTGCTATCACATCAGTAAACAGCAGCAGACAGGGCAGTGGGCTGGACAGGCAAGAAATGGGGAAGTTTTCAACAGTTGCTGTGAAAATGAATGGTGGACATCTGCGAGAGCCCTTTGTGCCCCCTAGGCCCAGGCACACAAAGCCTTACCTCTGTTATTTAAACAGATGAAAACTGCAGCATGCAAAGGAGTATCTCCTTGAGCAATGGAGACGTTTTGAGGATCTGCACCTCTGGTCAGCAGCAAATACACCAGTTCAAAATAATTCTTTTTGAGGCATATTTGCAGCGGTATTTCAGAGTCACTTCCAATCCCATCTGGCAGAGCTGGTGTGAAGGACATGGAAATACCAGGCGTTAAATCTGACACGCTACGTCTGCAAACCACTGAAAGTTCCAAACAGGTGAAGGCACATGCTGATTGCTGAGCAGGCGACATTTTTTTTTGTCAGCTTTTTACATGTATCTGTTAAAGAGCTATTGACTAAGATAATCTTCAGAATCTCCTCTGATCTCCCATTAAGCTGAGTAACTAGTCCTCCTGTTGTGATAGGAAGACAGAAAAGCCAGAACATATCTTCTTCAAGTCAGTCACTGACTGAAACAAGAAGCCTCCTTGCACCTCTGGCACTCGTAAAGCTGCAGCAGGACTGTGTCCATAACTTAGAGCTAACATCAAAGTTATACCATGAAATTAAAAATGCCAGAGTAATCCTAGAAATAAACCTCATGCAAGCCAAGAAAAATGATGATGCCCACACTAGCTAAAAGACAGACATCTGGTCATGCCTTTGAAATCACTGAAGTAGTCAATTACTTGTAACCTAACAACAGACTGAACCCAAAGACCATGGCTTACAGTTTCCATCAATCAGGATAACATTGTGGCTGAAAACAGAGAAATTAAAAACCAAGCAAAGGAGCAACAATAATATGTGGCCTTTTACCAACCCTGACAGCCAAATTTCATTTGAAAAACATCTTCCATCCCATGTAGACTTACTAGCTTCCCCCTGTCACATGCAGCAGATGCAGCCAATGGACTGCACTCCAACAAGCCACTGCACTTACAGAGCCACAAAAAACATGCATTGGTATTTCTAAAACCATGTTGCTCCAAACATGCCAAACAAAATATCTGCTCTATTATTACACATTAATATTGCACAGTTTTTCACCTCCTCGTTCAATCAAGCATCTTATGAGGGGCACTTGCGTATCCAAACTGTCACACCGTTGGATAACGTTGCCAATGTCGACGTCTGAAAGGCTGCAGTTTTTGAAGAGTCCTACACCTGACGGCTCTTCCCCACTGGCTTTCCCTGTTAGCAGCAGCAAAACATGATGCCACATTTGCTTCTCCAGCAACTGTTTTATGAAGCTGTTAGCACAGGCATGGGAGATGTTGCAAACCACCCCTTCAGGGATTTCTGCAAGACAGTAAAGACAATGTAACTCACTCAAACTAAACAATAAAATCAATCTCACTGTAAACTGATTTCAGAATAATGAACTCATTGAATTGGAAGTACAGAACAGCAAAATGCAACACTTGCATTTTTTTTGTCCTGATGCTGAACATTTTGATTCATCATACTGAAATGTTGTGCATATTCTGGTGGTTCTAAGTGCAAAACACAACAGCAAAAATAAGTAAAAGCACATTGTTCCAGTAATATCAGTTGCAGAAACAGGGAAGGAAGGGTAAGAGAGCAAAAACTGTATGTTAGCAAACACATTTTTCACAGCAATTAAGTTTTGTGAAGGGGAGAAATGGGAACTTGCTGTACCTTTCACAGAAGACAGCAGTTTCAGAAATCGCTTAACTGCATCTTCCTTCAATACATTTTTATGATGTGCTCCATTCTCAAGTTTGTAGAACTGGACAAACTGTTCAAGAACATCCCGGAGAGAATCTGTATCAGCTATGGCTCTGCTTTCATTCCCCCCTGCAAAACATCACAGAAACTGAAAACCCAGTTCTTTGCTGGGATGTTAAAATCAGATGGCTGAAACTCTTGCTGCCAAAGCCAGTCCTGTGATGGACTTCATATCCCAAAGGATATTTGATATACTCATCAAATACACTCTTTACCATAACACACTAAGCTGAAAATTGTTATAGTTCACAAGCTGATCTGCACGCAGGCAGGACACTGCTGCCTCGCAGCGATATCATTGTTCAGAATTTTTAGAGTACGTGACTAAAACCAGTAATGTTTTCAGTGTAATTTTTGTCAGGTGTCCTGAGCTTGTCCGATTCCTCAACGGCATTTAAGAAATACAGCCATAAAATGATTTGTCCTCTTAAAAGAGAAAAACAAAATCAAAACAAACCCCATCACACCAAAATCATACCTACAAGTTTAAGAGATACTTAGGTAATGGGCAATGGCAGATTTTAAATTACGTCCTAAAAAATGCCCTTAAATGAAAACTGACAGACTCGGCCTGACTTTCCTAAAAGCTCTGAGGAATTCAAGTACATCAAAGACCAAATAAAACAGCAGCTTTATCCCTTAGGACAAAGGGATGGACAAGGTTGGTCATTTATTTAGCAACCAGGATTAACCTCAGACTGCTATCTGTAAAGCAGAGGCTTATTCTCCAGCCTCTCATTTTGCACTAAGCCTGGAAAACTCTTGGGGGCTGTGCATTGGCAAGAAAATGAAAAAATTGACCACAAAAGACAGACTGAGATGCCTGGAACACCAACCAAAGCAATTCTCACCATAGGGGGACTGGTGTTAATGTCCTGAGAACCACAGGGCTAAGACCTTCTCCAGAGCAGGGCGGGGAAATCTCTACAGTAAAGAAAGAGGAACTGTGGGAATCTACTTGCCAGGAGCCACAAGATGGAAATGCCACAAAACCCAATGCCTTCCAGCAAACCTGTATGTAATACACACATGAAACCGTGGATGTAGCCTAAAACTTCGCTTTTTTGCCAAGTTTGATTTGCCTGTGCAGTCTTTTGCTCCTTCTGTGCTTTGAGATCTGCATGACATGAGCAAGTTCTGGTTTGAAAAGGTTATGCTTTGGGCTAATACAGTAATAATGCTAATACAGGTGTTACCTGAGAGTTCTGGTTGGTTAGTGCCAAGGAAAACAAGCAGATCAGGCACCAAGCCATCTCAGAAAGACTATACTGAAGAAATGCCTTCAAGATGAACAACGTCCATGCTTGGGACTTACTTTTAAACAGCAGTCTAAACCATGGCTTGAAAAGATCAGCTGCAGGATCTGCCTCCTGAGTTTCTCAACCTGAGAGTCCTGCAAGAACATCTTGCCTAACCGGCCAATCTGTCAGTTCTCACATGGATACTCATAAGAACTTCTCCGAATGGCCTCCTACAACTGGATCCTCTGCTTGAAATGTCTGTGGCCCACCACGGTCTCTTTCAGAGCTAGGATATAAGTAGCAACCAAGCTGTTGCACCATGCTGCCGAGAAGGTGCATCCTACAGGGACCCTCCAGTCCAGAGGGTAGACAGCTCTCCATCTCCTGCCCCAACTAGCAGCCCTCCAACCATACCACAGCGCAGGCAGCTCAGGCTTGATCCATTTGGTAGTGCAGACAAACTATATAACGGTTAGCCAGTCTCAATACTGTCACCCTGGGGTGGTATTGTACAATTTGTACGTCTTCTCGTTCTCATTTATTGGTGTGGAAGAGGAAATCCCTGTTATTTGGGTAATCACACTTGACACATTAGTTTCCAGAATGGCAAATTATAAAAGAAAAACCCAGACAAGTCATAATCCTTTTCAGAATGGACAGGCTATTATAAAAAAAGCAGACTGGAAACCAGTTTATCACCCCAGTTCATGAAATTCCATATTAGTGCTGGGGCAATTAAGATTTGTGTCTTTCTGTATGACAACAGGTCCTTTGCAAACTGCCTAGAAATATCATTAATAATTTTTAAAATGCACTTCGAAGTTTCCCCATACTTAAGAGTGTAACTGAATTTTAGCTCCCCTGTTTTGGTTATGAGAGGCTCTCGTAGTTGTAGCCTGATAGTCTGCTCTGCTACTCTTTTCCCTTAACATTAAAATTTTCCAAGTAATACAGGAGTTTTAGCTGCATATCACCAACATATATTAAAGATGGCTAAAACTTCGTGAACAAAGAGCTCTTATTAAAATGTTATTTTGTTTTTTAAAAAAGTCAGTGACTTCTCACTCACGTTTTCATCATTTTCACAGCCTCCCTTTTTTTGTCAATATTTTTTATTAAAAGCATTTTAAATATGTCACCAATACTTGAACAAAACGTTCCGCTTTCCAAAAACTAAAGTGAAGGTAAAAGGTTAAAACTGAAAAAGCATCAAAAGCGAAAAAGCATCAAAAAGAAGCAATTTCTATGGCAGGGGGAGCCTCATGTTAAGGGTGAGGGAAAAAAAACAGTGGCTTAGAGTAAGTTAGAGCAACTTGTAGTTACTTACGCATGATATACTAAGAACATTAGTTGGACAGGAGTCACCTTCAGGCAAGGCCATCACTGACTGATAGGAGATCAGGGTGACAACTCATAGGAAAAGTTACATAAAACCCACCCACTATTACCAATCACAAATAAAACAATTTTGTATCTAAAGGATATAGTTTTAAAACAGGGAAAGCACCCAGTCCACGTAGTACCTGTCCGTTTCTCAGAGGAGGTGTGTTTCTCAATGTGATCTCTGACTGCTCTTACAGCACCGAAGTTTTTGTTCTTTTTCAAGATATCTATGACATATCTCGACCGTGCATCTGGAACCGTGGGGTCAACCCCAAAATTCAGGAGCATGATCACATCTTCTGTTTGGCCTAAAACATGAATAAGTGTTAGAGAAAGAATAATTCTCATTGTTCAGGGGTTTTGTTCTGTTTTCCTTTGTATTTTTCATTTCCTGGCACAATTTCTAGCATAATTTTAATTAAAAAAAAAAATCTAAATTTTTCCAGTGTCATAAGAATGAGGTATTGTTACATATCTTTCCCCAAAAGAAACACCTTCAAAAAAAATTAAACTCTATCTATCTTCACTATTATTAATTGGGAAATGGGAGCACAGAAAGTGCTCATGAGGCACCCAGTCATCTCACTGGCCAGAGGCAGTATGTGGAATTCACCTCCTCCCTTATGCCCCAACCCTGTTCTCCAGGCTCTAGGAAAACTGCTCTGTACATGAAGAGAAAACAAAACAATGGATTTTGCTACTGTTTAGAAGGTGACTCAATAAACCAGAATATTTCACGTATTCAGGCATGAATATACACAGCTAGGCACTGAGTTTCTTTCCTATGCAAAACATAACACATGATTTTCTTGGTAATAAGCCTTATAACAAAGATGTCTGGCTTGACTAACAGTAGGTACCATTGCTTTCAACAGAAACTACTGTCCTCTACAGCATTTCACAACAAGTATTACAGCTCACACATAAACACAATAAATATAATGGTGATTTAAAGCCTTGACACAGTACCTAATATCCTGGAAGATGACACGCTCCCTTCTTAGTATGTCACACTGCACTACCAGGGGAAACTTTACAGCCCTGCCTGGGCTCCTCCTGCCTCAAAGAGGCACATGTGCTATAAGCCACACCATCAGAGCACCTGGGAGAGTGCAGGAGCACCAAACCACCGAGTCAGGGAGGAGAAGACTGAGCAATGGTGAGCAAAGAAGTGTTAGACCACCACGTGTGCCCCAGGCACTCCACCACAGCACACAGCCTCTGTTACTGCATGTGCCAAAGGCAAAACCTAGGTGAGGAAAAAATGATGCAGGCTAACACCAATGTCTTGCTTTGTTTGTCTAAGCTTTACAGTTAGAGAAATTTTAGGGATTTTTTTTGCTAACAGATAGGTACAAGGGTTTATTTTTATATGTATATTTTTATATATTTATAAATATATTCTGTATAAAAATATACTATATAAAGAAATAAACTTTAATAAATAAATATATAAAATTATATACTCTATATAAAATATATACACTATACAATTATAAATAAATAAACTTTTATATATATATATACACATATATATATATGGTCTCTTCTGGAAATGCAAGAGTCATTTAGCAACAGATGGAACTGCTGCAAAAGACGTGTTACACCTTTCCAGAAAATGAAATTATTCAGTTATAGGTTGTGCACATTTCATTCATACTATTAGCGAGAACCACCAGAACGTCATTGTATTTAATGACCTAAAAGTTTGGTGTTATCTTGGCATTGGTGATGCTTATTTCCAGTTGCCACCTCGTGGGCAGAGTAAGAAATACAAGAAAAGACAGGCTAAGGGAACATAAAAGAGTCTAAGTTTCACCCTCAGTAAATTTGCAGATGACACCAAGCTGGGTGGGAGTGTCGATCTGCTGGAGGGTAGGAAGGGTCTGCAGAGGGGTCTGGACAGGTTGGATAGATGGGCCGAGACCAACGGCATGAGGTTCAACAAGAACAAGTGCCGGGTGTTACATTTGGGCCACACCAACCCCATGCAGCGCTACAGGCTGGGGGAAGAGTGGTTAGAGAGCGGCCCGGCGGAAAGAGACCTGGGGGTGCTGATGGACAGCCGGCTAAACATGAGCCAGCAGTGTGCCCAGGTGGCCAAGAAGGCCAATGGCATCCTGGCCCCTATTAGGAATAGTGTAGCCAGCCGGTCTGGGGAAGGGATTGTCCCTCTGTACTCGGCACTGGTGAGGCCGCACCTTGAATACTGTGTCCAGTTCTAGGCCCCGCACTTCAAGAGAGATGTTGAGGTGTTGGAGCAAGTCCAGAGGAGGGCGACCAAGCTGGTGAAGGGTCTGGAGGGTCTGACCTACGAGGAACGGCTGAGGGAGCTGGGGGTGTTTAGCCTGGAGAAGAGGAGGCTCAGAGGTGACCTTATTGCAGTCTACAACTACCTGAAGGGAGGTTGTAGTGGAGTGAGAGTCGGCCTCTTCTCCCAGGCAACTAGTGATAGGACAAGAGGACACAGCCTCAAGCTTCACCAGGGGAGGTTCAGGTTGGACATTAGGAAGCATTTCTTCACAGAAAGGGTCATTAGATATGGTGGAGTCACCATCTGTGGATGTGTTTAAGAAAAGCCTGGACATGGCACTTAGTGCCATGATCTAGTTGACAGGGTGGTGCCAGGGCAACGGTTGGACTCTATGATCCCTGAGGTCTCTTCCAACCTGGTTGATTCTGTGATTCGATTCTGTGAAAAGGAATCCCACAGAACACGTGAAGGAAAGCATTTCATTTTCCTCCTCTGATGAGGTACACTGTTACTTAGGTTTTAAATCTTCACCTATTTAAAAGACCAGGATAGGTCTCCAGGCAGTCTAATACGATTTTAAGGGCATATCAAACTTTAGAAAGTAACTTCTATGATTCTAAAAACTGCAGCATACTTGTGGGGAACCCATAACCAGTCAAACAAAAGAGCAAGGAAAATGGTCACAAATCAGGTATACAATTTTAAAAGGGAATTGTTAATATGTTTAAATATTAGTTACCATTACAAAGTCTACATTCAGATAAAAAGACTTTCTCATTTTCTTCCTTAGCACGAAATAGTGAACACTAGGGTCTGAAATTTTCTTCCATTATTCGTTTTTCCATATGAAAACAGAACACCACACACACACACACAAAAGAAATAATTGTATTTACTGCGTTTCTGGGAATATTCACTGGAAGATGCCACGATATGCAGGAGGGTGCATCCATCTCTGTCCCGCTGGTTGACCCTATCCTTCAAGTCTGGCCTCTGAGTCAGTAACCACCTGAAGAGATGGTTCTTTCCTGAAACGATTAAAAAAACCCACTTGTTACAAATGGTAAACAGAGATACAGCAAAAACAGACCCTGTTTTTTTTTTCCCCCTATGGAGTGGCAAGATGCATCTGTATGAAACCTTTTCTTGAAGATGGGAGTTAGCAGAGGGAAGAAATATGGGAAAAATCATGGTAAGAGCCAGCTGCATTGTGGGAGACGTGACGCTACGTTCTTGCTGACTTGCAGCAAGCACAAATGCGAGGTTGATTCACAACCCTTTACCACGCATAGAAACTGTTGCTCCACACTGAGGTGCCAGGAACACTGTATTTTCGTCAAAGCTGATATATTCAGGTTATGAAAGACCCACATCAACCACACTTTTGCTTCAAACCATGGAAGAGAACAACCATATTGGGTTTGTACCACTATCAGACACAGATGATCAAAGAGAGTGTCTACAACATTTTCAAAATAGTGCCTTATTGACACGTGCAAGGTTATACCTAGATGATCTGATCTCACTAGCTAAAAATAAAAAATTAAAAAGCTCTAGCTGTCGGTTCTCTGATGAAGGCCACCACTGTTTTATTTTAGCTGTGGATGTCACTCACTTGCTTTGATACACAGTCTGATAACAGCATGAAGCAGATACACTCCAATGGTTTCAACTTTAGCCCCAATGGAAATTAGCCACTTCACTAACTCCACTACTTCTTGCATCTTCTCACCATGCCCACACAACTCAGAAGTCTGATAACAAAGAGAACAGTTACAACACATTATTTTACATACACAACGGGCATTTCTTTTTTAATCCTATTTCCATGTTTTTTATTACAAGAATCAGTAGAACAATAACAATCAAGCCATATCCACTGTAAAATGAAACATTTATTATATATGAACAATCCCAGTAGAAGCTCAAAACAAATTCTTTTCTCCTAAGAGATGTTCATGAATCTTAAAAGAACCTTGTCCTGCTTTGAAGAGGTTATATTTTATAATATTTATTTCTATATTTCTGCTCTGTAATTGACTGCAACTTTCTGCCTTACACTTGTCTATATAAATATTATTGTACCTTAGTGCAAACATTGCCGTCACCAGATATTGTGCCTTTTTAAGCTTGGATGATGCAGCTTACACAGGCAGTTACCCCAAAGCAAGAAAAGGCTGGAGAAATACTTGAAACTGGGAAAAGGGAGTTAGAGACTGGGGGAAGGAGGTTTAGGGAACTCAGGCAACCAGTCCTTTTACAGCTGAGGAACCCTGTGGATGGAAAACAGGGCAAAGCCCTACTCTGAGCCAGCTCAGGAAGCATCTGGTGTTATTAAGACAATAATGATAACATGCCTGCTTACACAAAGAAAAGGTGTTAGCCTTAGGAGACAGATTTTTGGCCAGATAAATTCCTAGAAGGTGATCTGATAAAAGTATGGAAGTTTACAGACCAAGATTGAAAGCACACAGCTTAAGCAGAAGGTGGCTGAACTGAAAAAGGATGTTCCAGCAAGGACTTAATGAACACGAAGCACAGTCTGCAAGGGGTACAGCAACACGGGGAACTCTGGAGGTGGGCAGAGGAAGCTCAGATGGAAATTGAGACAATATGCCAGAAGGATCAGGACATGAGGGGGTGACTGGAAAGTGTTCAGACATAATTTCTCCACTTGTGCCAGTCATCTTTTTAAATAGCAGTCTTCACACATGCTTCCAACATCCACAAATAAATCTTCTTCTAACACCTTATGTCAAATTTTCACTGGCAAGAATTACTGTTTATGCACAGTTCCAAAATCAAAATACAACAAATTACAGGGAGTATGTAGTGGCAAAGGAAGTCTGAGTTGTCAGAAAGCTGCATTTTCTAATTTTTGCAAAAGAGAAGCAATGCTTAGGGATCTTTCGTCTTGATTCTTTCAGTCTTCCACACGTGCAGCAAAGCCACTAGAAGAGCTAAGACTGGTGGGGCCAATTCTGCAATGAAGGACATACTATTTTTGCAAAGGCAATCCACTTTTACCCTCCTTTCCCAATGAGGCATTTTGATTTGCTTGCCTAGGAATGAAGATTTTTTTGCTAAGACACCCTATACGTGTCCTCTACTGCATTGCCATGCTTTACTGTCGGTGTGAGGAGCTCACTCACACCCACAGAATCACAGAATCAACCAGGCTGGAAGAGCCCTCTGGGATCATCGAGTCCAACCATTGCCCTGACACCACCATGGCAACTAGACCATGGCACTAAGTGCCATGTCCAGGCTTTTCTTAAACACATCCAGAGATGGTGACTCCACCACCTCCCTGGGCAGCCCCTTCCAATGGCTAATGACCCTTGCTGAGAAGAAATGCTTCCTAATGTCCAACCTGACCCTCCCCTGGCGAAGCTTGAGGCTATGTCCTCTTGTCCTATCGCTAGTTGCCTGGGAGAAGAGGCCGACTCCCACTTCACTACACCCTCCCTTCAGGTAGTTGTAGACTGCAATAAGGTCACCTCTGAGCCTCCTCTTCTCCAGGCTAAACACCCCCAGCTCCCTCAGCCGTTCCTCATAGGTCAGACCCTCCAGACCCTTCACCAGCTTGGTCGCCCTCCTCTGCACTCGCTCCAACACCTCAACATCTTTCTTGAAGTGCGGGGCCCAGAACTGGACACAGTATTCAAGGTGCGGCCTCACCAGTGTCAAGTACAGAGGGACGATCCCTTCCCTTTGCCTTCCCCTTCTTTTCCAGAATTACTCCTGCTCACACTGTCAGCCACCTAACTGAAACACATTTATGGAAAAAGCTCCAACTTGAAGTTATTATGGCAAAAGTACCACAAGCACTGCAACAGCTAAATGGCAAATTCTGGTATATTCCATCAATCAGCCCTAAACTGCTGATTTTCCAGCCAGTAAATGCCAAGCAAATGTACTGTGTAGCCTACAGTTAACATCTTCTAAAGCTGCTCTCAGGAAAACCACAGTGCTGTCAGAAATCTAGCATGCTTCAGCATAAAGCCTAATGGAACTTATCAATGAATGTGTAACCATACCTTTTAGAAGTAGGTTACACACAGCAGAACTACAGTTAATTAATTTATACACACAAATAAACTGAAGAATAAAACAAATAAAATGCATACAGAGAATAATTTTTTAATGGTCCATGAGAAATGCTTTACGTAGGAGCAACTGAAACAGGCTGGGCACCCACCGCATGGTAACACCCATACACTGTGAGATGCCTTTAGAAGGCTGGTATGTTACTGCCAGAAGGGGCCAGAAGCAATGGTTGCACACCCCTTCAGACCTTCAAAGCACTTTGGCAGGATATCCATGCACAACAGGCAGGGGCAAGCAGCAGGGAGCCCTACAAGACCACCTAGCTCCCACATTGATGTGTGCAGAGCCTCTGGGCTGTACCCATGTGCACGGCACATGCACCAGGCAGGCACAGGCAACCAGCAGCAAAGTAAGCACGAGCACGTCAGCTTCTGATAGCTGGAAGATTTTATTGTATCCTGCCAGCAGAGAAAGCTTTGGAGGTTCCCAAACGCTGCAGAACATGAGGAATCACAAGATAAAGCAAAGAGCAAGCTTCAGAAGAGCAACACAAAGATCAAATTCCACTGTCTGCAGATGCCACCATCTCAGTGAAAGGCATTAGGAATTGCAGCTACTTGGTCTACGACTACATGTCTCCATCTTGCCAAAATCCTTTAAGTCATTTGGAAAGTATCAAAGCCTCTGGGGAGAAAGTTTAGCAGTTGCTGCCTAGGTATAAGGCAACCTAACAAAACCTTGGAGCGTTGAGGGAAGGGAGAATTCCAACACTGCACCCAGCTCAATTTCCTGTAATCATACCCAGCACCGTGAAGCAGTCCAAAGACAGGCTAGCAAAGTATAAAAATACCCTATCCCATGTATATCGTAAGTTCTCCTGGCTGGAAAACATCCAACTTAACTGATGTCAGACATCTTTCTACATGAAACTCTCATGAAGGGAGGTTGTAGTGGAGTGGGAGTCGGCCTCTTCTCCCAGGCAACTAGCGACAGGACAAGAGGACACAGCCTCAAGCTTTGCCAGGGGAGGTTCAGGTTGGACATCAGGAAGAATTTCTTCTCAGAAAGGGTCATTAGCCATTGGAAGGGGCTGCCCAGGGAGGTGGTGGAGTCACCATGTCTGGAGGGGTTTAAGAAAAGACTGGACATGGCACTTAGTGCCATGGTCTAGTTGACAGGGTGGTGTCAGGGCAGCGGTTGGACTCAATGATCCCAGAGGTCTCTTCCAACCTGGTTGATTCTGTGATTCATGACATGAATAGCTTGCTGTAGTTGAGAGGAAGATGACTTCTTTTGATCAAATTAAAGGCAACATTAAATTACATGCAGAAGTTATGCAAATTAAGGATTTTTTAATGTTCAAATGAAAAGCGACAGATGATTTAATATAATCATACGAAGTCCATGTATTATTTTCCACTTTATTTTTCTTTGATCTGTTTTAGCTTTGCACACAAGATGGAAAATCTCTCACTAAAGCAAACAGGAAGAAAAGAAATAGACACAAGGAAAAAAAAAAAGATGCTACTTTACCTCAAAGAGATTCTTCAGTGATAACTGGTTAACTCTGAGATTGGTGGGCAACGCTTTCTTCTCGGACAACAACAATAGACAAGACTGGAAAAAAAAACCCACTAGTGATAAGCACATTTAGAAACTTCGTTTTTCACTGCTTTCCTACAAGATCTGATGAGGCAAACAGGAACTAACAACATTTCAGATCTTTTTTTAAGATTATAACAGATTACTTGAATCTCCCTTTCCATTTTTCAACTGAATTAATGTAATATACAGTGGACTGTGGGAAGCTATGACTGATGAAAGTTTCCTCAGAAATAAAAACCATGTTGAAAGGTCAGGCCCTAAAAGTCTCTCTGATACACCTTGGAAGTAACCGTTCGCTTTAGGAATGGACTTTTACCTTCATGGGGATGAGATTCCCCAGCTACACCAACATTCTGAGCAGAAAATATGAAATGCATCCTGTATCTTTTTCAGTTTTCACAGGTTCCCAAAAAACTTTACCTTGCTCCTTGAAAAGTCACCTAGCTTCACCAGAGGACAAGGGAAGAACTACACATGTCATCTCCCTGGACTTCTGTAAGGCCTTTGATATTGTCCCCCGCAACATTCTTAGCTCTAAATGGGAGAGATATGAGTTTGATGGATGGACAAGGAATTGGCTGGATGGCTGCATCCAAAGAATCATAGTCAATGGCTCAGTGTCCAAGCGGAAATCAGTAATGAGTGGTGTCCCACAAGGGTCCATACTGGGACCAGTGCTATTTAGTATCTTCATCAACAACATAGACAGTGGGATTGCGTGGTGCGCTCAATCACTCAGCAAGTTTGCAGATGGCACCAAGCTGAGTAATGCAGTTGATATGCTGGAGGGATGGGATACCATCCAGAGGGACCTTGACAGGCTCAAGAAGTGGGCCCACACGAACCTCATGAAGTTCAACAAGGCCAAATGCAAACTCTTGCACCTGGGTCAGGGCAATCCCCAGTATCAATACACACTGGAGGATGAATGGATTGAGAGGAGCGCTGTGGAGAAGGATGAAAATATTGGATATGAGCCAGCAATGTGCGCTTCTAGCCCAGAAAGCCAATTGCATCCTGGGCTACCTAAAAAGAAGCATGGCCAGCAGGTTGAGGGAGATGACTCTCTCCCTTTACTCTGCTCTGGTGGGACCCCACCTAGAGTACTGCATCCAGCTCTGGGGTCCTCAGCACAGGAAAGACTTGGACCTGTTAAAGCAGGTCCAGAGTAGGGCCACAAAAATGATCAGAGGGATGGAACATCTCTCCTATGAAGAAAAGCTGAAAGAGTTGGGGTTGTTCAGTCTGGAGAAGAGAAGGCTCTGGGGAGACCTTATTGCAGCCTTTCAATATATAAAGGGAGCTTATAAGAGAGACTTTTTAACAAGGCCTGTAGTGACAGGACAAGGGGCAACAGTTTTAACCTGAAAGAGGGTAGGACATAAGGAAGAAATTTTTTATGATACAGGTGGTGAGACACTGGAACAGGCTGCCCAGAGAAGATGTGGATGCCCCATCACTGGAAGTGTTCAAGGTCAGGTTGGATGGGGCTTTAAGCAACCTCATCTAGTGAAAGATGTCCCTGCCCATGGCAGGGGGGTTGGATGGGGAATGTGGGGCTGCAGTCAGTCCATAGCAGTCCCTCTCTGTCACTCCCTTCTCCAGTGTGGGTCCTCCTTGGGCTGCAGTTCCTGGCAGGAGCCTGCTCCTGCATGGTCTCTCCAGAGGCTTGCAAGGGAACACCTGCTTCGAGTCTGGAGAACCTCCTCCCTCTGCTTCTCCAACCCTGGTGCTCACAGGGCTGTTTCTCACTTTTTTCCCCCCCTCACTCTGCCAGGCAGTGTTTTGCCCTTTCTTAAACACGCTTTCCCCAAGGGGCCACCCACTTGGCTGAGGGGCTCATCCATGCCCTGCAGTGGGTCTACCAGAGCCAGCTGGAACCAGCCATACTGGCACTGGGCAGCCCCAGCCTCTCCTCACAGAGGCCCCTGCAGCCAGCACTTCGCCACTGACACCCAAGTAATCATGACAATGGTCAGTTTTTTATACAGTCACCATAGAAAAGAGGATTAAAATAATTTCAGGTGATTCACCTTCCTATTTTTCTAAATTATCTGGTTTTGTTTAATAACCATGTGCTTCCACTGAGATGCTCCTTTATTTGTGGGTCTTTCACAGACAGCTTCAAAAGTCCAGCTTGTCATACAGAAGGAAAAGTAAAAGGGACCACAAATAAACATGTATTTTTTTCCCCTCTAATTTCTTTCAAGAATAAAGACACCAGATAGAATCATAGAATCGTTTTGGTTGGGAAGGACCTTTAAGATCATCGAGTCCAACCATTAACCCAGCACTGCCAAGCCCACCACTAAACCATGTCCCTAAGCACCACATCTACACATCTTTTAAATACCTCCAGGGATGGTGTCTCAACCACTTCCCTGGGCAGCCTGTTCCAATGCTTGATAATCCTTTCAGTGAAGACATTTTTCCTAGTATCCAATCTAAACCTCCTCTGGCACAACTTGAGGCTGTTTCTTCTTGTCCTATCACTTGTAACTTGGGAGAAGAGACTAACATCCTCCTCGCTACAACCTCCTTTCAGGTAGTTGTAGAGAGCAGTAAGGTCTCCCCTGAGCCTCCTTTTCTCCAGACCAAACACTGTAATTATAAAAGAGTCAACAGAAAGAGACAAGCAGGATTTCAAGTTCATTGTATCCCTTCGAGAAATGAATTTCAGAAATGACTTATCACTAAAAAGTATTTTTCAAGTCTTAAAAATCAAAATGTTTGAACCAGGGAACAATAAATATCCATTGTTTTGGATTTTAAAGGTAATACGAGCTTACCCTGAAGAGGTAAGACATAAGCACAGCAGGAGGTAACGCAGCCACAGACTTACCCGCCACTTCCCTTTCTGGGCCAACCTTTCTATCACCACTTGCCAAATCAGTGCATCAAACCTTGCGCCGAAAATATAATCATACGCAGGGGGAAAAGTTGGTGGAAAGACTCGTTCATCTGCAAGAATTAGCAACGGAGAAAACTATTTAGTATACACAGCACTTTTAAAGTTGGGGTCTTAACTAAATTACTTCATTGCACAGTGACAGTTGTAGCACTGATTAATACCCAGAAGACCAAATGGGGGCTTAAATACCCTCGGCCACCCAACTGATATGGCACCTTGTTATCAGTGGCCAGTCTCCATTAAACAAGGGGAAAAAAATTAATCCCTGCCCTCAAGAAGCACCTCTAAGCCCCAAAACATTGTGAACCTTGTGGTGGCTCTTCCACTTATGGGTGAGCGCAGCTATAGACGCTGCTAAAGCTAATGAAGGTCCTTGAACACAGGGCAACAAGTCCAAGTAAATGCAGAAGGGGCACAACCTGAAATCTCCTGGCACGCCTGCAGGCCCCATCAGGCAAAGCCTGTGAACTGGACAAAAAAGCAAGTAGAGGAGGAAAGACTGAGGAGAGGGCAGGGAGACAGCGTGGATGTTGTCCAAAAAACCAAACCCACACAATGCCACAGAAAGGCCAGATTCCCTCTTCTCATTGCTGCCCATTACTAGCTGACCCCCACACTGGAACACACTGCACAGTAAACTCAAGTTTAAGCTGAGCACCATCTAATTATTTTCAAATCTACCTAGCTAAAAGTAAACCAGAGTGGTTTGGACAAAAACCACTAAAGCCTTAGGGGTCTGGAGCTCAAAATCTCCAAACTTGTCTTCCTGACTCTGAATTTCGACCTTTTCTAACTATTCCACAATTGACATGTTATTGTGAGACAATACGCTCCCCTGCACAGTGTTCTGGGATTGCTGGCATCTGCTGTATACAAACTGGACCAAGTTCACCACATCCTTTTGATTAGGCCACTCAACATATTTATAATCCTCAAACAGACCTGTGGCACTACGGACCAAACAAATGATCTCACAAAGGACACCCTACCAAGGACTTGTGTTGTCATCACTACTGAAAGGCTCTTAGAAAAATTAAGCTCTGAATTTGAGTTTACCGTTGACACTTATGAAGATTGCTGCTACAAAATCAGCAATTTGAGTTCGATCTGCAGAAGCATTCAGGAGAACCAAACCTTTATGAAACATAGAAATCGCCTCGTAAGAGTTTTCTAACATGAGCAATGAGTGGCCAGCTCTATAATAAGCCTGAGAAAAAAAAAAAGAGAACAAAAAAGACCATTGTTGGGAAAATATTCAGAGATCTTTACTACAAAAGAAAATGCTATAATTTTTTCCTAAATTCTCTAATTATGCTATAAAAATGACATGTAGTACTATTTTTACAGCTTCTTACACACAGATCCAAAAAAAGTGCAACAAACATCCCTTGAAATTCACAATATGCTACTGATGTCATCACAGATACTATGAAAGAGTGATAAATCCTGGAATATAAAACTTGGAAAATAACTACAGGATAAAAGACATACTGTTAGTGACTATATTTTAATTTTCTCTGGACAGGATTTTTTTGCCACAAGGTCTAGAATTGTGTTTATGTCCCCACATCACTGCATTTCGCAGTATTTACCACAATGCATATATTCTTCAGCCAATGGCACCTAAACATCTTTATATTCGCCACTGAACTAGGTTGTACTGGCTCAGAGTCACAGTGGAGTCCATTTGTTCAAACCAGATAACTGGCACGCTGCAACACAGCACAAGTTAAATTGATATTTGCACACAATTTTACCACATCTAAATCAACTATCTTCTACTGAAGTCTCTGGGAGTCTGTAGTGGTTGGTCCAGAAGACTATTTATTGTACATAAAAGCTAATCCAAGCGTATGCCTCCGTACCATAAATACTGTACAACCACTACTTATTCTTAACAGATGAGAATTTGAGTCAATGTGTACTTAATCAATGTGTACTTAATCACAAGAGTGTGTAGTGTATTGTATTTCCAGTGGACAGAACAATAAGACCTTGATCGCCGTGTACTGTTCCCAGGAACTGAAGGCTTATTAACATGTAAAGAATATTAGGGCACACTGCCCAAGGGAGCCTTCAAAGCTAAGTCCCCACCCCAGACCTGACTGCTGTCAGTGACTGATGAATCTGTACCTTGAGCCAGGCTCTGTAAGACCACAAGTGAACACAGAGCTGGTGAACCTCACCACAGACAGCATCTGCACAGCATGCTGTGGCCTGACCAGAGGCTCACCAGTGCTGCGTCATCCCCAGGTCTCCAGCATCACAAAGGCACGTAAGGTTTTATTACCTGCTATCACCTTGTCTGGGATATTAATAAAATAGTTATCCTTCTTGAAAGCATTGGTGCCTCTCTTGTTGGGACCCAGAAAGAACCAGCATCTCCTGGTGCAAAAGAGAGCTGCTTCATTTTATTAAAAGTACTATTACAGTAGTAACTCTGATGCTCATGTACAGAGTCAGACACCGATTCTGGAATTTTATGCTATATTTGCTTATCACACCTCAAAACCAAAACACAATAAAAAGCAGTTATTGACACTTGTTTTAAAAAGTAAGGCATGAAAAAACTGCCAGCTTAAACACCTGAATACCTTAACATACTCCGGATCCCAGCGTAAGCTCTGGTAGGCAGAAAACACTGCTTCTGTCCATTTATGAAGATTGTACAAGGCAGTTGATTTGTTGCAGTGTAACACAGCTATGTCCCTGGAACACCTGAAAATACGTTTTTAGCATAACTGTTTATTTGCTTGAAAAAGGACACATCGTACTTTATAGTTAGCAACAAGAAAAAAAAGAAAAAAGTCTATATATCACCCACCTAACAAAATCAGAGGTAAAAATGGAATTGGAGAAAATAAAGAGCATTTGAACATCAGCTATAAAATCTCTTAGTGACATCCTAAATGATACCTTAGTGATATCCTGGTCTCTTCTGAAGCAGAAAGCCAACCCACTGGAATAACGTAGTATGAGGATTTAGAAAGAGTCTAGACCATCTCGACACACCTAGATAGGGCTCAGGGAAAGCCAGTGGCCAAGAACAGGAGAAAACAGACACACGAATGGAAGCTGCTAGATGAAAAGAATGCTAAACACATTTTAGTCACCAAAAAACAACCTAAAAATATTTTACTCTATCACCAGTTGATGAAGTCAACAGAATTATCCACATTTACATCAGCTAAGAAATGTATTTTAGATAACAGAATATACTGAAGTACTTAAAGCACCTGCTGGATCCAAGAGAGCTTCTGGAAAGAGCTGCACACAAATTACAGGACTACAGTCCATGGTGTACTGGGGAGCCTGTCTTGTCTGCTCTCAAACATTACGTGCCACGGTGCTGCGTCCTTCATCTTATTCCTGTCTACTAATTTACAGTCAAGAAAGTTGTTTCAACTACACTGAATGTGTTCAGAGCACACTCTTGCAAGCAAGCAAATCCTGAGAGGCAACCCATGGCAAGGGGAAAGGAGACGCTGAGGAGCAGATCCCCACGGTATGACGAAGCCCCACGGCCTGCGAGGGGCAGGCGCGGGAGGCAGCCCGCTTGGCTCTGTCCTCGCTCGGTCCTACCCCCTGCATATGCTCCAGACTTATTTTACTACTTAGTCTAAATGGCCAATAGTGAAAATAAATGAATGGCCGGTGTCAAATCGGGTTAACAGCAGTGCTAAGGTACGGTAGTAACGAATATTTAATAGTTAACATAATACTCAAATATTTAATCATTAATAACATTAGCAACTGATGTTAACTGATGAAAACAAGCACTTAACATTTGGAAAGAAATACCCAAACAACTCTTCTGCTGAAAAATTATTTTTTAACAAATCTGAGAATACTAAGAAAGACCAAATAACAAGAACAAAGTAACTTGCATGAGTCATCTTAAAGATAATCCATCAGATGACCCGTGTAACCATAGGCCATAGACATGACCAGTACATGGCAAAACCACAGCCAGATTAATCCACAGCATGTCAGCTGAGAAACAGAAGTAATTTAACAGAAACCAACATGGTTTATGGAAAACTAATTTGAGCTTTAATTACACATAGAAATATTCAGATTACAGTCACTAATTAATCCTATATGTATGTCAGGAACAGCAATTCCTCTTTAACTATAAAACCAGTACACTAAAGAGTATGACAAAAGATACAAGAAAATCAGGTGTCAGGGAAAGAATTACAGTTCTGAGTTAACTGTAGTACTCTACAAATTTCAGACTTGTCTTATGGTTTACATCTTGTAATTCAAGAATACTTACGGGACCCACTGCAGTAAATAACCGAGCGTATGTAGAGCTTGATCGTACTTTCTGATGGCCAAAGAGTAATTTCCATTTTTAAAGTCCTGGTTCCCAGCTTGTTTCATCATCTGTGCATGTTCCATGGCATCCATGCTAATTAAGAGCAAAAAAAAAAAGTTAATCAAATAAAAGCATTGATTTATGAGACACTTCTTTCCCTAAAATCCACTTAAATTTTCACCTTAGTTTTTGCATATTTCAGGGTTTAGGCCCAGCCAGTGACCGAGCACCCTGCAGCTGCCTGCTCACTGCCCCCCCCACCCAGTGGCACAGGGAGGAGAATCAGAAGAAAAAGGTAAAACTTGTGGGTTGAGGTAAGGACAGTTTAATAGGACAACACGAGGAGAGAAGAAGTAATAATAACAATAATACTAATAAAAGAATATACGAAGTGATGCACAATGCAATTGCTCACCACCCAGAACCCAATGCCCAGCCGCTCCCCAGCCACAATCCCCATCTTCCCCTGGCCAACTCCCCCCAGTTCATATACTGGGCATGACATCCTATGGTATGGAATATCCCCTTGGCTAGCTGGGGTCAGTTATCCTGGCTGTGCTCCCTCCCAGTTCTTGTGAACATTAACTCTATCCCAGCCAAACCCAGGACAGCATATTTGAAAAGAAGGACAAAAAAGCACATTTTTTTTTGTTTGCTGCAGTTGGAATAGTAAAATATAACTCAGGTGATGGTAGTGTCATCTTTGCTGTTGATGCCTCAACTTCTCATCTATTTTTTAATCAACCTCAGCTAACCAGATCTACCACTGGTTTGCAGCTTTTTTCAGTGTTTTTCCTCAAGTCTTAAACTGTATTTTTTAATTTTAAATTAAGATTCCCAATTATTTAAATGTGTGCACACACGCTAAATGTGGGAGGAAATATCCACGAGAACAGAGTTCATATTGATACCAGAGCGTTTAGTAAAAGTAAGCCTCAAAGTAGGCCCTAAAAGGCCTACTCTGTGTAACCTTTAGGCAGAATCAACTTTTCTTTCAGCAATTTTCCTTTCAGCTAAAATAACAGCACGTTCTGAAGCTAACGGCACGTTTTGAAGACAGGGTCTGCTTCTGGGACTGATAACACTTAGAGTTACAGTCATCACTGATTCTTGCTTGCACTTAGTCTTAGAGAATCCAAGGTCTCTGTTAAATTCCTCACTAGTTACAAAGAAGGGCCAGAGATAAGCAAGACTGTGAACAACATCTTTGCAGTGTCTTAACTGACTTGATTCACAGCTCTGGCGCCAGGAGTAGAGATAAATCCTATAGGAATCAGAACAATATATTTTCCTTGGAGCCACCTGCATGTGTCAGCAGAAAGGCCTCGACCACGCTTGCGCGGAAGCGGGGTCATACAGCGGACAGCAAAACTATGGGGGGGTTACAACCACTAGAGACCCCCAGAGCCCACCCAAGACCCCTTCCCCAATTTAGTAAGCATGTGCAAAGACAATTACATAATGTATTAGCATATGCATAAGGTTTCTTGGAATAGGTGGGCTTTACTCGGAATTCTATGAATATTCATTTTTCTATAATGTATATAATGAGTGTGCTTTTGTCCCTGGGTGTGCATGCCAGGAGGAGAGATCCCCCATGCACCCAGTGCTGCAATAAACCAACATCTACTTTCTAAACTATCATTTGGTTTAGAGAGTTTTCTTGGTTACTGTTTTCCAGTAACAATATGCTTAAGAAATACATGAAGCTATACATCTCAATTAATTAAACACAAAACTCATTTATTTGCTTTTTATTTATCTTTATGACTTTTTTGTCCAGCTAGAGAGGCAGTGTTTAAGGCCAGACTGGATGAGGCTTTGAGCAACCTGGTCTAGGGGAAGATGTCCCTGCCCGTGGCAGGGGGGTTGGAACTAGATGATCTTTAAGGTCCCTTCCAACCCAAACCATTCTATGATTCAATAACTCAATGTATACAAAACTGTATTGAAACTTGATTACTGCATGAAAATACTGTAACATAAGTACATTAATAGAGCATGAGGACCTTGAATCGGATTTTAACAGTTACTAAAATGAATGTACCAAGCACATGAAGAAAACAAAGGTTGAAACAGGCATCAGCTGCAACTGACTGAAAAAATATTTCATCATTAACATTGTAAAGTCAGGTTTATTACATAAAACTAACCACATGGTCAAGCAGCTAGATAAAGGAAACAAGCACAAGAGTAAAAACAGCTACGTGTACATTGAGAAACAGCACATCAAAATCACAGACCAAAGAAAAATCCGATGCTAAAGCCTTGTGTAGAATCATTCCTCACGGATGGATTTTATGGTTAAAAGCCATTTCCATGACTTGCAAAAACCTGTATGAATCTCACAAATCTCAGTACTATTAAATAAGATTAATTCACCAAAAAGGAATGCACAGATCCACTTATTATCCAAGTATTAGCACGCCTGGAACAAAACCAGTAACAATCTGTAACTCCGCAGTCCACTAACATAATCTGCAAGATCCCTTCACAACAGAGCAGACTAGATATTTTTAAGTACGTGAACCTACAGACAAACCAAGAAACACTACCGACATGTTTTCTCTATAGTACTCCTCACGACAAACCTGAAATGTTGAGAATCAGTACTGTACTAAGCAAATTAAATCATCATTTCATTGAGCAACGTGCATATAGTATATATTTTAAAAGTACTACTTAACCAGGCAGCGAATCAAGTGTACTCACAGCACAAGCAGGCCTTTTTTACACTGCACGGTATGAGCACCAGTGAGGTGAAGACAAAAAATATAGAGCAACAGTGCAAAGAATAAAAAGCAAGTGCTAAAAGATGGTTCTGCCTCGTTGTCGTGGTTTAACCCCACCTGGCAAGTAAGCACCACACAGCCGCTCGCTCACTCCTCCCCTCCCCAGTGGGATGCAGAAGAGAATCGGGGGAAAAAAAAAAAAACAACCAACTTGTGGGTTAAGATAAAGACAGTCTAATAGGACAGAAAAGGAAGAGAAAATAATAACAATAATACTAATAAAAGAATATACAAAGTGATGCACAATGCAATTGCTCCCCACCCACTGACCGACGCCCAGATTACCACTGTATGTTGGTTTCTATTTACGCAAACTGTTATAAAGCAATTACTACTAATAACTAATTAGTTAACTGGATGTCTCCAGCTAGCCACATACCAAGCTCATGTAGCTGACACTGCTTTGCAGCTCAGTTCCTTTTCAGATGCACGACCAGCAGACAAGACCACAGAAACAGGACCCAAACCCAGCCAGAAGTACTGGGCCAGCCCTGCTGACTTGCAGCAATCCAAGCAAAACCTCAAGACAAAGACGCTACTAAAATGTTACAAATAAATCCTCTGGAGTAGGGATTTGTGGTTGACTTGCACACAGGAAAGTTACCAGGCCAGGAAGCAACACAGCAAGGAAATGGAAATCAAAAGCATGTCACCAAGAACAAGACGAAACGAGACGGGTACACACACCCCAGGACACCAGCTCTGTACCTGCTTTATACCGTGAGCGCTCCCCGTGAAACCAGAGTTTTACATCCATGAACAGGGCAACAGAAAGCTGGCAGACTGGCTCCTACAGACCACTTGCGATGTCCTCAGCCCATCCATAAGGTATCTTCGTGTCACTGAAAATACACCTCATTTTGGGAAGCCCCCTAGAAAAATTACAAGGGAAAAATAACACTATTGAAAGATAAAAATAAATCACAGCTCTCTCAGTTTATAGGCATAACATCAACATGTTGCTGATTAATTTGGTGACAAAGGTCCTCGTATAAGGCCACGACACATCATCCTGAATTTAAGGTGGCATCTCAGAACATCCCTCCTCCTCTCCTCACAAGCTGAACTCGTGCCAAGCATATCGGACTAGCTCTCATTGAAGACTGCTTCACAGCTTGCACCAGTGACAGGTCTGGCCTTATTCCCCAGCACATCCTGTTTTGCTAAGTGAAACAAAACAGGCTTTTTTTGCTTTCAGTTTCAAATGATTCTCCCCTTTTTGTAACCTACCAGTAACAAGAGAACATATAGTTAAGGCACGTGTGGAGTTAGATTTTCAAGAAAAACTCTGTGCATACATCCATATACTTATGATTTCCAGTAAACTAAGAAAGGACTTGCATCTCCCATTTTATGGGCAGAAAAACTGACGCAAAAAACAATATTCCACCTACAGTGTCATTACTGGTTCACAAAACAAAAAACACACCAAAAACCTCACAAAACAGTGTCAACAGTTAACCCTGCTTCCTATCCTCTGAAACAACAACAATCTTGAAACCCCGAGTCTAGCTCAGCCATACGAGACCTCTCTCAGCCCAAGAGGGAGGTGTTTACACTGCTGCCCTTGTTTGCTCAGCCTAGCAATGCTCCTGTCCTCAAACAGAGCTGACCGGGTAGGAAAGCAACAGCAACAAAGCGCCTCAATATTTCCTTTGCATAGATGAGCCCAAGATGGTATCACATCTGGAATAGGGGGAAAAAAAAAACCAAACAAACTAAAACCAACAAGATTCCCCTAAGAGCAAGGTTTTCAAGCTTGCACACAGTTCACAGCCAACGCTTGACAAGTTTAATTGCGTGAAGGCAAAAAAACTGGTAGGAAACACGCCCTTTTGCATGTTTTCATGCGAAAGCAAAGCCTCTGCCCATTCGCACTAAGGCCGCTCTATCAACCTGAAGTTCCTTTTCTGTAAACCGGGCAAAAAATACAAAGACTAATGAGAGATCTTTATTTTTTTTTCCTTCTGAAGCGCACGCTGCGCCCAAACTCCTTTTCAAATGAAAAAGCCTGTTTTGCTAAGTGACCACTCCACGACCTTGTATGTAAGAGTTCTGCTTTTCAGGGGAAGGATCCAAACCCCCTGCAGACAACGCCGAGCTCGGGGCCGTGCCCAAGGAGCTCTCTGTCTTCTTTCCAAGCACGGACACACCATCACCTCTCCCCCAGCTCCTCCGCGCAAGCTGTACCAGGCCGGCACGCACTCCCAGGCGCCTGGCAGGAGCAGGACTGCGCTCTTCCCTTCTCCTCCTCCTCCAGCCACCCCCCGCACGCCCTTGGCAGGCTTCCCAGCCAGCGCAGCCACCCGCGCTCCCTGTCAGGGCAAGCGACGCCACAACCCCCCTCCCCAAACCGCGGCGACCTCCCGCTTCCAGCACACCGGGAGCTCACGGCGGCTCGACCCCAGGTGGGAGACCACCGCCCCACCACCCCCACATGGGGCACCGGCTGCCGTGCGCGCAGGGTCGGTGCCGCGGAGCCCCCGCTCCCCCCCACATCGCGTACCCGGGGGAAGGGGGGTGGGCACCTACCTGCTGCCCCCCGCCACCGCCGCCGCGCACCGAGGCCCCCGGGCCGCGCCCCGCCCACCGCCTATAAAGGCGGGCGCCCCTCGCCCCGCCCCGGCTCCGCCCGCCCGCCTTGCCCGCGTCAACGCGGGGGTGGGGGGCGCGGGGAATCGAATCGAAACGGGGAATCGAAACGGGGAATCGAATCGAAACGGGGAATCGAATCGAAACGGGGACCCCCGGCGGGTCCCGGGGCGGGGGTCGCGGCGAAGGAGGGCGGGGGGTGCGGTTGGGTGGTGTCAGGCCACCGCCTCCTCCCAGCGCATTCGCAAACCTGACGGCTCCGCGCTCCCGCCGCACCAGGAGTGTAAATGCCTTTTTTGTTGTTGTTTTTATAATGATGTAGCCGTGTCTTCAGCGTACGCGGAAGATCAGCGTTCACCCTGAGGCGCGTTACTGTCTCCTGTGGCTTCTCAAGACAGCCCCTTGCTCGGAGGAAGCGGCTCCTGCTTCGGGCTTCGGCGGTGTAAGGAAAACCTAGGGAGCGAGGGCTTCTCCTGTTGTAATTGTTTCCTAATTCATCATTTCCCGTTGGCTTTTCACACTGGGAAAAGTGGACCAATAAGGCAAAGAGTAACACTTCGCAAGAGATCATTCTATAATTCACTTTTCTGCGAACTACATTTTTAATGGTTTTTTTTGTCATCAAGTATTACCGTCGCGCATCTTTCTCACATAAAAATGAATTTCTGCTAACCATCCACCTTCCACGCTGAGTTTGCACATAAACTATCCTGCCACTCATTTAAGGACTGGAGAAACAAAGTACTGCTATCCTTAGCGTGGGTGTTTTTTGCCCTTCGCTCCAAGTGGAGCGCATCCAAATAACGGGGCAAAGCCACTTTAAAAAAAAAAAGGCAGACAAAATACAGCCACAGTTGTTTTGGACTTGCATGATATGAGGTGGGGAAACTGCATGGTCCCCAGTGTAATCTTGTTTGCTACGTGACTCAAAGAAATCAAAGTCCATGGGTGGGATTTTGCCGTTCTTATTCAGGCAAAAATGCTTGTGTGAATCAACAGAATGTAAATGTTGAGAGGAATAAGTGGCTGATGGGGACTAATGTATCTGGCATTTCATGTAACCTCTGAACTCTGTGGTGTTGTCCGAAAAGCAGATTTGTGCCTGGCGTGCAATAAACCAATCTCACACGCTCAGGAGAAATTTTGTATTTATTCTGCGCAGGGTGCTTGGTGGAGTCACCCACAAATCAAGCACAGCTGCCGTTAATCCCATCACCTCTTTTATACACAAAGGATTACATGAAATCATCCCTCTATTTGCATGCCATATTTTCCCTCCGTTAACATATCTGATTACAGTTAACATATATGCTTACTCATTCCTATATGATCTACGCATGCTCAGGGGAAGGGTCTTCACCTGGGCAAGGGTCTTCACCTGGGCAAGGGTCTTTTTGACCTATGGGCATGATTTTTAGTATTATAATGAGCGTAGTTTACTTCAGGATGTCGTAAGACCCATCTTTCAGCCAAGGTTGGTTTCCATTAAACAATAGTTATTAGTTTGTTTTAAACAGACCACTGATTAAAGTCCTTACGTTCCAGGATACTCCTTTGTTCTTCTTCTTCTGGCATCCTAAGATGTAGATTAGGACAATATCTTTTCACTAGATGGACCAGATGTAATCTGACCAGATGTATCCTGCATGCATCTTTAAGCAATTATCAACTACACTAAGTGAATGTTCAAACATGAATACAAATGTCACTATATCAATTATCACTGGTATTTAGGCGTGTTTCACTTCGGTGTGGAGAAACCCAGGACCAACCCACCTCAGTTCTGGTGCAGAAAGTGGAGAACACTGCTTTTTGGCTTGGAAAGGACTCTGACCTAAACACTGGCTATGTCTGTTTGCAAGCCACGGGTGTGTTTATCAAACCAGTCACCAGACCGAAAACGAAACTTTTTTTGTTCTAACTCAGCTGTAAAAATGAAACTTAGCAGCTTGTAAGCCTCTCGCTGGTGTGCAGCAGGGCGTTTCCTTCTCGTGCAGAGCAAAATACTACCAAAAGCTGCGTCCCTGCCACGCACACACATTGCCGGTGAATTACTGAGTCTGCAAATTATTGCATTTCCTGATTGTAAACGGGCAGAGAAGGAACAGAAACTCGAAGGGGTGGACCCACTTGGGGAGGCAGTACCGCACGTCTGAGTGCATGGGCACTCGGACAGGTAAGAGGCTCGGCGTGCTGGCTGATATGGGGTGCTTTGGCGCAGAAGAAGGAGTGCTGGGAGGAGGTACTCAGAAAGTCCAGCAAGGCAGCGTAAAATGATGTATAAAGCCCCTTCTACCTAGCTCCTACGCTCCTTCTGTTGCAGCTGTAGAGTAGAGGCGTTGGTGTGGGTACATTTCCAAGGGAAAACATTTCTTTTGGATGGGAGAGTGAGTAACAGATCCCTCCACTTCCTTGTCACTCTGATACCAGACGGTTTAGTAAAAGTAAGCCTCAAAGTAGGCCCTAAAAGGCCAACTCCATGTAACCTTCAGACAGAATCAACTTTTCTTTCAGCAATTTTCCTTTCAGCTAAAATAAGAGCATGTTCTGAAGCTAACGGCACGTTTTGAAGACAGGGTCTGCTTCTGGGACTGATAACACTTAAGAGTTACAGTCATCACTGATTCTTGCTTGCACTTAGTCTTAGAGAATCCAAGGTCTCTGTTAAATTCCTCACTAGTTACAAAGAAGGGCCAGAGATAAGCAAGACTGTGAACAACATCTTTGCAGTGTCTTAACTGACTTGATTCACAGCTCTGGCGCCAGGAGTAGAGATAAATCCTGTAAGAATCAGAACAATATATTTTCCTTGGAGCCACCTGCATGTGTCAGCAGAAAGGCCTCGACCACTCTTGCGCAGAAGCGGGGTTATACAGCGGACAGCATCACTATGGGGGGTTACGACTACTAGAGACCCCCAGAGCCCACGCAAGACCCCTTCCCCAATTTAGTAAGCATGTGCAAAGACAATTACATAATGTATTAGCATATGCATAAGGTTTCTTGGAATAGGTGGGCTTTACTTGGAATTGTATGAATATTCATTTTTCTATAATGTATATAATGAGTGTGCTTTTGTCCCTGGGTGTGCATGCCAGGAGGAGAGATCCCCCATGCACCCAGCGCTGCAATAAACCAACGTCAACTTTCTAAACTATCATTTGGTTTAGAGAGTTTTCTTGGTTACTATTTTCCGGTAACAACTCCACACATGAACCCGTGCACCAGAGCTTGTGATGGAGGTGCATCCATTGCACGGAAGGGATGGGCCTTGGCACAAATTGTGCTTTTTAGCTCTGCTCCTTTTTCAATGATGGGAAAACCTCACTTTGAGGGGAAGAACACCCTTCGTAACACATCCAGGAAAGGGAGTTGCAGCATGTGTCGCAAGCCCTTGGCCGTGCTGAGCTTGAGGGAGCTACTCCACCAACAGCCCTTGCTTTTCTGAGCAGCCAGCATCTCCTGGCTCCTGAGAGTGCAGCGCTGAGCCCAGGTCAGATACTACTACGTCTTACCAGAGACCTGTGTCTGGTGGGATGCAGACTCGGCTCCCAACTGAAGGCGTTGCATCTATGGTAGTGGCAACATGCACCCGACACTGATGCAACCTGAACTGGTTAATCGACATTGTTCTCTCTCCCTTGAGGGCCCAAGCAAACTATACTGTATGTCAGGGCCCTGGGACACCAATCAGCCTTAAGGGCGCTGACCAACCTCACTTGGGTCACCCCCCCAGCCCATGGGCCCAGCGATCACAGGGCTGTGTCTGCCTCTGGTTCCTGTCACTGGGCCTGATCCTGACCCCCACCCATAGGCTGACATCCCAGCCTGGCCTCAGCCTGTTCCCATCCCCATGGAGCTGCCTGATGCCCTGGGCTGGGGCTGCGCCCAGCTGCCCTCCAGCCTGCCCAGCTCCCTCACTGGCGGCTGTGGGATGGACTCTGGCTGGGGATGCCCTTGCCTGGGCGGTCCCCTGGCGATCCCTATGTCTCCCCATCCCTTGGGAATCAGCTGGCCCTTGCTGCTCCCTGACACCGTACACAGGAAGACATGTTTCCTGGTATACCTGCCCTGCACGAAAGAGTTAGTCAACAAAAATACACTGGCCATAAATGATGTCTCCAGCTATTACAGCTATGAGGGCAAAAGTTTGTGGTGTAGGTGTGGTTTCGTGGAGGTATCCATGCTGCAGCTTCTATCAGGGTGATTATTTCAGGATGTTTGCTTTAAAAGCGTATCTCCAAACTGACGTAGCAATACTGGTGATGAACTGTTTGCCCTAAGTTTATTTCTGAGGTCAAGAAACTTGTCCCAGAAAAATCAGCTACTTCAGAATAATAGCTTTAAGAGAACTCTTAACGGAATCTTAAGCACATAATAAGTAAAAGATAATGCAGCACAACTAATGGCAAATATATGCCTATTTTATGATTTGGCTTCTAGTTGTCTTAATGCTGAAAAATCCCTTCACATCTCTCCTGTCTAATGTATCTTGCCTATTATCCTTTCCTGTTACTCCTTTTCCTTAAAGCCTGACTGCTTAACCTTGCCTGTGTCAGCATCATATAGGCTAGTGTACCTGTAAACCATCTGAATGTCTATTAAGGCATTTTATAGCCCTCCAAGAAAAGGTCTTGTTATGACTAGTTCATAAATCCCTTGGAGTAAATTAAGGTGAAACGACACCAAATAACTGGTATGGAATTAAGAACAATTTATTAATAAAGGGAAAGTAGCATGGTCATAAATGTCTTGGGTTTCTAAAGGCACTGAGAAAAGAGAGAAAGGGAAAAGAGAAAGAGGCTAGAGAATATGAGAGAGGAAAAGAGATATCACCACCCTTGGATCCAGTGATGTAAGTTTTTTGTAGAGTTGGTCCTCTGGTAAATTGCTTGCAGGATCAGTCCTCAGGTGGTGGGCGGGGAGCTCACACCAGCATCCCAAGGAGAAGTTCTAAATACTTTAGGTCATTTGCACGCAAGATAGGAGAGGGTGGTAACATCCCTCTTGTCTCCCCCTCCGCTCGCTTTTCATGCTAATCGGGACACCTGCTCATTTGTAGTCTTAGGTTGTTCTTGAAATGAGTCAATGGTCACCCAAGGGTTGTCTGGTGGTCGTGATCCCCCCCTAGTTGTGGTGTCCGTTGTATGATCCCACTTCTGCACAAGCGCGGTTGATGCCTTCATGTTACAAAGATGTTGCACGTGTAGGTTGACCCCAAGGAAAAGATACCATCCTGCCTCTGCAGGACTTATCTCTTCCTCCAGCCAGAGTTGTAAATCACATCAATTAAGGCACAGCAAAGGCATTGTTCTGCTCCCAAGGCCCTTATCTCTTGCCAGACTTGCAGGCCTCCATAGCACCCATCCCCTCCTCCAGCCAGAGTTATCAAACAAGTTGTTTAAGGCACACAAACTCTGTCTGTCGCAGGTCTGTATTATTGTACAAGCAGTTGTCAGTGATCCACACACAATTATTGGTGCTCCTTGCAAAACGAGGGGGTTTATTCCTCCTGTTTTTGCCACCAGCACAGTCCACTGCCATTTTCCAGTGTTATTATTTATACACTCAAAAGAGTTGTGGCACAGTATGTCCTGAGCTGGGACTGGAGTCCTGTGACAGCAAGCCCTGTGTGTCTTGTTAGGAAAGCAATATCACCTTTTACACCACAAGGCCTGCTGTGCATGGAAGGACTGCTCTAGGGATGCCTCTTAGCTAGACTTTAACCTGGCTATTGATAGCAGCATTAAAGCTGCAGAAACATAAAACTCAGAATAAAACTTCAGAATATACTAAATCCCAAAGGAAAAAAAAGTGACAGAATACATACAGTGTTATGCAGAAGTGTTACACCATCATACAGAAGTTAGCGTCCAGAGCTCACAAAATGTTTTATAAAGATAAGTCTTACATTCTGCAGAATACACAGTCACATGGAAAATAAGTTACAAAAATGAAGGAAAAAGAATAGGGCTTTTGTTTCATACTTCCCGACACCCTTGTGTCAAAGGAAAAGATAAGTA
This sequence comes from Nyctibius grandis, assembly GCF_013368605.1. NCBI lineage: Eukaryota > Metazoa > Chordata > Aves > Nyctibiiformes > Nyctibiidae > Nyctibius > Nyctibius grandis. The sequence goes on from NC_090664.1 coordinate 2,417,710, forward strand.
GAATATCAGAAAAACTAGCATCATCGTGAGCAGTAGCTTGGAAAAATCTAAACACTGTGGAACGATGCAGTTACTGTAACGGGGAAAAAAAAAGTTGGCATAAATTTGGTCTCATAAATTCCATCTTTATACCATTTTAGGCACATGGAAAATGCTGCCTCTGTATCAATGTGTGATTAATTTACATAAGCATTCTGCTTGTGATGGTTTTTAATGTCAGATGAAAAGAAGAGATAACAAGTAATGTTCCAGTATGTTTGCAAAGGACAATTACAGAACGCCTTGCCTACAGCAGTGCCCTCCCCAAGAATCAGGACTTAGACTGCAGCCAAGTAAATACCATTTTTTTCATTAAAAGTGAAAGGCTGAAGGATTTGCACCGGCTTCACAGGGCAGGGTCTCAGCACTTGGCTGGGTTATGTTGGCCTAAGCTGATTTTGCCTCATTTTAGGGGTGATAGCAATTATCTAGTGGTCAGGTTGGGTTTAGGTTAGCTTTAGTTTACTGTGACAACATGTAGTTGTTTTTGGTTGACTGTGTTATCTGTTATCCTAGAACAAAATGGCAGGTACAAGAATCAAAAACGGGATGGTACCAGAGGTCCCAGGCTATGAACACAAACCACAGTGGTCATTACAGGAGGATAATCTTGTTAAACCAGTTTAGATATAAAAGAAAATACAAATAACTGAACAATTCAGAACCAATGAAAAGCAAGTTCACGTAGACAGATTGCATTAAAAGAATATATAAAAATAATACCAGGCAGTGCCCGAGACCAAGGAGGAAAGGACTGTTACAAATATTTGAAATTAAAATGAAATTCAATTTAATCATAAGAAGATGAGTTTAGTAGAATAGGTATAATGGGGGAAGGGGTGCTGTGTTCTGCCTTAGAGTCTGTGAAGTTAGCTATAGGATTGCTAAATTTTAACAGGTAACCATAGAAACCCCACTAGGGAAGTTACTGGACTTCTTGTCTTACTAGAGACCGTCATGGACACTAGTTGAATACAATAGAGTTACTGGACTTCTTACTTTAAGACCAGCCACAACTGGTCTTGAGGTTTGACTGAGAGCCAAGGGACTACTACGCCTGCTCAAGAAGGAGAGGTGAAAAGTGCACAGCGAGGAAGACATACGGCCTTCATCCCTGAGACCCCTGCCCACGACCACCAGAAGAAACTGCGCGTGCGCAATCGGGAGGAGCTACAGGTGGAGACTATGGAAATGGTTTCTCGGAACTCATTATAATAAAGACCACCTTTTTGGGGAGAAGTTATGAATATGGATAAGCATCCTTGGAATTGTGATGAATATGTAATATTTTACTACATAAATACAAGGTGAACTATCGAGGGGGGCGCGCACGATTTTGGAGGGACTACCCCTCGTGCTGCCCAGCGCTGCAATAAAGGTGTGCCTGCTTCTTAATGCTACATTGGTGTTAAGAGGTTTTATTCCCAATTTCGGTGACAGTACTAGCAAGACTTCCCTGTATTAATCTGGACTACAAACAGTAGTAGTATTGCAATTGGGCTAACATTAGTGCTTTGTTGGATGTTGGTTAGAATGTCAATAAATGCTTAACTGCACATATATGGTGTGTTCCACCTCACCTGTAAGATTTGGAGTGTAATAAGTCTTCAGCTTGTACAGCAGAGTAAATTATTTCTTTCTAGGAAATGCAACTATGGATGTTGTAAAGTCCATGTAAATAAATGCCCATATTCTAGGTAGAGAAGTGATATTATGGTTAACACATTGACAAAAAGAATGAACTTTTATTTCAAATTATATCAGGCATGTCCTATAGGGCCTTGCACAAATTATCCTGCTCATCTGGGTGCTCCGAGGTCCTATAAAGTGGACTTAATAATAATTCCTTACCTGACAGGACTGCACGCACAGGGTATGATGAGGGGATATAAATACATAGCTTATGGACTTCAAAATTATTTTCTCATCATGAGCTTCCAGAACCTGCTTTCCGTCAGAACTCATAAAAATGCACTATAAACTAGGGTGAAAAATCTTAATTGGGGCAACATTTTCTAGCAAAAACTCCTCTTGCAATATGTAAATGCCTGAGGCTATGTATAAAGGCATGCGACACGTAGTCTTGAGCAACTCTTCTACTCATAGAAGCGCATGTTCACCTCGCCCTGAACCATGAAATACCGACTCAGAATATAATTACTGCAGCTTAACAAGTGATCCTGTGTCGGGTGAGCAAACAGTAACTGTCTTGAATTATATATGGGATAATTTGATTTCACTGGAACATGAGTCTGACGCTTTTTTCTGTCTTGGGGTGGGGGTTTGTCCTGGTTTCATGGGGATAAAATTTATAGAGTTACTTTTCTGTTACGTTTTATTTCAGTCTGTGGCCAGCTGTGGGATGGTGATCAAGGCCATTAGCAGTGAAAGCCAGGGCAGCTGTCCCAGGCTGGCCCACAGGTGTGTTCTGTAACATTAACATCAGCGTCACTATAAAAGGAAAAGCTTGGTAGGGATGGGGGTGTTTTTTGCTGTGCTTTCTTATCTTTTACCTCTTTCTCCTTCTCCTCTCCATGGTTGCTATCCCTGGAGGAACTTGTGACCACTCTGTGGGCTAAGTATAATGTTATGTCTCTTTTATTAGCATGGATATTGGTTTCCTTATTTTATTAAATCTGTTTAAATTCAAACCCACAAGTCTCCCTCCTTTTCCTAATTCTTTGTTAGGGAAGGGACATTGGGTGATAGAGCAACTGCTTATTGTTTAGCCCTGAGTGTGGGCTAAACAAAGATGTGGTTATTGTACGTGGGGTTTTTTTAGGTAGGCACTGCATTAACTTGAAGCAGCTTCTTCTCTCTAAATGGGTTTACTGATATATCAGTAGCGGCAGTGATATTGTTTTTGGTATTGATATATAGCCAAGCATTGTAGCACAAAATTTGTGCTAATATTTCATTCTGTATCCCAAAGCTGCATGAAATATCACTGCAAGATGAGTAGGTCTGTAATCAGCAATGGTAGGGGTTAAAAGAACTGCCTGGACACTCTCAGTGCTTGTCAAGACAAGCTGAAAAGAAGCAGAGGTCTGTGAATCAAGGTTATTTAGTTTGCATTCTTTCAGTTATCTCTTTCTAGCCAACTGGAGACAGTTTTAGAAACTGTATAAACTTTGCTGCTCTTTGGCAGTAAAAATTATAAGAAGGGTGAAAGATACTATTTCCCCATAATGTGCACATCAAGGAAAATTATTTAAGGACAAAAGAGAAGACATTTCCAGAGACTGGAATATCACCTATGAAAAAAGATGTTTCTTGCAAGGAATTTTATAAAAGTATAGTGTAGAAAAAAACCCTGGTACTTCCTGGAATGCTGCTCAACTTGCTTCTCTTTAAAAAAAAAAAAAAAATAATCAGGCTTTTTTGCTCAAGCAATCCTCCTCTTCTGCTTGAGCTGAAGTCTAAATCCCTAATGATTTTAACCTTTTAAATTGATTTCATCACTATTCAGTCCTTTCTCCAGTGTAGCAGGTCTCTGCCTTTTTGTAGTCTTGCCTCATGTTACAGGGTGTAAGTCTTGGGTTCTTGTTTTGTAAAGGAGAAGATAGTGTTGTGCCACCCAGGATTTACTTGTTTCCCCTGTGCTACAATCCCATGCTCTAATTCGTCCTTAAACCTTATTTACTATTTCTTAATACTCTCTTTTAATTGCTTAAGCCAAATAAAGGAATGTTGACTTTGAATGGGTCACTAACAAATTACAAATCAGTTAAAAACTGTTTTCTGAGCTTCTTAATACATTTGAGTTGGTAAGTCCATGCTGCAGATAAGAAGTGGGTAAGACCTGAAAATGGTATTCAATATAGTAGATTATCAGACTGAAACCTACACGGATCTCTGCATTTAAAAAAATAGTTTTTATAATAAAAATCAAAGAATTCAAAATCCATATTTTTTGGTGGTACTTGGGCCACCTCTTCTTAGCAGTGAAAGGTTTTGGTAAGATGGCAGTTCTTCCACTGCATTATTTTTTTCTTTTTAATGTTAGTTTTAAATAGAATGTATTGCTCAGTCTACTATTTAGCATTAGGATGCAGGGGTTACAGCATAACGTGCAATTTGGTATACTGTTTGTTTATTACTTAGCATGAGTAGATAGTTTTGCTGAAGCCTTAGGCCGCAAGCTGTTGATGTTCACCTAGATATGCTTTCAGCTGGGATAGAGTTAATTTTCTTCTTAGTATTTGGTAGAGTCCTATGTTTTGGATTTAGTATGAGAATAATGTTGATAACATCCTGATGTTTTAGTTGTTGCTAAGTAGTGTTTATCCTAAGTCTAGGACTTTTCAGCTTCCCATGCTCTGACAGCAAGCAGGTGCACAAGAAGAACAAACCAGAAGATAAGGAGGCTACAACTGTCAGCAGAAGCTGCAACTCGACAAGGTAAGCATGGTTAATGGCCTGCCTGGCTACAGAGAAGGAATCCACTAAGGTGTTAGAAGATCCCAGACCAGAAATCACCGTTGGGCCAAAAAGGTGTGTGAGGGGCAGGTGCATTGACTGTAAGGGTATGATTGCTCAGGGGTTTCTTTGTTTGGGGTCCCTCTCTGGAGGCACCCAGCTTGAGATGGATTTTTTTTCCCAGCTGTAGCATCTGAATAAATTATTATTTTTTTTTAGATAAGATTCAATACCTGACACTCTGCTATGGGAAACCTAGGGCGAACCTGAAGAAAAGACAAGCACCCAGGAGCGAGAATGTGCATGTGAATGGAGTCAAAAGGGGCACCTGATGGCTCACTGGAGTCACCCACTGCAAAGGGACTTTGGTCCTAGTAGGAAAGACTCGGGTGGTGTGTGTGCCAACTCCTAGGATGGTGTATGTGTGCTTGAGTGACCTCTCCTTTAACATAGAAACAAAGAGAGAATGGTACACATAATGTTACGTGCCTTTTGATGCTGGGAACCTCAAGTTGTGCAGCATTGAATGGGTCTTCAGTGCATGTGCCATGCAGACCCCATCCGTACAAAGGGTTACCTCCTTTGGGTCATTCAAGCTATTGTGGGATTTTCTTGCCTGAAAACAACTCCATTCATCATTTCTACTTGTCAAACAGAAAGGATGTTCACATGAGAACTTCTTGCTGCATTTCTAGATAAGGGCAAGGCCATGCAGGTGGTGTAATTGGCTTGGAGGGGGAGCTGCCTGCAGGTCCCTGTCACAGTGAGCTGAGCTTGTCCTGCAGACACGGGATTTGTGCAGCACAACACAGGCCCAAAGGCCATGTAGGGTGTGGAGCCGTTTAACTCCTGTGTGGTCCACTAACTCCTTTGCATGCAACGATCTCCCAGTCAGGATCACTCCAAGAGCCAAGAGGTTTCATTGCGTCGTGGCTATGGTCCTTCCCCAGCTGCAGCCAAGGGAAGAGGCCTCTGGTCCCTCGGACACCGGCCACACTCCGACCACGAGACCCAGCACAACACACGGGGCCGTAGGCGCTGGCGAAGAAAGCCAGAGCTCTGCGGGCCAAGTGTCTCCAAAGCCCAGGAGACCCCAAAGCTCGGGGCTTGCTGCCAAGTTTTAGCCACGCCACAAGTAATTATCCGCTTTACATTTTTGATCGATTCCTGAGCTTTTAGCGTTAACTCTGTGCGCGGTGATGGCGCAGCGCGACCTCCTGCCCGCCAGGCGGCGCGCTGCTCCCCGGCGGCGGGCGCCCCTCCAGCCCCTCAGCCAATCGCAGCGGGGCCTCGTGGTCCCGCCCCCTTTCCGGCCCTCCTCCGCGTTTATTTTGCGGCCGTGTGATGGGCACTGGCGTCGCCCAATCAGAGAGCCTCCCGCTAGAGGGGCGGGAGGCGCTGTGGCGGGAGCGGGTCCGCGCGGACTTCGCTTACCCCCCCCGGTCCCCCCCGCCCGCCCCCGCCCCTCTCTTCCCTCATCCGCATCGTCCGCCCCTCGTACCCTCCCTCCGGGCTCCCGCGGGGGCCCCCTAGTGCCCCTTCCCGGCTTCCCTCCCCGGGCAGCAGCCCCAGCCCCCCTCCTCTCCCCTCAGAGACCCCTTTGCTGGGGTGCAGCAGCACTCACCGCCTCGGGCCTCCTTTCCTCCCCCTCGCCCTTCCCGAGCCGGGCTCCTGTCACGGCACTGATGGCCGGTGTAATCCGGCGGCTGGATGAAGCCGTGGTGAACCGCATCGCGGCCGGCGAGGTCATCCAGAGGCCGGCGAACGCCATCAAGGAGATGATAGAGAACTGGTAAGGCGGGGCCTGGCCTTCCCGCCGGGCTGGAGCGGGGGCAGGGGGCTGCGGTGGGCGCTGGGCCGCGGCCCGGCCTTGCCGGGGGCTGCTCGGGGGCAGCGCGGCGCCGTCCGGCCCCCGGGAGAAGGGGGCTGGAGGCGCCGGGCGGGTGGTGTCTGTAGCGAGGGATGGTAACGGGTGTGTGTGCTCGTCCCGCACGCACAGGGCACCCCCGTTCAAAAAGACCTGTCTAAATGTGTGCGGGGGTTTGTTCGGTGGGTGTTTGATAAGCTGATGAATCATTTGCTTTCAGTGTCAATAATTCGGTTGTTTGTTTTGAAGATAAAAGTCTGACTGCGATTAAAGTTGCTGCCTTTTCGCTAGTGAGTGCAGTGAGCTGTGTCAGGTGTGTGGAAGCGAGCAGCTGAGTCTGCAGTAGGTTTTGGTGACGGGGAGAGAATGTCTATTTCTTGGACTGGGCACCTTCCTTCTTAATTTTTGAAATTTCTGAAAGTTTGTTGTGGATGGTGATTTAGAATAACATATCCCTGTTAGAAGAAAAAAAAGGAAGAGGACAGTAAAGATTTATTTGAAACAGAATAAATTCCAACAGGAGTGACAACTAGTGTGGAAACAAACTATCACTTGTGTGAGAATGAATTAAAATTCACTTTAAGTCATGTAGTCCTTTATTCTCTAGAATTGCTGATCTCTAGAATGCTTTCTTGATTTCTGCAGTTTGGATGCTAAATCTACGAGTATCCAGGTAGTAGTTAAAGAAGGTGGTCTGAAGCTCATCCAGGTCCAAGATAACGGCTGTGGTATCAGAGTGAGTAAACAAAGCTGACAGCTGCATGCTGATGTTTAATACTACCTTTTAAAATGGATTTCAATTTATAAATGTGTCTGATCTTGAAAAAACTTGGAAAGTGACTATTACTCGTCCCTTTCACATAGAAAGAAGATCTGGACATTGTATGTGAGAGATTTACTACGAGTAAACTGCAAAAATTTGAAGACTTGGCTAGTATTTCTACATACGGTTTTAGGGGTGAGGTAAGCTCTTCAGCAAGGTTTTGGGAGTGTCCATTGTTGTTATCCTGTTGTAGCGGGGTTTAGGATGTACTATCCCTTTCCCGATACTCTTTACAGAAGGTTCTGTTTTCTGAGAGAGTCTGCTTTGTGAATATAATTCAAAATGCATTTCTCTGTCTTTCAAGATCAGATGAATGCCGAGGGAGCGGTATGGATTCTTTTTGCTTTCTGGAGTAAGATTATTTTTTTTTTTAAAGTAAAACTTTAGTTTACTAAAGTAAACAGTAAAACTGTTTCTCAAATGTTGCTTCAGGAACCTACGGGTAAAATCAATGAAAGATTTGAGTGGAAGGTGAATCTTTGATGTCAGACACTTGTCTAAATACAATACTTTAAATATTTGAAACGTACCTTTGTCTTCCTTTGCTTTTGCTGTTAGTTAAACTTAGTATCTCTGACCCCTCAGAGTTCTAGTTCTCCAGATTCTCATAGGCTGTATCTAAACCTGTCTGAAAGAACAGTCCAGGATGAGTTCTGCTTTTCCCTCCAGATGGACAACAAGATAACATAAGTGTGTTGCTCGTGCTCGGAGACATAGATCCTTGCATGCTCCAGAGAGTAGACTGTGTGAGTCCTCTCCTCACACGCTTTCAACATAATCAGCTCCACAGCCAGTGGAGTCTGGTCCTGAGGCTGGTTTCAGCAGACATGTCCATTGAGTTTTCCAGTAAAACCATTATTACCTAACTTTGTAATATTACCTACAGTCAGGAGAAGAACTTGGGCAGGGATGAGGAAGTAACAAACAGCTAAAACCTTCCCGCTGTGTTTTGTTAACATGGAAGAAAGAAAAGGGCACCACTGCAATAACTTTGCAGATGTCTTCTAGTTATGTTACATGGTTAGAGATAACGAAATGTTAGAAAAGCCAAAAGAAGGTCCTGGATAAAAGTCACTGTTACAGGTACTAAAAATTGTTAAAGCTTTACTGACCTGCAGTTTTCTTGTCAGGGTTTTTATTAATTACTTGCAAGCGGTATAACAATATTTAGTGATGCTGTTTCAAGTGTGGACACTCCTTCAGCAATCAGTGGTCTCCAGAGCAAGGTTTACAAAGATGCTTTCTCTTTCTCTAGGCATTGGCTAGCATCAGCCACGTTGCCCATGTTACAGTAACAACTAAAACAGCTGATGCAAAGTGTGCATACAGGTATGCTACCTATTCTCCGAGTGACTTCTGCTGCATGTAACAATGAACAGATGTATTTATTTAATTCTCTTTTCAGTGCTCTTATTAAAGGGGAGGGTGGGGTATGTGTTTCTAGGGTAGTTACAAAAAAGACTCAGAGAAAACATAGTTTGAGTGATTTTTTAAATACCAAATTGTAAAGGTAAGCTTTTAGCTAAAGCATACATTTTAAAAATAGGGGGGAAAAAGGTAATCTTAAAAGGAATTCCTCTTCAGTAGCCAATTCAAGGCAAACTCTTGTCTTTTTATTTGTATTTTCTGCTTAGAGCTACTTACAGTGATGGAAAAATTAAAGCCCCTCCGAAGCCCTGTGCTGGAAACCAAGGAACTCAGATCACGGTAGGTTTTTGTGCCTGTTCTCTCTTGTCCCTCTTCTGTTCCTTGGTTGTTACACTTGCACCACTTACTGGTATGTGCTACGTTGTAAGGTACACTACAGTATCAACTTGTTGAATATTTTCCAAGTGATGTTGCTGTGTGGTTTGGTTCACTCTCTTACTTAGTACAAAGGGGAAATTGAGGTAGAATTGGGCTAGAATGATTTATACAGAGATCGGGAATGGACATGGGTAGAAGGGAAAAGGGTAAGGAAGACCCTGCCGTTGAGTGACGAGGTTCAGAATGGACCCCCTTGCTTTCTCAACTCCTCCTCAGAGAGGAGTTCAACAATCTGTTATAGTTGATACACTGATTTAGTTAAAGATTTTAAAAGTTACTCGAATCAAATTGCATACACACACACACAAAGATAGATACAGGTATAGATATAGAGGTTAACCTGTAATTAAGATGTTTCTTTTTCTGTAGATCACAAATTTTTGGAATCCAGTGATCTTTGAAAATCTTGAGACATCAAAATGTAGTGAATTCTTCCCTATATTTCTTAATGTAGCGAAACCCAGTTGTAATGAATTATTCACTCTGCCTTCATTGGCATCTGTCAGTGGATGGCCTAAATTACCTTGCAAGTCTAGCCTGAACGTCAGGGAATCTGCCCTGAGAGGTGTCCCAACTCAAGAGGAGACGCAGGGTCGCAGATTTAAATTCATTTTAAATTAAGACGATTTAAATTAATCTTAAAAATCACTTTTGCTAATATCTTTGACAGTGATTCTTTAAGCGACCTAAACCTTAATCACTCTCCTCCACGACACCAGGAAATTGCAGAACTGTTGTTTGTCTTTCAGTCGTATCTTTCTTATACCCATCAAGCTTTGAATGTGGGTTGGGATTAGGATTGGCATTAGGATTATGAAGAATAAGGAGCTTGGAATGGGAAGGAGTGTGTGTGTTGTAGGGTGGAAAGTGGACACCTGGCCTGGGAGTCTGCGGGTGTGTGTTTGTCTTGCAGTGGGAGCACACCCCCAGCAAGCTTCACAGATCAATATTTAGGATAAGGTATCTTTAAAAACAAGCTGAACTTTAAATTTCTGCCTTTCTCACTATAGCAGAAAAATAATTTGCATATTGCTTAAATAAATAGTAAAAATTAACAATTTAAGCGGCTGTTTTAATGACATTAACAGCCTTGATTGCAGCAAGTGTTTTAACATTTATTTGCATTTCATTAAAACACAGTGTAATCAGGGAATCCATTGTCATCTGCAATGAAAAGCATGTAACTGTCACTGAGGAGGGAGTTGTAGAGTTATTGGTAAAAATACTGATGTACCAAAATCCTTGAAAACATACATTTCTCTGGAGTTGCATTTTGTTAGGTGAAGGTAAGGAATAAATTGAATGTCGATCCTTCATGAACTAAAATGTTTTCAGAAGATTTTGTAGTACCTTAATAGGTACTGTTAGATAGATTTAGATGAATTATATAGTAAGAGAAGATTTTAAAAATTATTTTTAATTATGATATTTTTCTCTGTAGGTTGAAGATCTTTTTTATAATGTAAATACAAGGAGGAAAGCTTTAAAAAATCCAAATGAAGAATATGCAAAAATACTAGAAGTTGTGAGCAGGTAAACTGAAATGGGAGGCTCCAATGTTTTCTACTGCCCTCAAGAGTATTGGGGTTTTTCATAGGGACTGGTGTATGTGTGTGGTGTCATTTTTGTTGTTGTTTTTGAGGTTTTTTTAGCTATTTATTAGTATATGGTGTCAGATAACAGTCCAGTTGGATACAGAAAATCCAGAGGAGAAACAGTGTATTCAGTCAATGACTATTATTAGTAAGAATTCCAGCAAACAAATGGTGATAGACTTGAATGAGTGAACTCTAAATGAACTTGGGCTGAATAGAATCCAAGTAAAAACTGGGCAAGAGCATTGAGATTTGGCTGAATATGAAAAAGCTGAATGGTGATTTCATGTCCTCGAAAAAAAAATAGTATCACTTTAGCTACCAGATGTTCATAGAATCGTTTGGGTTGGAAGGGACCTTAAAGATCATCTAGTTCCAACGCCCCTGCCACAGGCAGGGACACCTTCCACCAGACCAGGCTGCTCCAAGCCCCATCCAACCTGGCCTTGAACACTGCCAGGGAGGGGGCAGCCACAGCTTCTCTGGGCAACCTGTTCCAGTGTCTCACTACCCTCACAGGAAAGAATTTCTTCCTAATATCTCATCTAAATCTCCCCTCTTTCAGTTTAAAACCGTTCCCCCTCATCCTGTCACTACTTGCCCTTGTAAAAAGCCCCTCTCCCGCTTTCCTGTAGGCCCTTCAGGTACTGGAAGGTGCTAGAAGGTCTCCCCGGAGCCTTCTCTTCTCCAGGCTGAACAGCCCCAACTCTCTCAGCCTGTCTCCAGAGCAGAGGTGCTCCAGCCCTCTGAGCATCTTCGTGGCCTCCTCTGGACTCGCACCAAGAGATCCAGAGGACCTTCCTGCGTCCCTTTGTTGCATCTTTTGCCATGTGCAGAAGCAGGATCTACACAACCCAACCAAAGTAACTGCTTTGCACTTCCAGTAAACACAAAAGCTAGCGAAGAGTAGCAAGGCTGTATGCTAAGTGTTAGCTTGCTCCCTGAATGAGCTACTTCAGGGTCTTTACTGGCCAGGCAGACTTTAGCCAGGAGGTGAAGGGTCAGGTCCTGCTGCTCTGTGGAACTGGCTGATATGGTGTCTTGCTGAGTTGCAGGCTTCCAACTCATTTTATATTTTTTCCATTAGGATTTTCCATCTTTTCATTTTGTTTTTTTGATTTGTTGAGTTACTAACTGTCCCTGTCAGAACAGTCTAACCTCTGTCTGCATTTTTACATTTCTCATCTTGCAAGGTTCTACTGTGCGTTCTTTCTCACAATTAGCAACTTCCCTAGAAGTCTGAGCCAGGGTTATGCAGCTGTAGTGTATCAGAACTTGGCCCTGGGGTCACAGGCAGCTGAACCATCTGGGTAGGGGAAGTTAGAAGGCGACCCAGCCATTTTTCAGATCCTTCTCCATAGTAGTTGAGACTTGATTCTGTTTCACTGAGGAGGTTTGGCTGTTCTTCTAGTTAAACCTATGCAATGAAACTGAGCTAACCAGGTCTATAGACGTTCATCAGGTTTTTTTGAGAAATAAGCTAAGCTGATCCTTGAATTTCATACGGTTACAGGTGAGTTCTAAGTAGAAAGCATTTATTTTTATAGCTGTTTAGTCTACAAAAGCACAGTTTGGCTCAAATCACATCACTGTGTACAGGAAATGAAACTGTTTGCCCCTGTTACCAGCTGCTTTTCAGCATTCAGTGGAAGTAACCTTTTCTTTTACATACTGCAGTCTTATGTTTACCTGTTTTTCAGGTATGCCATCCATAACTCAGGCATCAGCTTTTCAGTTAAAAAGGTATGTAAATAAAGTCTTTCTAACTTCACCATGTGCCTGTATGTATATATATATAATGAATGAAAATGCCAGAAAATTTGCACTGCATCTTTTGCCATGGGAATAGTGTCTAGAGCCTTCCCTTGTACTGAAATGTTGATGTTGATGCAGTTTGGATAGAAAACACATGAGTTAAAAGTAAACAAAACCATATTTGTCAGGAGTTTGGAGTTTTCTACATGGTCAAGGTGTTTTGTTTTAGCTTTATGAGCTGTTTCAGCCTCTTTTGAGGGTCTGGTTGCTAACAACTGTATGAAAGAGGATGGGGTGGAGTACCTTCATTTGTGGCATTATTAGCCTGCAGGAGTCTGATGTGATGTAGCAAATCTTGTAATCCTTTGCCATGTACCATCTATTGCTTTTCTGAACACAAATAAGGAAATAATAATACAAAACATCATAATGATGTTATGTCCCATGCCTTTGTGTTAGAAACGTTATTGTTAAGTTTAACATATTTCTAGAACTTCAGCCAGTACCTGAATTGATTGATGCTCGTTTCTGCTCTCTTTAGCAAGGTGATACCGTGTCAGATGTTAGAACCTTATCAAACGCCTCAACAGTAGACAACATTAGGTCCATCTTTGGAAATGCTGTTAGCAGGTATGTTGATGTCAAGTTCCCTTTTGACAAGAAGTTTTCTAGTAAATCTTTCTCTTTTAAAGAACATGAGCTGTGCTAACTTTCCTGCTTCCTTCAAGGTGAATTACAGAGAAGAGTGTTGCAATACTAGAGCTCTCCCTTGTCTTGTGGAATGTGTGACCTCATTTTTTTCTTTTTTAGCGTATCAAAGGAAAGAGGGAAGTTGCAAAGCTCTTCTCTTAAGGCACTAAAAGGGAACGAACTGCTTGTAACTTTCTGTGTGCTCATTTAAAAACAGCAGGCCGTACCTGTGTGCTCCACAAGTTCCTAGCCTCTGCCAACACCCTGAAAATCTTACCACTTCTTACCACACTCTGCTATATCTGATAAATTTTGAAGTCTCCTCACATTCGTTTTTCTGAAATCTTATGGTTTAATATTTTGACAAAAGCTGCGTTAGCTGAGGCTGAGTAAACCAGGCAGAAAAGTTGAAAACAAATAAAACCAATCACCTTTTGAAAACACATCTGCCACTTTAGGAAAAAGTCTTTCTTTATATGACGTTCAGCTGTGAAGAAATCATTGAATGGAGTTGTGGAAAGGATTTGTCCCGTGAATACTTGGGTGTCAATTTGATTCAGTTACTACAGTCACATTTCACGTGTAAGGAATGTAACTAGTCTACCTTGTTATTTTGACTTAAAAAATGAACACAAATAAAAATGTCACTGAGTACATATTGCAGCTGAATGGGAAATAAGTAGCCCATAAGCCTTTCCTATGTGGACTTCAGAAGCTGGCATGATGCCTTGCTAGAGAGCTGTGCTTACCAACTACCAAAGTGGATGTCCTTGACTAATGAATCATGAAAATGACAAAAACTGTTACAAAAATTGTTAACGACGTTAGGATCTATATGAATGAGCAAGAAAAAAAAATGTTTACATTTATATGACATCTTAACAGCCCACCAATATCTATTAGCTGGCAAAAGTGGACAGAGTAGTTCAAGAAAAAGAATATTCTTCCCTGGCTGCTGAAAATTTTGAAGTGTCCTTGTCTGTCAATGACTTAAACGGTGAAATGCATATTAGAATTGTCAGTAGATGGTGGTAATATTATGGACACTGTGATATGTTAAGGTATTAAAAAGGTACTGTGGATAGTTTTGCAGACTCCAGTCATACTGTATTACTATTTTATGTTGACTTAGAAAGAAGAAACAATGAAGTTCAGATGAAATAATTTTTGTGACTCAGTAATGAATGTTTGAACTCTCAAATAATTCTAATGTTTTCATTAACTGTGATATAAATAGAATATAGAACAATATATTGCTACTCGTGAGCACTGTTTGAAATATGCATCAACAGAAAAATTCTTTTGTGTGTGTTTCTGTCAAACTGTCAATAGGGAACTGATAGAAGTGGGCTGTGAAGATCCAAGTCTGGCCTTTAAAATGAAAGGCTACATCACGAATGCAAACTACTCTGTGAAGAAATGTATATTTTTACTCTTCATCAACCGTAAGTTTAAAAAAAAAAAAGCAGCATGTTGTAGAGTCCTGTGGCTTACGTGATAATCAGAAGAAAGAAACTTTCTGAAGAACTGAAAAACATATGGGCATTCTTAAAAACATTGAAGAATAAGTATTACAGTTAATTGGAGAGCTTAAGGTGTTTTTCTGTTTGTAATGTGCAAACTGAATAGTGGAGAGCAGCTAAGACTGGGCCTAAAGAAACTTAAGCTTGTGGAGTATCAAGGTTATGATTGTGTCCTGCCAGCTTATACACAGTGGTCTCTCCATTCTGTAGCAACAGTGGCATGGGATGCAACAAACCTTGACTGTATGAAATAATGAAAATATAGTCTGGTTATTTCAGTATTTGTAGAAAAAAATAATTCTAAATACAAAACATACGAAGAAGATATTGCCTATGCTGATTTTATGTGAAGAATAAATAGGTCTGGGGGGAAAACTGGTATAACTGATGCCCTTTGAAGACAGGAAGCATGAAGGTGTTGGGCTGAAGGGGCAGCTGGGCACTGTGCAGTGTGTTTCAGTGGGGCTCTTTGAAAACAGCCTTTTGTTCTGTGTTTCAGATCGATTGGTAGAGTCAGCCGCTCTGCGGAAAGCCATAGAAACTGTGTATGCTGCTTATTTGCCAAAAAGTACACATCCCTTCCTATACTTAAGGTAAAGTAATAGGAAGTAGTAGCCTTTTAATACTGCCTTGTAGGATACAGCTAGGGTGAGTAGGTTTAGAAGGACATTTGTGTTCCTGATAGTAGTATTAAGCACCGCACTGAGGTACTTAATTGTCAGACAGGAGAAATTAAATCACATTAATCTTCAGAAGATGGGCCTTATTTTCAGAAGTAGTGAGTGTCTGTAATTTCAGCTTAAGTCCTTTCATATTATGGATGCTCTTCACTTAGGAAAAGGAGTTACACTAGGAATACAGCAGAGCATTTAGGACCAGTCAGATTATTTATTCCAAACTCATGAATGTTTTACCTTGCTGGGATTTATATTTGTATCTGTATTTTTAACAGTTACTGTTCTTGGTATGCTAATGCAATAAAATGAAGTGAATTGCATACTGCTTACAGGAAATGATTTTTTTGAAGTCAAGTAATAGCTAAAATTGAACAGAAACTGTCCTTTAAAAATTGGAGGTAGAATGGAAAACCTGGCTTTGTAATTGCTAAGCAATTGAATCTTGCCATTCACCAGTGAAACTCAGTGATATCCAGTGCTTTCTAACAATAAAGTTCTTGCATTGCAGCATTTAATTGAATTCCTGATGGGGATTATTGCTAAATGACAGGGCATCAGAAGTCATTAACTCATGAGACACTGCAAGTAAAAGATAATTCTAAGAACTGTTTTGTAGTAGTACAACGGAGAGTTTGGTTTAAGCTGATTTTGGTGAGTTTGGAGTAGAGTTCTTGGGAGTAACTATTTTTTAACACACTACAGTCAGATTTGTTTGGTATAATTTTAGCAGGTTTCATTTTGGCTTCTCTGCATGGAGTAATGGCCCTGTCTGACAAATTTTGTACTTAACCAATTTGTGCCCTCTCTGCCATCAATGGGAAATTTTAGGTTAACTTCTTTTAAAATGTTTTCCAGCCTGGAAATAGCCCCCCAGAATGTAGATGTGAACGTGCACCCTACAAAACACGAGGTCCATTTCCTTCATGAAGACAGTATTCTGGAGCGTGTGCAACAACATGTAGAGAGCAAGTTATTGGGCTCTAATTCTTCAAGGATGTACTTTACTCAGGTGAGAATACATGTTTCAAGTGACCACAGCTCTGCACTATTTTAACTGTTGTGGATGTATTTACTCAGTTCAGTAGTACAATTTCTGCAGTGATTGATAGTCATCAGTGTTATACTGGTAGCTTGAGAGCTTTGCTCTGTTTCAGGGATAAAATTGCCTTACTACACCAATTAAGGCAAGTGAACTTACTGGAGAAAAAGTGCATGAAAACATTCTGCATACCTTTCTGTCAAGTATCTGTTCAGTCTTTTATTTTACAAGTATATTAGCCTTCACGTGTGGTGAATTGTTTTTATTCAGCCTTGGTTTATGTGAAATACATGTGACTGAGGAAATTGATTGTATTTTGACAACACTTTGGATTTAATTAAACAAAAAAAATCAGGAAAAATATTTCCTAATCTCTCTTTATGTAGAGCACAGTAGAAGAATTATAATCTTAAAAAAAAAACCAAACCAAAAACATTTTCCTTGTGCTTTTTTTAAAGATTTTCTCTGAGACAAGGGAATGCTAATTAATGATTTTGCCACTGGCCAAGATGATGACACTCATGCTGTGTGTATAGCAAGTGCAGAGCTGGCAGCCTGTTTAAGCAGTTTGTGGGGCTTGAAAGTTACTTGCCTCTGAGCAGTAGGGTGCTGGGAGAAATGCGGCTGCCTTGGTGGGTTGTTTTTCTTGTTGTTGAATCTCTTCTTTTCACTTCCCCATATCTGAACGAAGACACTGCTTCCGGGGGCCGACTGCTCTTCCAGTGAGGTTGTAAAACCAGCAGCAAACTCTTCTGCAGTTACCAAAGGAACCAGTGATAAAGTTTACGCCCATCAGATGGTCCGCACGGATTCCCGAGAGCAGAAATTGGATGCTTTTCTTCAGCCAGTGAACAACCCCCTAAGTACGGGCCCCACTGAGGTGACCACAGAGGTTAATGCAGGACCTTCAGAGGGTGTGGGCAGGCCACAGGATGCTGAAATGGAAGATGACAGCGATCTGGTTGAAATGGCTGATGTTCAGGAGGACACACAGATGCCTGGGGGGCCGAGTGAGAGCGGACACTTGTCTCCTGAGCCAGTGCCTCCTCGGTAAGTCACCTCTTTCCTGAGGTCATGGAAGGCTGCCTATTTATTTCATGGCATAGCCCTGAAACTGAAGATTTTTCTGATCTCTTTGCACTTCTGCTTTTTCATAAGGCAAAATTTTCCTGGAATAACTTTCTGTGGTGTTTTAATGAGAAATTAAACCTGTAAATTACATAACTTGTGATAAACTTTGTAACTGGAATGGGATTTCCATGCGTACCGAAGGGCAGAAAACAGTACAAATAATGGCATTAACTTTAGGGAGATAATACTGGTCTGTCTCTGTTTGGAGGCCCTCCTTTTGTGAGGGGATAGAAAGGTAGAAACTACATCACTGAATTTTGCAGACATTACCCTAATAAAGATGAAAGCACTGTAATCTTTTTATAGCTCCTGCAGGAGCTGTTATGAGAGGCCAAAGTCTTCTGAGAGAATCTGTCTGCTCCCCCCCCCCAGTACTACAGAAAAATGATAATGAAAAAAATCACTAGAAATATCAATATTTTTTGATGTGTCCTTTAGGGCCCAGTTGTCTTGGTGCTTAAACAACAGGCGTCTGATGTGATTGGTATTAGAGTCATAAATTCCCTTATCAACTACCTTTTCCTAACAAATTATGCCTTGGAAGTAAAATAAAACATTCTTTCTGGGAAGCTTTGGGAAGCTTTCTGCATTTCCTGTTAATGTACAGCCTGTGAATTGAGTATCCCATCTGCTGCATGTGTGTTTTGCCTAAGTACGAGGAGAATTGAACATAATTCCTGTTGTTTTGGTGTTGCAGAAAGAGACCACGGGAAGACGTGGACGTAGAAATGGAGAAAGATGACACAAGGAAGGACATGACTGCTGCCTGCACCCCTAGGAGAAGAATTATCAACTTGACCAGTGTATTGACTCTCCAGGAGGAAATCAGTAACCAGGCCCATGCAAGTAAGCAAGCCTTTTGCTTCTCCAGGTTATTGTTACTCCACCAACTCAATAGGATTGTTTGAACTGCTGAAGAAAAAGATATTTAAAAGGTGGCCCAGTCAGCTCACTGTGCTGCTCAGTCAGTTTGGAACAAAAACACTTGTTAAACATCAAGGGCCAAACTTTGCCATGCTGAGCCACGCTGGAGGACTGTTGTAAAAACTTCTGCATTCCTTTTTAGTTGATAGATGTTTTATGCATTCTAAATATTTTGCAGACCTTAACTTGCATCATAACTAATAACACTATAAAATCACAGCTTGAAAAGCTAAGTTGTTTTGTAATTTTCAAACAGAAATGGCAGCTACAATGTGGTCATTACAAAAATTCTGCTTAGTCACATGACAGGCTTGATAATAATTTTCATTTATGCTTTTGCTTTTTCATTTGTATCTGTCCTACTTATGAACCCATATTATTCACTTAGTCTAAATGTTGTGAACCTTGTGTTCTGGGGGTTTTGTTGAATTTATTTTGATTTTTCTGGTAGTAAGAATTGGGAACTCTCCACGGCTAAAATGGCTAGGCTAACAGGCATCTGTAATAAACAACTTTTCTATAAACTACTAAAAAATCATGATCTTTAGAAAGCAGGTACTGACACTTGCGCTCCAGAAAAAGTTTTGAATTAGGCAGGTAATTCTGAGCTGGTAATTCTGTATCTGACTGTCACTGTTTAAATACTGAATTCAGAGTTGTCCCGGAGCCATAAAATGTCCAAAAATGTCTCCAAATACATGGTAGAACTTGTGCAGCTGCTTGAGGTTGTGTCTTGTCTTTGAAGTATGTCTGTGTTCCCTTATTAATCTCCTGTGGCTGGAAACTAATTTTGAAAGGCTGTTCAAGTCTCAACTACATAAATTAGGGCAGGGTTGCAAATATGAGATGTTATGCTTTTGTTTCTTCCCCACCCCCTCAATTGTTTCAGATCTTCAGGAGATGCTACATGATCACTCATTTGTCGGCTGTGTCGGTCCTCAGTGGGCTCTGGCCCAATATCAGACAAAACTGTATCTTCTCAATACAACAAGACTCAGGTAAAGAAGCTGTTAGACTTGTTGGCAGTTGAAATAAGTACTAATTACCAAGCTAATTGGAAGAAGGAAGGAATTGACAGGAAAAGCAACATCGTGTTCTTGTTCCCTCTCCGAAAAGTCATGAGGCTGAAGATTAAGCCATCAGTTCAGAACAGTGGAAACAAGTCTGGCGTGCTTGGGAAGAGTTGCAGGGAATTAGTGTAATTAAAATGGCAGCTACTGTCTTGTGTGCTCAGAGACTGGGAGAAGGGAAAGACACTTTATTTGCTTCATGATAGTCTACAGAAGCGACTGGCCTACAGCACACTGTATAAAGATGAGCAAGCAGAGGCCTCAGAAAAGTCATGTAAAACCTTGTATCTGGTCACGTTAAGAGAAGCTGGAGGACATGATCATAACACAAAGTTTTGTGGTTTTGCTTATGTAGCCATACAGGGCCAGCTACGTAGATTTTGTAACAAATAAGAGAATATATTTGAGAGATGTGTATCAATTTCCAAGCTCCTGTGCGTTTCTCGTAGTGCAGCAAAGCGTAAAGAGGCTGAAATATAAGGGAATAAATTGATAGCAGCTGCATGCTTGAGTATGTGACATTTCTGCACCAATGTGGCTGATGAGGTCAGAAACCAAGAAACATTTAACTGTAAACATCTAGATAGTTGTTTTGCCAGTGGATGGGGTCAGCAGAAAGGACACGGGCAACAGGTTCAAAAGAGAAGCTTACTTTTACTTTAGTTTAAAGCAGCAAAAAGCAAGCAAGCAGGCAATGCACCTCATCATCACTACATAGAATTAAGTATAGTGATTAAGATACATCACCAGTTGCCCTAATACTTTACCATTACCCAGATCTGCAGTCGCTGGGGAGCCCCAGTTGCAGCGAGGATTTGGAGAGCCCTTCCCGGCAGTTGGGAGGTCCTACGCAGTGCGGCCACTCGTAGGTGAGGCCTCCAAAGTCGCTGCAAGAGGGTCCAGCTTTTATATTATTGAATAAACAAGTTTACATAACTTCAAATGCGGAAACATCTGGTTTCACTCTCCTGTCAGATGCCACCCAAAGCCTGGCCAGGGCTCAAGGAGGAACTAAGGGAGTTTCTTTATCTATTTGGCTTTGACCACCTATTTCCAAACAAGGCCAGACATCTGGTTTCATGGCCTTGACAACCTGCCTCTAAACAAGGAAAGACAGATACATTCTCATGATATTTCATCTTCACTAATGATTATATTGTATCTAAGCTACATCTGTTGCTAATGATCATACATATTTCACTAATGATCAGATACTAATATTATAGAATGTTTGGTTGGAAGGTTCATCTAGAGGTCAGCTTTGGTTCTGGGCCTATTGCTCAGGCCTCAGTACTTCAATAGTGCATGTGGATCTTAAACTGTTTAGTTAAAGTAAGATCTGTGTTAATAGGGATGGATATGTACGTCTGATGTTTCCAAGATGACCCTTACTTTCTCCTCTTAATTACGGTAACTTGGAGACACGTGATCCTGTCCATATCACTAATTTTTGTCCTTCAATTTAGCCAAGAACTCTTCTACCAGATACTTATTTATGACTTTGCAAACTTCGGAGTCTTAAGGTTGTCTGTAAGTATAATTTCACATGATATTCTATATAAAAAGATTTTTTAAACTTTATTTACAATAAGCCTGTCCTTTCAGACAAATGTATCGTTTTACAGGTTCGTTTTTGTCCACTGCAATTTATATAGTTTATATGTGAAGGAAGAAGCTATAGATTTTCAATAGAAGGTGTTGATCATTAACAACAATGTTGCCTTCTCCCTTTTTAGGAGCCAGCTCCTCTGTATGAACTTTCAATGCTTGCTTTAGAGGATCCTGAAAGTGGGTGGACAGAAGAAGATGGCCCAAAAGAAGGGCTTGCCGAGTACATCGTGGAGTTTCTGAAAAAGAAGACTGAAATGCTGAAAGATTATTTTTCTCTTGAAATTGATGAGGTAACTGCTATTACTTCTGACAGTGAATGAATGGTGGACTGGGCAGTGTTAGGTTTACAGTTGATGATCTTAAAGGTCTTTTCCAACCTAAATGATTTTATGATTCTACATTTTTGGTAACGGATAACTGCAGTAGTTTGCGTGTAGTACTTACTATCACTAAGCATTAGCTCCAGTAAGATTTAGGTGGCTTACCCCTTGCATTAAAAACACTCAGGACTTACGCTGTTTTTAGAAGGGTGCTACAGAAATAAGTTTATATTGAATTAGCTACCAACTAAAATAACTTAGTCCATTGTTTCCATAACTAGAATGCAGATCTCTTGTCCAACAGCTTCACCAGCTCCCCAGCCAGGCAGGGCTATAGCATCACACTGCTCTCAATGTGTCTTTTTTTTTGTGTGTGTGTGGCCTAATGCATCCCTTACTCAATACAAAACCAAATAGCTTCACTGAGGGTCATATAACCCAGACACTTCACTCAAGATGTTCTCCTGGGGTCTGAGGTAGTCAGTGGCTAGAGGTAGAGGAGGAGGCTGAACTCAGGTCTTCCTGAGCTGAGCAGCTTAAATCCAGGCCTTGGGAAGTTCACCACCACCACTAACCTTCTTCCTGCAATGTCTGCCTGGCATCAGGCTTTAAAAATTTGTAATTTCAGATACCCCTAAGGCTCACTAAGTTTTTGGTAAGAATCAGTCTTACAATATCTAACAGTTTTGGTGCATTTACTGCAAGAAAGAACTTTTTTTTCTGAAGCAGCAGCGTTGCCTTGCAGGAAGGAAACCTTCTTGGGTTACCACTTCTGATAGACAACTATGTTCCGCCGCTGGAAGGACTGCCTATGTTTATCCTGCGCTTGGCCACAGAGGTATATTCTCTTAATGATTTTATTCATTCATAAATGACTTTTTCTACATAGAAAAGAATGAAGTGAATCAAATTAATTCATCAGAAGCTGCCAAGGAAAGGCTGGAGCTGATTAAATGTAGTTATGTGCTCCAGCCACTTTTGTTATGGATACTGATTAGTTGTGCTTTGCCTCTGCATTCATAACTACTAATTGAATGAGGATATATTTTGATTTGAAAGTGTGTGCTTCTGCCCTCTTTTGGTTGTTCTATACCTTTACCTTATCAGCACAGAAATGGCCAAGGCATTATTATGACTTTACCATATTAAGAATTTCTGTCTGAAGTCTGACTGCTACCCAGGTTCTATTAAATGACTTCTTTTTCTTGTAACAGGTAAACTGGGATGAAGAAAAGGAGTGTTTTGAAAGCCTAAGTAAAGAATTAGCTATGTTCTACTCCATTAGAAAGCAATATATAATAGATGAAGCCAACCTGACAAACTCTCAGGTACAAGAATGTGTAACTAGTCATATGAACAAACAACCACCACCACACAGGAAGCTGCTCCTTTTTCAAATATAGAATTCTCGTCCCAACTTTACTTTCAGTGAAGTGAATCAAGGAGCAGTGTGGCAGGATTCTGAAAGAATGTGGCTTAAATTTTCTGAAGTATTATATGTATTAAGAGAACCTGTTAACTTTGGGGTTTGCAGTGTACTTAATACAACAGCCCTTGCTCTCTGAGTTTGGGATGTATTTTATAACCTGTGGAGCTATGATAAATTTCTAGAGAAGAATAAGGATGCATAGAAATTAAAAATATAGTCTGCTTGTGTCTGAGTACCTGCTTAATCATGACTTGCCAGAGCTTAAAATTAACTTGACTGTATAGAATGAACTTCTCTAGTACTAGCAGAATTTTACAATCCCTGTAGTCTTACATAATAAAGTCTCTTAAGAAGTGCTCTCCTCTAGTAAAAGAGAATTTCAGTTTAATTGTCTTTTTTTTTTTCTTTCAGAATGAAGATTCTGACTCTGGTTCAACAACATGGAAATGGACTGTGGAACATGTACTTTACAAAGCTTTTAGGACACATCTTTTACCTCCTAAACACTTCACAGAAGATGGCAACATTTTGCAGCTTGCGAACCTGCCTGACCTGTATAAAGTTTTTGAGAGATGTTGAGCAAGGAGTTACTATAGACCTGTGCCTGTCTGAAAAACATTCATGCTACATTTTGTTTTAGTTAGTAGAGGATAAAGATGGAATCCTGATGGAGGAAAGAAAAGGAGGGGATTTAATATCATACTAACATGATAGCAAATGGTCTATTTTATTTCTGTTGATCAAAGAATAAAAAGAATTGTTTTAGCTATGTCTAAACTCAACTGAAGTTCCTCAAAGAAAATCTCCACTTATGCTTTCAGTTTCACTATTAAGCAATATGCTAATAGAATACAACTTCTAGTGAAGAAAATTAATTGGGTTAAGTAATTGTGAAAGGAGAGAGAGCTTAACTTAATGGAAATGGGAGTGCTTTAACTCCACTTGCTTCTTGAAAGCAATACAGGTTACCTACCTCCTTTTATTTTAAGAATGAGCGTTGCATGACAGAACTTGCAAGGTGAATGTACATGCAAAGCACTTAAAATCATTTGTTACTGCAAGAGCTAGTCTTGTACTATTTCAGACCCCCTGCTGAAATAAGGCAAGTCCCTTCCCTTTTAATCAAGGAGTCTGAAAATGGAAACAGGAATCCTCTGACAGCAAAGGAGAATGCACCCATGACATTCATTTCAAAGCATTGCAGCTGACAGTCTAGCTCCAGGCCTCAGTGTGAGAGGAAGCTGTTAGTGTTAAGGATGATAGACTGCCTACTCTTTTAGTCATACACTTATTTATGGAGCAAATTTGGAGCAAAAAGGCAGGTGATGATTTTACTGTTAAAGCTTGATAGCAACTAAAGTGAAATAAAATAGCCGTGCAGGTATTCTCAAAACATCTCCTTGAATGTAGCTCTTGCAGACTTCAAGAGCATCACTTCCATTTCCTCCTCCTTTCCCCTTCTGCTGCCCCCAGAATCGTCTTTATTCAGTGCT
Source organism: Nyctibius grandis (assembly GCF_013368605.1). Classification (NCBI taxonomy): domain Eukaryota; kingdom Metazoa; phylum Chordata; class Aves; order Nyctibiiformes; family Nyctibiidae; genus Nyctibius; species Nyctibius grandis. The sequence continues at coordinate 2,441,921 of NC_090664.1, forward strand.
GTAGCCTCAACTCCAACAGGACAACTAAGCAAGCGACCACATTAATGACAGAGCCCACTTCTAATAAATAATCTCCCAGCCCACCTGCAATGTCTCATACCCAAAGCTGAAAAGACAAAAGAAATCCTGCATCCACCCAGCCCTACACAGTGCTGAACACTGGTATCCATCTGCCCTTTCTGGGGCTCATCCAGCTCCCGGCTGTGCGTTTGCTGCATTGGCTTACAAGCCCCTGCTGCTGGTTTATTGATTTGTTGAGACTGAAGAAAAAATCTGCACAAAATCTACACAAACTGGACTCCTCATTACCCCACAAGAAATAAAGGAGTGGTACCTGCGTATTTTCAGTTAAAGCAACAAAATATCATAATACATTACCCACGTTTTAACATTTTTATTTTAGAAAGTGAACGTATCCATTAAAAAAGAAAATGCATAGAGTTAAAAAAAAAAGCAAACATAAAACTAATGACAAATTTGCAATAACATAAAATAATTTTACTTAGTGAGTCCCAACAATTATTAAATATACTTCCACCGTAGAGAAGTTTTACTTCATTATATTACCAGCCTCTTGATTAGGTACACAAGACAACACTTTCCAGTAATTACCTAGTCATTAGAAGATCAACTTCAGGAATCACTGAATAATAAAATACATCATGGACAAATATTTTCACACTGCCTGGGAGGCAACCTAATATACACATGTCAACATCTTTGTGAGGTATTACAGTACATGGGAACCATTCCCTTTGCTTTCTAATGAATAAATTCTCCTGTCAGCAGCTCCACCAGCAAGTCAGCCACAGACTCTGTTGCCAGTTTCCAAACCCCAACAACTTCCCTCAGAGATTTTCTTTCTGTAACAGATTACACAAGTCAGGATGAATGAAGATGCAAGTCAAGAAAACAGATATTGAAAACGGGGAGACTGAAAAGAAAAAGTCATCCACTCTTCCAGACGAGCACTAGATTTCAAATCAGAAGCTTTAGCTTCTCGAGAACATTTAGTATCTCCCCTAGCTTGGGCTTTGCCATGTGTGGTGAAGTGAAAGCATGGGGCAAGATAATTCCAAAAGTAAATGAAGTGATTTCTAAAATAAGGAAATCACGCAGCTGCTCCAATGCAACCCATTTGTAGTATGAAACAGACTGAGGACGGGAAATACCGAAGTAGTTTTGCCCATGCAATCTTCAAGATGAGTATATCTGTCCCAGACCTAAAAGAAAATCTCTTCCTAGCACTCTTGCATTGCCATCTGCAAAGAAATCTCTCCCCACTTCCAAAAAAAGCTTTTACACATCTGGTCCACCATTGTCCATTCCAGGACAACCAACAAATAAACGCTGGAGGTGTTCCACCCTGAGCCTACAGCCTTGTGCACTATACTCCAGCACAGCGCTCTCGGACCCCTGGGCCCGGGTTAACCAGAACTCAGCAGCAGAGAACCCCACCTACAGGCTCTCAAAAGCCTGGCAGGATTTCCTGCTCGAAGGTTGCTAAGACAGACAGCCTGCGTTCAAAGATGATTAACTCCTAAGAGTTAGCCCACCGTTCAAGTTATATGGGAAGGAACTAAGAAGAAAAAAAATATTTTGAGGAATATTCAGGTTCTGTGCAAAGGAACTTACCTGCTTTTTCACGTTTGCTATACAACTGGTTTCTCACTGTCTTGTTTTTCTTCAGAGTCTTCATCAGATCCTGAAAAGGAAGACAAGATGCTATTAGATCAGTGGGGAAAAGGAAAAGAGAAAGAAGAACGAAGAAAGAGAAAAAAGAGAGAAAGACAAAAAAAGAGAGAAAGGCAAAAAAAAGAGAGGGGGAGAAAAAAGAGAGGGGGAGAAAAAAGAGAGGGGGAGAAAAAAGAGAGGGGGAGAAAAAAGAGAGGGGGAGAAAAAAGAGAGGGGGAGAAAAAAGAGAGGGGGAGAAAAAAGAGAGGGGGAGAAAAAAGAGAGGGGGAGAAAAAAGAGAGGGGGAGAAAAAAGAGGGGGAGAAAAAAGAGGGGGAGAAAAAAGAGGGGGAGAAAAAAGAGGGGGAGAAAAAAGAGGGGGAGAAAAAAGAGGGGGAGAAAAAAGAGGGGGAGAAAAAAGAGGGGGAGAAAAAAGAGGGGGAGAAAAAAGAGGGGGAGAAAAAAGAGAGAGGGAGAAAAAAGAGAGAGGGAGAAAAAAGAGAGAAGAGAGAGAAGAGAGAGGGAGAAAAAAGAGAGAAGAGAGAGAAGAGAGAGAAGAGAGAGAAGAGAGAGAAGAGAGAGAAGAGAGAGAAGAGAGAGAAGAGAGAGAAGAGAGAGAAGAGAGAGAAGAGAGAGAAGAGAGAGAAGAGAGAGAAGAGAGAGAAGAGAGAGAAGAGAGAGAAGAGAGAGAAGAGAGAGAAGAGAGAGAAGAGAGAGAAGAGAGAGAAGAGAGAGAAGAGAGAGAAGAGAGAGAAGAGAGAGAAGAGAGAGAAGAGAGAGAAGAGAGAGAAGAGAGAGAAGAGAGAGAAGAAAAGAAAAAAGAAAAAAAAAAAAAGAAGAAAAAAGAACAAGCAGACCACCACTGGTAACGGCTTATCAAAAGTCAATTCAAAGCAACTATTTCCCATAAAAATATTTACTTTTTATTTTAGATTTCTTATCTTTTCGTATGTTTCCCATTAAAGGCTTTTTTTAGCAGTTATCAAACCCAAAACCCAGCACTGGGATCATTCTTGACATACCTACCCTGTCAACTGATTCAGTAAGCAAGTGCTTCAAGTTTTTACTACAACACACTCAGGACAATCAGCTCCACATTTGCTCACTAACAAGCAGATTCTCCCACTTGCTACATCCTGCCCTTTGGAAGACAACTTCAGAAGACACTTTCAAACCTTCATTTTGAAGCTTAAATTGTACAAAAACTGTAGAAATTTACTCTTTCCAGGCTGATTTTCCACTTGCTATCTCCAGAATGATAACTTGGCAACCAAGTCTAATACTGAAGATGAAGAGTCAACCCATATAAAGAAGTGGATGGAAAAGAGTATGGCCCTGGACACATGCATCTTCAAGGAAGACATAAAAAGATAAATACGCTGAAAATTCCAACAGAGTTTGTTTTAAATGTCACCTTCTTAGAGCAAAGATTTGTTTTTAGACATGTTGCCGTGTCAGCAGAGGAGTTTATTCCCCTCTGCATGTTCATATTCCCCTCTGCATGTTCAACCTCTACGTTGTCTCAATGCTTTGTCAGCCCTAGATGGAGCTCTAAGTCATTCATTATGCCAAGCTGCTCAGCAATCATGGAGACAGCTTTTAAACTGAAAAGTATCACCAACATGTTTAACTCTACAATGCAAGACAGGCAAACGTATCTGTAGCAATTAGCATATATTAGTATTTTAAATATATTGCATAATACAGCACAGCTTTAGAGAAGAGATTTACATTTGAGGGTAAAAAGACTGACATACGATTTGAGGGTTCACACTGCATCCTCAAATACCTCAAATCACAGAATCACACACAGAATCACAGAATCAACCAGGCTGGAAGAGCCCTCTGGGATCATCGAGTCCAACCATTGCCCTGACACCACCCTGTCAACTAGACCAGGGCACTAAGTGCCATGTCCAGACTTTTCTTAAACACCTCCAGAGATGGTGACTCCACCACCTCCCTGGGCAGCCCCTTCCAATGGCTAATGACCCTTGCTGAGAAGAAATGCTTCCTAATGTCCAACCTGACCCTCCCCTGGTGAAGCTTGAGGCTGTGTCCTCTTGTCCTAGCGCTAGTTGCCTGGGAGAAGAGGCCGACTCCCACTTCACTACAACCTCCCTTCAGGTAGTTGTAGACTGCACTAAGGTCACCTCTGAGCCTCCTCTTCTCCAGGCTAAACACCCCCAGCACCCTCAGCCGTTCCTCGTAGGTCAGACCCTCCAGACCCTTCACCAGCTATCCACTCAACCCATAAAAAAAATACTAATTTCCTTGAAACGCCTGCAAACATATCCTTAAATCTTGTAGTATTTCCATTTATTTTTTGGCTTACTTAGCTCATACCTCAACTAGAACAAAGCACATGATACGCAGAGTTAAGATGTAATTAACACTTGCCCTCAGTTTAATATACGCACACAGCAGCCTTCTTACACAGAGAAGGCTTGTTCTGTTTGTTATGAGAAAGGAAAAGAGCCTCTGATTGAAATCTCAGTTTGCTTTAGAGCATTTTCAGGTTCACTGTCTTTGCTAAGACACTTAAGCTCCATGCTTAGGCTGGATTAAATAGTGCAGTGCTGCATAAACACTTGCTAGCAGGTAAGAGATCACAGAATATCTCAAGTTGGAAGGGACCCGTAAGGATCATCGATGGCAGAAACAAACAATAACTGCTTTGTTATTGTGGTACCATTTTCTTTCAGACTTATCTTGTTTTTAACACCTCCAGGGCATGTCAGAAACCCCACTAACTACACGTACTTCACCTGACAGGTAGTAAGTAACTAAGCTGAATTACTGAATAAAAAAAGAATCTTTCATTTTAGGATTGTGAAGTACATTTTTCATTTAAAAAGGAAAACATATTTTGTTCCCTTCACCCTACTCCTGCCTTACCCTCTGAAGGAGGTTAAATACACAGGAGTTTTATGTCAACACGAAAAATCATTCACTATGTGAACATAAGTACCTGCTACAGATTCAGGAGGAGAATAGAACTGCCCATCAGAGAGGACTCCTGGGTGAAGAAAAGCTGCTCGTTCAGAAGCATCCTGTGCTATCAAAAATCCTAAAAGGAAAAAAACAAAAAAAAAACAAATCCTCAATGCCTCTTAAAGATCAAGTATTGATGAAGAATCTTAAAAGACTGATGTATTATATTAGCATCCCTAACAAGTTCCCTCTATAAAAAAATATATCAAAAAAGCAAACTGTTAATTTATGTCTTCCATGTAACTTCAGGCAGCTAAGGAGACACACTTTTGCAAAACAGAGGTACTGTACACCTGAATTAAGGAATCCTTCCTTCTACTGTGTGCAACTGCATGATTAGGATGCCATATGTAAATCCATCAATATTCACTGGCTAACTAAAACTCTGAAATATATTTTTAATGATCAGTGAGCTGCCACGCGTAACCAAATACATTATTTTCTCACTTTGCCACTGTTAAGACTCCTGATTAATGCCTTGCTTTCACCCATCTGTCTCAACATACCTAGCTACTCCAACCTGCAACTCCTTTTGGGTCAATTTCATCTAATATCAGGAAAATGATTTGGAAATGATATGGTGTTGTTTAATACACCAGAGGGGTTGGGAGAGAAGAGAATTCATCTCATCCTCGCTGCCATCAACAGGTCTTCTGATAATAACACGGCCAAGATGGCATTTTAGGGCAACGTAAGGCTATTGAACTTCCATCCTTTACTCTTTGCCACGTGAAGACTGATGGGAAAAAAAGAAAACACAAAATCTTGGTGTTTTACTGAATCAGGAGAGCTGAGGTAGTCAGCAGTTATTAAAAAAAATCTCTTTCCAACTCAAACTACTATTTCTACATACCAATTGGTTTTATTAACCAGTTCAACGTCTCCAAAGGAGACATCTATTTTACTTATATTTCCACTCTGTCCAAAAGAAGAAGGTCAGTCGATGTGTCACAAGATGCTACAACACACATACTGGTTGGATTTTGGTTTTAAATCCTGCTCGCAGAAGGAAACTATCAGACCTGGAAGTCTTCAGTGGAAAGACAGTTTTGCCCTTTTTTCTTCCCTCTTTTTTTCTTTTTTAAAGTTACAGACAAAATATCTCTAAATTACGAGCACTGTTGCATTAGGCAGAAAATTGATGTGGTGGGTTTTTTGGTTTGGTTGGGTTTTTTTAAAATAAAACAGTAAGATGGAAAAAAGTCAGCTTCCACTCCCACTAGAGACAGGAGAGAAAAATACCTGTTCAAAAAGCACAAACTATTACAATCTGTTTTCATTATCTGCCTCAGATTTAAAAGCAAATAAGGCACTACATAAGTACCACCACACAACACAATCCAAATGTGCGTATCATTTGTCTGACTTAATCACTTAAAATCAGCATTTTCCAGTGAAACCCCGTCTTTTTTTGGAAATATGCAGAGTTTAACTAAAAAACATGTATTTCTACATAAATACCATCTATTTCAAGCTCAGTAGGAATGAAGAAAAAGAAAGTGTCGTTGAATCCCACAGGGATTTAGGAATAATATCTCAATTTTACGAATATGATCATCAAGCATTTACATGTGTATGTATCAAATACTTTCTTTCTCTGTAAATATTCAGCATAAAAAAAATGTAAAAGTATCTGAACTGCTTAGATTTCTTATCTATTGAGATAAAAGTGTGATGAAGCTGTATTTCCTCAGCCCCTAACACACCACCTGTAGCAGATATCTATGCTTGCTTTCTCTCACCACTCAAGCAACACTCTCTTTCAATAAGCCAATGGGTTTCCTCTATTTAGTTGATGACATCAAGTGTCAGACGACCTGCTGCCTCATCTTGAAGAGGCTGAAATTCATACTTGCTCTGGTCTCATTCTGCCTGTGTATGAAGCAGACTCTCCACAATGCTTCTTTGCTTTCCCTTTTCCACCTCAAAAGAAGAGTTAGTGACATTGAGTTAGTTATTGTGTCTACTCTTCTGAAGAGAGGAACCAGACACTTATTCTATGCATTACCCAGAAAGTAAAATTTTACAAGCCCCAGTCAGTTAAATTTCCATGTCTGAAGCATATAAAATTCTATACGTTCCTAAGTGCTTGACAAACTGCTGGTCTGGCCCTTGTAACTTTTAACTTTTCCTCCCTAAATTAGTTAAAAACCCACTTTTTGAAGGTATATATTCCTTTCCAGAAAATGAAAAATTATGCCATATGATTTCATTTTTCCCACAGCTCTTCCAATGTCGAGAAGCTGAAAGCAGCATTCTTCTGCCAGATAACATGGGATCGAATGTTGCCAACTGCAGCAACTGAGAGGAAATATTAAAAGCTTACTGTTTTCTTCCTCAGCTTCTTGTGGCAACACTTTGAAGTCCAAGAACCAAGTTTCAATCCAGGCAAGTATGAAGGATATGATGGGCAGCATGTAGCCAAAAGCACCCTGTGAGAACAGCTTGAAGAAAACAAAACCACACAACATTACAGAAATCACCCTGAAGAATCTTGCTTTCAAGAAAACAACAAAGTAAAACAAACATCTGATTAGAATATATACCTGTGAAATAATTACTTTTGCTAATAAAAAGGCACTGGTCACTGCTGTTGTAAACTGAAAGAGACAGGGTAAGAACAGTTAAGACTAATAAATGGATTTACTTTCTCATTTCTGCCATTATCTATCAGTTGCAACTTTAAATATTTACCAATAACAGCAAGATCATAGATTAATAAAGTGTAACAAGTATGATACAATTAACTTAAAGTGTTATTAAAATAACCTCCTTAATAAAGATAACTTTTAATATGGACATCTCCAAATGTTGATTTCCACACAACAGATAGGCATGTTTAGATGCTACACAGATGCTGAGTTATATAAACCGTGATCTTACTGTATAATGAAGATGCAGTATTTTATTCACCAAGTCCCTTAAAAAAAAAAAAAATCTATGTATTTGGGAAAAAGCAAACAGCAATTGCTCCAAACGCTCTTCACTACCATCCAAATCAAAAGATCCATTTCAAATAACAAAACATCTTCGCAGGAGTAAATTTGAATTAATATTTTAAGTCACATACTGTTATTGGGAAAAATGAATCACTTTGAAGACTTGATACTCCCTGACATATTTTAAAAAACAGCAGGCTGCATAAAACGTCTGAAAAAAACCAAAAAAAGCAGTGGACAAGTACTGCTGACTTAAGCAAGGCTTCTAACTCTATTAGTGCATTTGGGTCCAACAATTCTTTAAATAGCAGAACCTAACCAGCTTCTGGTAAGCACAAGTAGGATTTTAAGATTAATGGCTTCTGCAAAACCTTCAGTGAAGCTTTATATATCTAATTGCTTACTACCATGATGGGTTGGCTCCCACCACCTCACAGACAACTGCATCAAGTTGGAGGATGTCATTGGAAGAAATACTTCAAAGCTACACAACTAAGAGTAAGGGATTTTGAGAGGCATGCATTTAAAAATAAACACAATCAGAGCAACAGCTACTATTCTGTATGTGTTTGTGCCATGCTAATAACACAACTTCAAAAAAGTCATGGCATGTCATCTCAGACTACTAAACCAACCACGTGCTACTCACTGGAAGGAAGTTATACATGAACACGTTCTGCATGTACCTACCACAGTGTAAGGGAAAAAAAGTCTAAGATTTACAACGCACTAAGCCAGCAATATCCCTATTGTAGGACAATCTACAGCACTGACTGGTGGAAGCATGAATTTGTCGTCAAGTTTTGCATTCTTTCTCATCCACACAGTACAGCTGCATTAAAGATATTTGCTCCAGTCCACTGTGATTGCCTACAGGTCTCAAGAACTTCCTACAGTTCTCAAGAACTTCATTAAAGATATTTGCTCCAGTCCACTGTGATTGCCTACAGGTCTCAAGAACTTCCTACAGTTCTCAAGAGTTTCCTTTCTAAGAAGGGGTGCACATTCAACACTTTGTATTGGAGCATGCAGCAATACAGGTGCTCATGCTCAATGGGTGGCACCTAAAACTCTAAAAAGCTAAGAATGTGGGAGTTAATGGACAGCTGGATCTCTGGTACAATAATGCCAATTCTTCGTTTTGAATACAGTTCACTATTTCAAATGTAAATATATTTCAAACATTGATTCACAAGTCAGAGGTAACAAGCAGTTACAACTAGCCATCCATACCGGCTTCAAAATAAGTTTTCAAGTTGTATTAACACGATACCTAATGAGGACCACATCCAGTGTGCTATTAAATTTTTGTCTTTAGGCTGAAAATCTTCCAGAACAGAAGTTTTTGATCTGTTACTGTACAGCAAATTTTTATATATAGCATCAAGATGATTCTTAACATACAAGCGTTAAGAGGCATCTAAAATTTTGTCTGTTTGATCCATTCTAGTTAAAACTCCGTTACACTTGGCTACTACTCACAGCTATTGCCCACCAATGGCGCAGTCTGCACATTGCATATGCAAGTATTAACACCTTAAATCGAAAGACTGCCAGTAGCTATAGAGAAAGGAAAAAAATATTTGTTGGTTAATTCAGAACACAGAAGAACCACAAGATTCTCAGCTCACTGAAAATACTAACTGCTTACAAAACAACTTAAAAACAGGACAATCTAAGTTCTGTTCTTAAGAAACAAATTTGAATTTGAATAAAACAGAAACAGAACATAATTTCCCATTTGTAAAGCAAATGGCACCACTCATATGCCTACATAGGCTCAAGTATGCAAGCATGTGCAATTCCACAAATACATTAGAAACGTAAGATACACAAAGTATGTTCATGATGATTTTACACGACTGGAATCTAAGCAGTTAAATCTAGACGCAGTTAATCCAGCAAATACCTTGAGCATCACTGTGCATCTCACTGATCTTAGTGGTGTGCTACTGCACAAGAATATCATTAAAAACTGTAAAGGCTTCACAAACGCAATCAGAAAACAGGAGGAATTTTTAAAAACACTTTTCTACTTACAAAATTTTTAGTATTTATTGAAATATTAATATTGCAACAATCAATTACTCTTTATGAAGACGCCTGCAATAGCAAGACATTCCAAATATTTTGCAGTAATGAAAGGTAAGTTATGGTATTTCTAAACCAGAAAATTAAATGAATAGCAGACAGACGAGATTTCTGCATCAGGGACCCTAACCCTCAATTTCCCTGTTTATTCTTTGATACTAGATTGCCTCCAACTTGTTTTAAAAGATGCATTCAGAATCTAAAAAATGTGAAACAAACACTTAAAAATGAAGAGAAATCAAGGACAGACAAAGCTGGAGGTACAATGAACCCCTTTAATCTTATGCAAATATATATGTTTCAGTGATGTGCAGTAGAAACAGAAGAAATCCTGTATAAGCCCACAAATCATTTTGCAGAATTCAATGATCTAGTCCCTTCCCAGAGAATAAAAGTCTATTATTTTGCATTACATGGTTTTAACCCTTGGTTCAACTATAGGGCAAAAGAATTTCCAGAGCACCAACATTTACAGGCAACATTTTTTGCTTTCTGCAGTAAGGTATATCATGGAGAATCTGCCAGCAAAATAATGATGAGAGAGAAAGGGAGAAGCAGGATAGTGAAATTTTTGTATCTGGTATCTCATTCCATTTGACACAGCAAATGGTCCAATGCAGACGCAAGGACAGGTTTTTACACCAGTTTCAAAGAGAGATTCTGGATATAGTCATCAATATAAAATGACAGATCCCAAACCAATTCACCTCTGCCAGGCAACCAAGATCTGGTAGAATTAATCATCTTGCAAAAACATGGGGCCCTTTACAAGAACTATAAAGAAACAGCTTTTACTTAGACATCAGTAACTTGGTCCATGCAGTGCAAAACGTATTGCAACTACAGAGTTACAGCCTTGCTGGAAGACAAAATTCCTAATGCAGCAGAGCTCCTCTCATGTGCCCAAGGTGCTTATCCATCGTAAAGGAGAATCGTACTTCATGTCATCTCTTTTTAGTACAATGTTTAAAAACCTGTTTCAGTTAAAGCACAAAAATCTGACAAAACCTGACCTACACAGGCCAACCTAGGATCAAGTCTTTCCTCACTGCAACTGACTGACTTCTGTGGGAGGACAAAAACGTCACTTTAAACAAAATGATTTTACAGCTGGAGGACTACTGGCCTTGTCCTCTTGAGGAATTATCTTTATGTTACATCAGTCTCACATTCCTGACTGAGTTTTTCACCTGCCTTTCTGCGCCCCCCAAAGCAGAAGATGCAATTTAAGTATGCCCAAGCATCTCTATCTACAGGCTTCATGAGCCTGATGCCAAAGCAGGACTGGGCAGCCCCTAGACAGGTTAAATTTGGCACAAGTCCTTCCAGTTTAACTTATTAAAAGGTCAACCCTTTCACAGGACTCAAACTAGGGAACATCTGTGGAAGGAGGAACATGGGAAAACTATACTTTTGCTGCTTTTTTCTTTCCTTTTTTAAAGAACACTTACAAATATATCAAAATATGAAGAAGAGTAGTCATAGTGTAGGACTTCTTTCTCTAAGGCAGTCTCAATGCCTCCTTTTACCTACAAAGAAACAACGACACAGCTTTAGAACAGAAGTTACTGAAGCCAAAATACACAGAAATCTGAAGCGTGAAATTAATAGTTCCCCACTAATGTACAAAAAGATCATTAAACTAAGTACAGGGGACATACATGCTAAGAATGTCAGTTTCAAGATTAGTGTCCTTATTTGTTCTTCATGATTATATACAATTTTCAAAGTGAAAACATTTCGGATTATCACCTGGCCTATGCAAGCTACATTTCAGAGTGTCGCAAAACAAAAGAAAACAAGTTGTTGAAGGAAGAAGAAATAATTAAATTATTAGGTCTGTTACACAAATTCACAGAGCATTTTATGTCTTATAAGGAGGATCAAAACAGCTGATCAAGAAGCCACCCAGAAACTAGCTCTAGTGAATCACACATTAGCACATAGGAAACAAAACAGTAACTGAACTCATACTCCAGATCTTTTCCTTATCAGCATACATACTATTTGTTTTAAGAGAGCTGAGCAAAAAAATCCACTGTAAAAAACACAGAAGCTGCAACTATTAGATCATTCTCCCACAAATAACTAATGCTCAAGTTTAATTCTTTCATTTGCTTGAGAGAATTCAAAGTTACATCTTCCTTAGCCACTGTGTTTCTTTCCAGTGGAAGGATTTGTCACTTTCCTGTTCAAACTGGGTTAGTAAGAAAATCATTTAGGATGTGTTGGGTCGGAGAGGGAGAGGAGTATGTATCTTAGTTGGGAGCAAAAAACCTTAGTGTCCATATCCTGTTGTTTTTAATATTAAATTCAATATTTAAGCAATGCATGAAATAGTTATGTAACGCACTGGAAAACACCACCAACAGAAGGCTTTGATACTGAGTTTGCCCACTGTCAGCCTTTTAAAGAAAGGAAGTACCAGAGCACTCCAACAACATACGCTCACCATCTCAAAGCAACACAGTCCAGACACTTCAAAACGTTTCCCAACTGTATTGCTGGACAGTGTTTCCCTGAGACTATTCACTCCAAGCCCAAATTTCTTCTATTTCTTCTCCTCTCCCTCCCCTCTATGGCAACCTGACAAATAGCTTTCTAAATATACCTTCCCCTTGGTTCTCTACTGCATCAGGTGTGATGATCATCTGTTTCCAGCATAAATAAGGAAGACCAGCTTCCCCCCGCCGAGCTGTTCAGTGCGTGGCTGCACGAGTGCCATGTTAATACAAGAATGAGCTTGTCAACCATGACAGCCTTGATTTAGGGTTTGCTCAAACGGCCATGGGGCTACTCCCTGAAGTGTTTAAAAATAAATTACACCTCAGCACACTGGGTATCAGCAACAAAGGGAAAACAATACTTACAGGAACTCTGGCAGCAATTCTGAAGTCCCATTACTTACGTACCAGTGACAGCCCTAACGCAGTGCTATTTGACTTCCCAGTGAACAAAACTTAATTGAAAAAACAGAACAAAAAAGCCTAACCATGCATCAGATCCCAGATATCAAATGATGGTCTCTAATATTATGACTGACGAAGACAAAAAACTGGTTTTCATTCTTGCTGACATTTGGCAGCACAGGACTCTGGTTCATAGTATGTTCTCCTTCAAGAAAACTGCTAGGATCTTGAGGTCCCTTAATGCTGAAGCATTCAAAATGAAACACCATGAGTTGGTAGCATTTTCTGTAGAGAATCCTAAATATTCTGAGAGCACTAATATGAAAATCTGTACTCTTAATCCCTGACAAGAGATACAAACCCAGACTCTGCTCCTCTTAGTCGAACAAGCTGTTGAGAAACTGGCCTAAAAAAAGAAATGCATCAGAATTCTATGCTGCTTTTCTGAGACAAGCTAACTCTACACACTGGATACAACAGTCTTTCCACCTAGAGAGACAACAGAAGTCTAATCCCAAAATTACAGCATTCAGGCAAGCAGACTCTGCTTTCTCAAATTAAATCAGAAAGTGTATTTTTCACTCTATCAATGAACTACTTGAACAGTCAGCTACTGAAACTTCATAATGTCACATCAATAAACAAGGTTATTCATCTTGTAAAAGACTGCTGACAAAAAATATTTACTCAAGATCTTTCTCGTTTAGAAAAGGTTTCCCTTACATTTTTCCTGTGTGTCCTTTCTTAAATGCATGCTTTAGATTATAGCTTAAAACCCAGCTCAAGAACTAGGATGCTACTTATGAAATAACAACAAATCAGCTCTCCTATTGATAGGAGACATTTCAGGAGAACTGCCTCGTTTTCCAGATTACAAATTCTGGAGTTAAAAAGTGGCAACTGTGGGAGTTTATGTTGTCTCAATGCACCCTGCCATGCACAATGTACAGCATACTAAGTTTGTCTCAAAGAAAATACATCACAGCAAAATAAAGGTTTTGGCCATTGGAAGTCTTTCCAGGGACTAACACCTCAGTGAAGTATCACTCACTGAGTTACTCAGAAGGCAAACTCTCAAATCCTGTTAAAATTCACCCTTCTTGCCAAATTCAAAGATGTACAGTAACATTTTTGTTTACTTGCTGCCTGAAAAGTTCACTGGATTTCCAATGGTTTCTTCAGCATGGTTGATAAGACTACAGGAACATCAAAAAGTTTAGCGATAAGAAGATAATAAAACATGTATCCTAATGACTAAAAATAGATGCAGTTGAGTAGATACTATGTTCATGAAAGCTTAAAAGTAAGAAACTGCTTTAATTGAAATAGATACAAATAGCATATAATTTGGGGTAGAAAAGACCAACTCCTGAAGTGAATAAATAAATCAATAAAGTCTAAAGGTACTGAAAAGACAACTCACATTTAATTCTATTATCCACAGCAAGGTTATGAATAAGAGATCAAATGTAACAAACAAACAGAAAGTCCTCCTGACATCTGATATGCCTTTCTTCTCTCTGCCTTCATACGACTCAATCCTTGCCATCAGGTCCGCTGGGTTGATGGAGTGAACATCCCGCAAGGAAGGACAGGATTCCACACTGCTGCTGTGAGTATTTTCTGCATCACCTGGCACCCGATTCATCCTGGGTTTGCTTAGAGTGGTCTTCTTCCAGTTTCACCATCACTAGAATGCTGATCCATATAGGAAAAATTTCTAAACAAACAAACAAAACCAAAACACGTTAGTTGCCAAAACCCCAGAATTCCAGTAGGTGATTTCATCTTTTCTTGTCAGTTTGCTGATTCTGATTTAAATGCTATCAATAGAAAGCCAACTCAAAGGAAGTTCTGCATACAATTCCTGAAAAATGGCAGTGTTAGCTACCAGCACATCCAGAGCTGACACAACCAAAAGATTAGAAGTCCATTAAAAACCTTGAATACTGCAGTAATCATTCTACAAAGCAAAAACACTGCTATTTGCTCTATAGATAAATTCAGCTGCTATGACAACTTACATTGCCAGACACAGTCTCTCTGATATGCAACCCCGTGGTTAAAGGTAATGCAATTACCCTAAGTCTCTTCTGATTATAAGGCTTTTAAAAAAAAAAAAATCAGGTTAAATTTCTTATAAAACTGGAACAGTTTGACATACGATTCATTATGTTACTCCATGAGAAGCTTTTTCCAATTAAAGCTTCTAGAAAGAGTTGACTAAGAAGGTCACAAAAGCTTCAAGGAAACACACAGAAAATTTAACTTTATGCAAAATACTCAGAAGATTAAACTATACATCCTGCAATACAAGTCACATCAGCCAAGCTTTTTGAACGCTGGGGGAATAAATTTTTGAAATTCAAGAACAAAAGTGTCTCTTTCTGTGTGGGCTTTCAGCAAACAGCAAAACAGAAAGAGAAACCCTTCACACTCTCTATTCCAACAGTGTTTCAACCACCAAGTCTGCAAGAGGAGAGTCAGTCAAAGCACAAGAGGAAACGCAGACAGGGGATGTGTGGAACATCATTAGGCAAACACGATGATACAAGGACACAGAGGAAGAGGAAAGGTGGGGCAGGGAGATGCCAGTGCACACACATCACAGCCGAGGAAGAAGCAGGCCAGCCAGGCATGGCCAATGTCTAGGTCAAGTCACACATACAGCCTGCAGGCAGTTCAAAGTCTGCTTTTTTTGGGTAACATCATGAGAACTGTAACAGACCCGCACCGAGACAGACACTACTTTGTCAGCTGAGTCTGTGCCTCAAGGGAACAAGCAATCAGAGGCAAACCAAGCCAGTACCAATCACCATCTCATTCTGGGATCCATCTGTGGGCTGAACCAAGCACAGGCAGGCTACTGCCATCCTGCTCCTGCTGACAATCAACCCCAGGACACTCCTGCCCGTGGCTTTCCAAAGCCAACCCAAGATGTACATCTTCTGGTTCTCAGCCATAAGCCATGGGACCAGGAAAGCTGACAGGCCTTTTGCTGGGCCTAATCTCCTTTAAAGAGGTGTTAGCAGAGCACACGTGACCAGAGAAATTAAGAAGTGGGAATATGAGATTGAGATAATCAGCTTCATCATCAACTGGAATAAAAATAAAGACAGAAATTGTTGTACTGCACTCACTCCTGTTTCAAGATCTTTTCAAGTAGATTTACAACCAAGCGTCTTCATTACTTCTCATTCTCACCCTCTTGTTTACCCAGTTTTGGGCGAGAGGTGTCAGGATTTGTGCAATGACTTTTCCCAGTAAGTAGCAGTCTCAACTCCGTAACACGTGCTCCCTCACTTCTTCTGAGTCACACACAAATTAGAATTTATAAACACCATTAGGCAAGTGAACAAACTTTGAAGTCAAACAGAACCTGTATCAGGTTTCTACCTTTAAAAGAAAAAAAAAACAAACCACCACACTTGTACTAGGAAGCTTTACAGTAGGAAAACAAATGTAGACTTACTCCACATTAAGAATTCCAGTGAACCTGCTTCTCTCTGACTATCCCATATTAATACACATTTTCAGTCAGAAACTGTTTTGCAATTACTTCTATACCTGTCTCAAATCCAGCCACTAAACTTTATTCTACAACTCACATTTATCTTAGTTTGATAATATCCACACTAAAATGCCTGTCTACTCAAACCAAAGTGCATCATTTAACTATTCACTGTGCAAAGACATATTTCAGTACAGTACACAGTAAGGTTGAGCAGAAACATGGTTACCTCGTAACATCCTCTAGTAAAGACCAGTCAATACCCAAGGATTCATGTTGCTGCTTTGAGGAAAAGAAGAACATTTTGAAAAGTAAATAACACCCTAGGTAACTGCAGGCTGTCAGATGCTGATAGCAAAGATCAGCGACAATGTTATATTCCTAAATGGTACAACCATTTTTACCCAGCTAAATCTCCATCCTATAGAATAAAATGTATATTTATTTGCTGATCAATTCTCTTACAGATGAATCCTCTCAGGACAGCAAACTCATGAGTCTGCATCAGCAACATTTGATCCTAAGATGATTTTCTTAAATCACTGACATAATAAATAATGCAACTTGTCAGAAGGACTGAACTCTGAGTAACTGCTCTCAACTGGCATTCAGCTTTGAAAGAAGCTGCTTCTGTTGTGGGCTTCAAGAGGGGCTCTTGCCTGAAGCTTGCTACCTTTCCCAACCAAACCAACTGAGCTAATGAAAGATACTGCCTCTTCCTACAAACCTTGTCCTGTCAAAGGGATGGGGTTTCTTTACTCGTGTGCACACTCAGAACTCTGCAGATTTCTAAAGAAAGATGATGATTTATGCCAGCACAGCAGCTGTTCCAGCTCTTTTTTTTAGTCAAATGTGCTTGTTTGAACACAGAGCAGGCCACGAGCAACAGGCAGTGTCCCTTATCATGGCAGAAAGCTCACCCAAACTGATGATATTTTCCCCTGTTTCTGGGCTGCTGGGACATCCTAGACTGGAAATTCCATTCAAGGAATGTATAAGGTTCATGTTCCATGTAGGTGAGAATAATAGAAAAACAGCTGTGAAAGAGCAAGTTGAAAAAAAGAAAGGAGATGAGGCAAAATTAAAGTATGCCAACAGTGGTAGCCCAGAAGCCAGTCAACCATGCCCCAAATAAAAGAGAAGCATCTTTGGCTGCTCCTTCTCAGCCTATTTTATGGGTTTATAGAAAAGACATGGGGGATGAAACCAAACGTAAAGGTTCCTAAACATCAGCATTTCTTCTCAGACAATACAAATCCCTAAAAGACCTGACCAACCTGAAGAGCACCCGTGGGGTTTGCTCACCCGGACACTGCTCACTCAAGCGCCCAATGGCCATCCTCCCTACCAGCTGAAGCTCTGACAGAAGAGACATCCCCTGCATCAATAAACCCTGCGTGAAGAACTGAAGGGTAGAAATAGGTAACACAACGTCAGGTGGAGCGCCGTGAGTTTCTGCTGCAGCTTGGAAACATCAGAGTGGGCACGAGTAGGTCACAGGATGACTACGAACCACGGATGTTCGTAGTCATCCTGTGATGTGACTTTATGGTTTTTTTCTGGGAAGAGCCTTCTTTGTGCATCAGTCAGTTTTCTGCTTTCCTGTTTCTAGCAAAGGTTAGTATTTTAGAGTTCATTTTTGTTTTTTCAATATCACTAACATGTTTTCAGGATTGTTGTATCATCTGTGGGTTGACCCAGTGTCTGCCCCTGATTCGAAGGAGGCTGGGTTCAGCTGGCTCCCCTTCTTCGGCTCCAGGCAGTCCCATTGTTTGGGTTACTCCATACGTCAGGCTTCAGGATGGATGTGTGGTCAAAGTAAAGCATGTCCTATGAAGGAATGATGTTTACAGACCGGCATGTTCATTCTCTTCAGTGCCTGGGTGAAGGACATTCCCCAGGAAGATAAACAGCCTGTAATTCATGATATTGCAAGAAACTCTATGGGCAAAGTTGCCTGGAGAGGTGAAGTTCATAGTCACCGTGCTGGATACTAAGTGTGCCTTTAACTCCTTGTCACAAGAAACACGTGAGTGAGCCAGAAATCGGTATTCCCCGTGCAGTCTCAACAGCACACGGCTCTCCACAGGACGTAGGGGATCTGCGACTTTCTGTAGCTCTCGGACTTGCCTTTGCCAGACTTCAAGTGATGTTTTTTCAAGCTAAACTGAGGATTGCATCAGCCTGCTCCTGGCTGCACTTGTGCAGTGTGTTAATGCTTGTGAACTTCTGCCCTGAAACAGAGTCAGAAAAATAAAACAAAATCCTGTTTCCACTTGTACCCTTTGTGTTATGTGTCCTTGAAAGTGCTTCTGGAGCTGAAAAACCCCTGGCAGTTCAGGCAAATAACAGTCTCATCGTTAGTTGACTCATCATGAGTGCAGGAGAATAGAATAGAACAGAACAGTTTAATTTAGTTCAGCTGGATGGGACCTACAAGGACCATCTAGTCCAACTGTCTGATCACTTCAGGGCTCACCAAAATTTCAAGCATGGTATTAAGGGCATTGTCCAAATGCCTCTTAAACACTGACAGACACGGGGCATTGACCACCTCCCCAGGAAGCCTGTTCCAGGATTTGACCACCCTCTCGGAAAAGAAATGTTTCCTCATGTCAAGTCTGACCCTCCCCTGACAGACGCAGCTTTGAGCCATTCCCACATGTCCTGGCACTGAGTACCAGGGAGAAGAGATCAGCACCTCCCTCTCCCCTTGCCCTCCTCAGGAAGCTGGAGAGAGCAGTGAGGTCGCCCCTCAGCCTCCTTCTCTCCAAACTAGACAAACCCTGAGCCCTCAGCTGCTCCTCAGAGGACATGCCTGCCAGCCCCTCCACCAGCTTTGGTGCCCTCCTCAACTCATTCAAGCACCTTCACATCCTTTTTGAATGCTGGGGCCCAGAACCACACACAATACTCGAGG
This sequence comes from Nyctibius grandis, assembly GCF_013368605.1. Taxonomy (NCBI): domain Eukaryota; kingdom Metazoa; phylum Chordata; class Aves; order Nyctibiiformes; family Nyctibiidae; genus Nyctibius; species Nyctibius grandis. The sequence continues at coordinate 2,460,958 of NC_090664.1, forward strand.
GGAGGCCGCACCAGTGCTGAATACACTGGGATAATCACCTCTTTTGACCAGCTGGTCATGCTGTGGTTGATGCACCCCAGGATGCGGTTTGCCCTCAAAGTCTAACGAAGACTTTAGCCATGGTGAGAGCTGGCCCATGATTTTCAGGTTACATTTACAATCAACACCATTATTTTCACTCGTACTGACAGAAGCAGATGGCACATATCGCACGTGCCAGTTTTACATCTATCTTAGAGAAGCAGGATCAGAATGGTGCTTCTCTTTTCTATCATTATTCTACCTCTATTCTTCCATTCTACTGTCCTTGTTTTAAATTATTTTCGCGTTTACCACGTTAATGTATCACACGTGAGCACCAGCCCAACTTATGTTACTTTTTTCCTTTCCAAGGAAAAAAAACACGCAGCAGAATTTAACTGAGAAGAGATAAGAGAAGTGATAAAAAAAGAAAAAGGCTCACTCAAAGGGCTATCAACAGCTCAGCAAAATCAAAAGTGAAAGTGTCACATGGAGGCAATTTTAGAGAAAAAAATCAGAGAAAACATATTTGCACAAAGTAACTACGTGTTGAAACCTACTGAAAACCTAGAATACTTTATGTCTATGAGAACACTAAATACTGCCCAAGAATTCCCACCATAAATAGCTTTTCTCCAAAAGCTAAAAAAAATATTTTCAGATTTTTTTTCTTTTCAATTAGTAAAAATAGGATGACACAGCCAATACAATGACCTAGATGCTAAAGTATTGGGAAAACTACATGTTCAGTACTAAATAAAGTCTTTCCTGATGAGAAAGCTGACACTGAAACCGTAGTAATATGTATTTATAACAAAACCAAAAAAAAGCACTTACTTGCCAAAAAGTTTCCTCATATAGAGATAAATAGAACATGACAGCTCTTTACCTCTCCCTCTCCTTACCAAAGGAGTTATTTTCTGATAAAAGGACTTGCATTACTGCTTACACTACCTGTTAATCTGTAGGAACACACTACGCGGCATAATAAAAACAAAATTCCTTAGCAGAGCAGAACTTAATACGGTAACTGGTATTATAACCCTAACATTCAAATATTTAAGTTATACTTAAAGACAATTTCAGATAATTTTAACATACATTCGTGTAATATAACACACAATGATGTATAAGCATAACAGGAACCCTTTTGCTCTCCACCATCACAAACTCCAACTTCATTCTTTAGGCACAGACACAAACTGCTCTGGCCAACACGTTGGACAGAATCTACAATTAACTAACTGCAATGTGGTGTACTGCCTTGGTACACCACATACGTAAAGTCTAATAAACTGAGAATATCTGGTGTAAACCTGCATTAACCTGCAGGAGTATTAGCAGAATTCTCTCAGTGTGCTTTCTGACAGTCCCAGCATAAACCCAGATTAAGAGCCAACACAGATAAACCCGACTTCTCTGAAGATGAGGTAATGCTAACTGTAAATCGGGGGGGAAAAAAAATCCAAAGAGCTGGAGACTGTCTCCAAAGTTTACCTGGCTAGATTTTTTACACCATTCTCTACTATAAATGAACCAAAACCATTCTGCTGACACACTTTCTCCATCTTCTGTTTATATAACTGAAAGAACTAATTTTCATGAAATCCGCTTGTAGTGAACACATTACTAGTGACCTCCTGATAGTCATTGCTCCCTTTCCTGAAGGGCACTTCAATCCTTTCCAAGCTGCACTCATGCTGTCTCTAGCTGTGACACATCATTGCTTCAGAAGCATTTTAAGGTTTCAATGCCTTTAAAAATACTTCTCAGTCTGAAGTAATGCTCTGTTCGAAACAAATGTTCCTTAGGAAACATGAGAGAATGCTTAAAAAAAAATAAACAGAGCATACATTTGGGGAAATAGACCATCTTAATTTCAAAACTGATTCAGTTAGTTGATATTACAGCCTTATCTTGAAAGTACAGAATTTGGAAAATGGAAATATCTCCAGATGCATTTCCATCTTGCAGATCTGGGTTTTAGCTAAACAAGAACCAATATTATAAAGCCCTTGAATTTCACTACCACAAAACGCTGGTCTGGAGATGGTCAACGACAGCCTACTACCTCCTGCACGTTGACAGAATAGCATAAGCAGAATAAAAAAAGACAAATTCATATAAATCTGGACAACATGAAGCAGGCACACGGTTACAGAAAACACAATGAAAACTCACTAATTTGTGTAGCCACAGAATCACAGAAATATTGGCTGGAAGGGACCTTTGGAGGTCATCTAGTCCAAGCTGCCCAGGGAGGTGGTGGAATCACCATCTCTGGATGTGTTTAAGAAAAGACTGGACGTGGCACTTAGTGCCATGGTCTAGTTGACAGGGTGGTGTCAGGGCAACGGTTGGACTCGATGATCCCTGAGGTCTCTTCCAACCTGGTTGATTCTGTGATTCTGTGAAAAGCAGACCAGCACTGGGCTGGACCAGTGCTAACACTTCATCAGCTGAGGCTCTCAACAGCCGGGTCCTGAAAACCTCCAACAGTTTCTCTCAGTAACACGTGCTAGTACTGCACTAACTCTTACACAGAGTTTTCCTACGGTTCAACCCAAGTCTCCCAAGCTGCCCCTGCTGCTACTAAAATGAGTTTGGCTCCATCAGTCACTGCTTTAAGACTCAAGCTCAGCTGCCCATATCGGTTAGCCAAAATTCAGGCATGAAAGGAAGCCATGAAAAAAAAAATAGACTTGCCATAGCAAGTAACCTGTAATTATTTTAAGGCAATTCCAGCCTTTCCTGAACTTTCCGTTTCAGAAAACTAGCTAAGACTCATTGGGAGATCTCACCAGCACAACTCTGATAGCCAACAATACTCAGAGGTTTATAGGACCACCTGAAGACACCTGCTCTACATACACTAGTAGCCTTTCTAGTCATGAGAAGTTGCCTAATGAGTGATGCACCATGTAGTTTATAACCCTGCTTACTCCTTGTCACGTTAGATCAGAGACACAGGATTTGAATCTTGAATCATATGAAACAAAAATATTTCATGCTGTACTTATTCAAATTGACCTAATTTACCTGTTTTCCTACGCGTTATTTCACAGTATATTTGGGAATTTTAAGACTACTCAGCGCCCTTTCTCTACAGATGTTCTCATTCCAGTTAAAGCACAAAGTCCACAAAAATACTTTGTTTTTATAATCTCTATTTTTTAAATAGAGAAGCAGCAATTTTTGAACTACATAAATAGGTACACCATGGTACTGGACATGCCTATTCAAAACTAAAATCTACTGAATAATAGAGGACTTCAGAATAACCAAATACAAGCTAAAAGAACAGCTGTTAACATTTAGAAAGGAGACTAAAACAGGGAAGATATGTCACTTTCATTGACGAGACATTCTAGTTAATATTCAGGTCACATAATATCACCAAAAGGCCCAAACATAGAACCACCATCTACAGAACTAAAAGCAGTTCCTTCAAACCAATATTAAGTAGGTTGTATCTGAGGAGCAGGCACAACTTAAACTCATGGCTGCATACTGCACCAAGAGGCCCAGGCTCTGAATAGTGAAACTAATTAGTATGAACCAACGTGAAGGTACCAAAGACCACCTGAAGAAGCCTAATGCTAAAGAAAAACCCAACATGAAGGTACCAAAGACCACCTGAAGAAGTCTAATGCTAAAAAAAACCCAACATGAAGGTACCAAAGACCACCTGAAGAAGTCTAATGCTAAAAAAAACCCAACATGAAGGTACCAAAGACCACCTGAAGAAGTCTAATGCTAAAAAAAATGGTACCATAGATACCAATTCCAATAACTGTTCAGTCCAAAGAAAGTTTTCCCTCAACCCAAAAGTCTGTCCTTTGTTGTTCCTGACTTGCACAGGATTGTATTTCCTTTACATCTCATTTGTCTTCTGTGGCTCCCTTCCTCTCCTCTTCAACTTTATTCTCATGGAATTCCTGCACACTAGTAAAGCACACCTTCCTAACCCATCTGTAGGATATGGTAAATCAGCTCCACAAGCCTGCTCCAATGTTCACTCCAACAGAGATTTCATCTAGTTACACAGTTAAAGATACACCTTATCTTACAGTCTACCCTCTAGACTGAGTTTCTAGGTAGTTATTTACTGAAAAAAAAAGCATTTAGATAGTGTTGTATTCAACATGTACTAGGGATTTTAATCAAAATAAGACTGAAAAATTCAAACTGATGCCCACCAAATTCCCCAAACATGCACAAGATACTGTGTGTAACTTTTTGGCAATACTCTACATTTTCAATTAAGCAACAAAGCAGGAATTACAAGTTACAAATGTGCAAGACATTTAAAGACTGGGAAGATTTCCCATCCAAGGGGCAGGACAAGACTTATCAGCATACAGGAGAGAACTCCTTACAAAGAGTTTGGCTTTATCTGGACATTCAGAACTAGAGTAGCTCTGCTTGACCCTGAAGAAGCAGCTCCTACCTATCCCTCAGGCCAAAAGAACATTTCTCATCCAACATGCAAGATGAATACACAAAATATACTCGAGTACAGCTTGTATGGCACACAAATCACTCTTCTATTCATAATGCACATCTGGTTTCATACCAATGACCCTGAAATAACTTATCACGAAGATTTTGAAAGATATGCCACCAAGCAGAAGGCTAGATGTCAGTCAAAAATAAAGCAAGAAGAGCAATTAACATGTCTTGGTTAGAAAGTGAGTGGAAACACAAGTATTTGTGCTTTTTCTAGCAAATTAATGATGTTTTGTTTTGCCTACTTCCTATTATTTCTTTCACATGAGGTTTAAGTTTTATTTTCTGCAAAATGATTACACAACTTAATTCTAAAGTCATGCTATTTATTTAAGAACTGTATTTGAAAAAATATTCATATAATTTCTCCCTGTAAAAAAATCAACCCACCGGGTATTTTTTAAGCTCCCTTGAGAAAGAGGTTTCCCTAATTTTCTATGCTCTAATGGTGACCTTACAGAAGTAACATGGCAGTTGCACACACCCCACATTTGTACTGGTCAATATTTTTCTCAGCACACTGGAAGAAGGTGCTAAAGAGTGCAGGACACAGTTTGCAAGCTAAAAAGAGAAAGAAAAAAAGTAAGTCAATCTTTTGGGTCAGCGGGACATCTGAGGGAACAGCAACGTCACCTTGAGGTGAGACTCACAGATTCGGAAAGTCAAATCAAAGCGCTCTGACCTTGGACTAATTTTTCCCTGCAGCTGAAGAAGCCCCACTACTGAGCAGTGTCCTGCAGAATGCTGCTGTCCTTTCACAATCACTTCACTTCGTGTGCTACAAGAGCTGAGCAAAAGGCAGAGTAAACAGCTTGTAAATTCAGTATTGGCATTGCCTCACTTTTATCTCCATTGGCACTTTTCCCTTTGGGTTCCTTCTTCACAGCACATTTCAGACTTTTTACTTCTAAAATGAGCAAGGAAGTCTTTGTGCCTGCATAAGAGTATACTCAAACCAAACATGGGAAGCAGCATATGTAAGAGCAGTTCTTCAGAGTTAAACCAAAGTGACTTTGAAAAGATATTCATGCTGAATTCATGACACACTTGAAAACACACTTGCCAGAACTCAAAATGTGTGGAGTTCAGCTTTTGTTTAATCAACAGTGTGACCTTAAACATGCAACTATATTATATTTTAAGAAAAATACTAAAAGCTAACATACAAAAGGGTGCACCATCACACATTCCGAAGGTGTGCCTCAGATCTCAGCTGCACTCAAGATCATAGAAGCGTTTTGGTTGGAAAGGACCTTTAAGATCATCAAGTCCAACCGTTAACGCAGCACTGCCCAGTCCACCACTAAACCGTGTCCCTAAGCACCACATCTACACATCTTTTAAATACCTCCAGGGATGGTGACTCAACCACTTCCCTGGGCAGCCTGTTCCAATACTTGACAACCCTTTTGGTGAAGAAATTTTTCCTGATATCCCATCTAAATCTCCACTGGTGCAACTTGAGGCCGTTTCCTCTTGACCTATCATTTGTTACTTGGGAGAAGAGACCAACACCCACCTCGCTACAACCTCCTTTCAGGTAGTTGTAGAGAGCAGTAAGGCCTCCCCTCAGCCTCTTTTTCTCCAGACTAAACAACCCCAGTTCCCTCAGCCGCTCCTCATAAGACTTGTGCTCTAGAAAGATATTTAACTGCAAACTACAAAACTGAAGCGTGTGCATTTTATCACTGTTACATCCTTAGAACACTCAAAGGTCGTAACAGAATTGACGACACACCATCTCATTTGAGACTAATACATTCCGATTGATTCACTTATTTAACTAATTACTAAAACTAAGTTATTGTTTTCTTAAAAATAAAACATCACCTCTTTTTTGGTTTAGATGTTCTAGACTAGTCTTGCCAAAGACCTGAAATTACATCAGGATTTTAAGGTCAAATACAATCAGCTCCCCACAGTTATAGCAACGTTTGTATACAGTGTTTTTGTGTGTTTTACATATACATACACATGCCCGTGACATGCAATAGCTGCATGCAATAAAAAAATAAAATAAAAAAAAAATGAAGCCACTGATTTCTTGCCAAAGCAGGGGGGGAGAAGTGGGCATAAAGAGGAAGTGATACAAAGACAGAGAAAAGACAATTAAAAAAACTCCACCAAATCTGGTCTTAACTGTTCTTCACACCTATTAACCTGCTCTCTGAAGTTGACTTTGTAGCCCATCCGCTCACCGAAATAAAGATTTCACTGCAAATTTTACTTTGCTAAGCATTAAATACTATGCAACAAGGGTTTATAATCCATTCAGTTTCCCAGAGGTAAAACAACTGTAGGCCAAATAAACCTTTCAGGTATCAAAAGCATCTATTTTATTATGTCAGCATTTCTCTAAATACAAAATACAGTTCTTTAAAGAGACCAAACGTCACACACAATACTGGTTTATTACACAGGATACTCATACACATTTGTTTGTTTGTTTTCTCCAATTCAACAACAAACATATGCCCCAGGGCTGCTAGCCAGATACTACTTGGACAAGAAAAGCTCTTCTTTTACTAGCACAGAATTGTGGGACTCTCCTGAAATACGTCAGTGATTTTATGTATTAGTGGGAAACACTCAGGATTCCATCACCTCCTGAAAAACTATTCAACAAAATGGTGTGAAAGTTTTCTCCAGGCAAACTCAAGCCCTGGAAATTCTTCACAGTTCTTAAGAAATAAGAGTATTTTAAAAAAAATTACATCCATCTTAGATTAGAAGGCAAACTTTTGTAAGATTTTCACTCTTAACTCCTATTTTATAGCTCTTGAAGATGCTTCAAAACAAAAGTATCAGGTTTTACGTATTACCTCCATTTTTCTCCTTACAAGGCTTAAAGGACATTGTAAGGAAATAACTCCCCAGTCCAAGCAGCAGCAAATTCTAGCAAAGATCTACATCTGAACCTCCAGCATTAAATATTTATTCTAACACACCTCCATATAATTCATCTAGTTTTTCTGTCAGTGCTAGACAGATGTCAACTTAAGGGTCGGTACTGGGACCAGTTCTATTCAATATATTCATTAATGACTTGGATGAGGGAATAGAGTGCGCTGTCAGCAAGTTCGCTGATGACACCAAACTGGGAGGAGTGGCTGAGATGCCGGAAGGCTGCGCTGCCATTCAGAGAGACCTGGACAGGCTGGAGAGTTGGGCGGGGAGAAATTTAATGAAATATAACAAGGGCAAGTGTAGAGTCCTGCATCTGGGCAGGAACAACCCCATGTACCAGTACAAGTTGGGGACAGACCTGTTGGAGAGCAGCGCAGGGGAAAGGGACCTGGGGGTCCTAGTGGACAGCAGGATGACCATGAGCCAGCAGTGTGCCCTTGTGGCCAAGAAGGCCAGTGGCATCCTGGGGTGGATTAGAAGGGGTGTGGTTAGCAGGTCGAGAGAGGTTCTCCTCCCCCTCTACTCTGCCCTGGTGAGGCCGCATCTGGAATATTGTGTCCAGTTCTGGCCCCTCAGTTCAAGAAGGACAGGGAACTGCTAGAGAGAGTCCAGCGCAGAGCCACGAAGATGATTAAGGGGGTGGAACATCTCCCTTATGAGGAGAGGCTGAGGGAGCTGGGTCTCTTTAGCTTGGAGAAGAGGAGACTGAGGGGTGACCTCATTAATGTTTATAAATATGTAAAGGGCAAGTGTCATGAGGATGGAGCCAGGCTCTTCTCAGTGACATCCCTTGACAGGACAAGGGGCAATGGGTGCAAGCTGGAACACAGGAGGTTCCGCATAAATATGAGGAAAAACTTCTTTACGGTGAGGGTGACTGAACACTGGAACAGGCTGCCCAGAGAGGTTGTGGAGTCTCCTTCTCTGGAGACATTCAAAACCTGCCTGGACGCGTTCCTGTGTGATATGGTCTAGGCAATCCTGCCCCGGCAGGGGGATTGGACTAGATGATCTTTCGAGGTCCCTTCCAATCCCTGACATTCTGTGATTCTGTGAACTTCTGATGTCTGAAGTGATGCTGTTTCAGGGCTTCAGCTGATGACCGAGCAGCTGATCTTAACGTGGAAAGCGTGATGTCATTACAAGATATTCTTTTGGTTCTTTACTAAGATTTTTTTTTCAACCTTTCATTTTTAATCTTACTCCTAGCTGAAACTGACACAGCGAGACAGAAGGGTAATATACAAGTTGTCTTCTAACACGATCACTAAGGATTTCAAATTAAGAACAGATTTTTAGTAGATATAGTTAAATTAGAGAACATTTAACGTGCAACACATCTGTGATCCTTTAAAGTGACTCAGCTAAGTTGCTGGATGCTGCTGGCTAACCCTGCGAAATCACAGTTTCTGCTGTCACAAGCGTGATTTACCATTAACATGTCACCAATCTCTTCTGCACAAGCACTGACTTAATTCACTGAATGAAATCCATTAATCCTGCTTACTAGAAATTAGGTTTGGCCCTGTAAAACATTTCAACAAACACAGTTATTAAAACATATGTTTAACTAGGACGGTCTGACGAAGTTTAAAATGGTAAAGTCTAAATACATTCTTTTGCATGAATGAAGGCCTACAACACTTGTGCTAAACTCATTTTGAAGAGCTCATGGCAAAACACTCGAGAATTTATGAAAATTAGAATGCATCACATCAAGAAAACCACATTCTAGCCCAAATGAACCAAAAAGAATGCCTAATCAATCTGAACTGAGTTTAGTAATTCACAAATTTCAGCATCGTTAAAAAGGTCGAATATTTCTTTCTCGACGTACCAAGTCTATAAAGAACAACATTCATCCTGAAAAAGTCTAACACGCAAATAACAGAAAAATACTTAAGGTTCTGTGTCATAACAAGGGGACCGCTGGTGCATTTTACCCAAAGTAAAAAAAAACCTCTTTCTTCAAGTTTAGCATTTGTAGTGAATATTTTTCACGTTAAAGTCAATCACTGTTATCTACCGACACCTGACCACTATGAAATTGGGAACTGACTCAAAGTTAGCACTTCATCACTGAGTAACTAATGATCAAACTGCTGTAAGCTTAACCAGTTCACTCTGCAGATGTACCAGCGTAACCCTTAAGATATATGCAAAACGTTGTATTTCAAGAATCAGAATCAATCAGGTTGGAAGAGACCTCAGGGATCATCGAGTCCAACCATTGCCCTGACACCACCATGGCAACTAGACCATGGCACTAAGTGCCATGTCCAGGCTTTTCTTAAACACCTCCAGAGATGGCGACTCCACCATCTCCCTGGGCAGCCCATTCCAATGGCTAATGACCCTTGCTGAGAAGAAATGCTTCCTAATGTCCAACCTGAACCTCCCCTGGCCAAGCTTGAGGCTGTGTCCTCTTGTCCTATCGCTACTTGCCTGGGAGAAGAGGCCGACTCCCACTTCGCTACAACCTCCCTTCAGGTAGTTGTAGCCTGCACTAAGGTGACCTCTGAGCCTCCTCTTCTCCAGGCTAAACACCCCCAGCTCCCTCAGCTGTTCCTCGTAGGTCAGACCCTCCAGACCCTTCCCCAGCTTGGTCGCCCTCCTCTGCACTCGCTCCAACACCTCAACATCTTCCTTGAAGTGCGGGGCCCAGAACTGGACACAGGATTCAAGGTGAATGATCCACTTCTAATTCGGATGCTGAAACCGGGCAGTGCCTCTCTGAAGTTGCCTAAATTCAGTCCGACGCTAAAATTAAACCTCAGCATAACATTCTTCCCGTGATGGGAACCAGCGGTTCGCACGCCCTGGTTTGCTCACACCGTTACCAGCACAAGCAGGCCGCGGTACCGCCGTGAAGATGCGTTTGCTGGACTAGGATCTCACAGAGAGGGTAAACGCAGTGCCGGGCCTGCGGGAGGGAGGCAGCACACGCAGCTCCGCCGCTGAGCACCCCCTGAGCCCCCGCAGGCACCCCCCTTCCCGGAGCGGGGACCCCCGCCCCGCCGTCTCCCGTGACATCCCTCCTCTTCCTCCTCTTCCTCCTCCTCCTCTCCCCGCCATGCGCCGTTTCTCTCCCCGCGCCCCAGCGGGCGCCGTACGGGGAGGGACAAAGCCATCCTGAGGGCGCGGGCCGCCCGCCGGCCCCCCCTTCCCCTCCCCAGGCCGAGCGGCGGCAGCGGGGCGGGAGGAAAGGCGGGGACGGAGGGCAAGGCCGCAACGGCGGCGGCGCCGGGCGCTGCCCCCCCGCCCGCGCGGGCCGCCCTCGCGGGCCGCCCTCGCGCCGCTCCCCTCAGCCGCGGCCTCCTGGCCGGGGCGGCGGCTCCCGCATCGCGCCCCGCATCACTTTCGGCGTTTATCCCTCCCCTCGCTCCCCGCTGCCGGCCGAGGGGCGGCGGTGACGCTTACCCCAGGCGCGCCGCTCCGGCCCGAGGGAGAGGGCCCGCACCGCGGCCAGGCACCGCCGCAGGCCCCGCAGAGTGGCGGGGCGGGGCGGGGCCCGGCGCGGAAGGGGGCGGAGGCGGGCACCGGAGGGGGCGGGACCCCTCCCGGAGGCGGGGCTCAGCCCGCGGCTCCGTCGGCGCCGCGCGGGTTTGAGTTTACCGCAAGGTGCGGGGTGCGCCCCGCGAGGGTCCCGGTACCTCCCCGCCGCTGCCGGCTGGGGCTGCGCCGCGCCCCGGCCTTCCCCGCCGTGCGAGGGCTCGGCGGAGAAGCGGCGCTGGGGGCTGAGGGGGGGCGGCGTCTTCTCATTACAGAATCACAGAATCAACCAGTTTGGAAGAGACCTCAGGGATCATCGAGTCCAACCGCTGCCCCTACACCACCCTGTCAACTAGACCATGGCACTAAGTGCCATGTCCAGTCTTTTCTTAAACACCTCCAGAGATGGTGACTCCACCACCTCCCTGGGCAGCCCCTTCCAATGGCTAATGACCCTTTCTGTAAAGAAATTCTTCCTAATGTCCAACCTGAACCTCCCCTGGCGAAGCTTGAGGCTGTGTCCTCTTGTCCTATCGCTAGTTGCCCGGGAGAAGAGGCTGACTCCCACTTCACTACAACCTCCCTTCAGGTAGGTGTAGATTAAACGTGGACACCCCCAAACCGTAACGCAGCCATCAAAGCGAGCAGAGAGACTGATCGTCTGCCGTTGGCCTGAATTCTGCTTAAGCTCCTGTCTCGTCGTAGCAGAGCCCTTGCATTTACAGAGATCAGCACCAGAAGATCCAAGCGTGACTGGGGTAATCGTGAAACTGTGACAGAAACTCAACCAACCAGCCACCTAACCGAACCACCCTCTCCTTGGGGAAGTGTGGTCTCCATCCTTATCAAAGCCCAAAGCTTGTCAAATGCTTATATAGGTCCTATGGTTTGCCTGCAGTTCAGTGTTGCAGGCTAGATCCACACCACCTCTTTTCTAACAAGAAATCAATCTGCTCTGCTGTATGTACCAAGTTTATACAGAGAAAAGGAGAGCAGAATAAAATTCATCACAGCTATTACATTAGAGCAGTGAAATGGAGGAAGAAGGATAAATATGAGAAAAAACTTCTTTACGGTGAGGGTGACCAAACACTGGAACAGGCTGCCCAGAGAGGTTGTGGAGTCTCCTTCTCTGGAGACATTCAAAACCCGCCTGGATGCGTTCCTGTGTGATATGGTCTAGGTAATCCTGCTTCGGCAGGGGGATTGGACTAGATGATCTTTCGAGGTCCCTTCCAATCCCTGACATTCTGTGATTCTGTGATTAAAGGAAAGGTCTAGGAAAAAAGGCTGCAGCTATCCAGCTCATAGTCACCCACCCCACCCTGCCTGGCTCTGCAAAACCCCACACATCTTCAGGGAGATCAGCACACAGCAGCCACAGCAAGGTGATGCTGACTGCTGGGATGTTCAACCTGGTGTTAGCACACGCCTGAAAACAAGTACCCTAAGCATTTACTGTAATAAAAAACATCATGGTGAATGGTAGCTGAGGTGAATCCTTCACCCTTGTTCCACAGACCCAGAACTTGCAACAAAATGCCCTGTCCACTACTGCCTCTCATTAATGGGAAGGGAGAGGGATTCCTTTAGCTGTGAGGAAAATCTTGCAAGATCTTTTTTTTTGCTAATCATTTTTTCTTAAAGTCTGTAAACATGCAATCACTTTATGCACTTTTATGCTTTTTACCCATGTTAGTTTACTTTGATTATCTTTCTTTGGTTTTTCTCAGAGTTATTGTACTCTCAATATTCCTGCACATTTCTGGTGGAATAAATTACTATAAACCAATAAAGAAACATGACAGTTATAACCAGCTGAGACTCAGGCCTGATAGCCATACCCATGCACAGAACCAGGCAGCTGGCTGGTTTATGGTGAAAAGGAGATCTGGCTGTAAGTAAAGGACTAAGTAGAAGGTGATTAAATTATAGCTCCAAAATAGCTATTCTGTTTTGTAGTTATGCTAGACACAGTATTAGAAGAACAGCAAAAAAACCCCAAACCTAAATTCCTGAAAATGTAGCAGTAATGTAGAGTAGCACTGAGATCAACAGGGAAATCCTCTTGTTTAATCTAGTCACGTGTGCTAGCGCAACTTGTCTTTCTTCTCAAGCTGCTTGTCCTGTTGACAGCTCTTCTAGACCACTGGTGAGAACAGGGAGAGGTTAAGCTATAGAGAGGTGGAGAGCTAGAGAAAGGGGTGGTTTGCTTTAAGGGAAAGGCATGAGGCAACTGTGGAAGTGAGGGGGGAAAGGGATCCTGGATCAGATCTAGGAGGGAGGAGAAACCTCTGTCTTAAAATAGCAAATTTATGTCTGAAGACCTGTGGGATAAATGTTTGAGTCTCCTCCTCCTAGGTGACCTAGCTCCTCTCTTCCACTAGCTTTGTCAAAATACTACCTTAGAGAATCTCAGCGGGGAGAAAACAGTGTTTGTTCTGCTTTTCCTGTTCTTCAGATTGCGTGGAGGTGATCCTGACAGGTGAAGAACTGTTTCAGTTCCTACTGCAAGGAGTCAAAGACATCATGTCTTGCATTATTCAAGGAAATAAAAGTAAGGTTCGCTGAGAAGACTATTAAGCTTTACTAAAAATAGTAATTAAAGTGTTTAGCCCAATATGCTAAGGCTATGCTTCCAAATCTACTGAAATTCTGAGAACTGAAATATCTTCTTGTGTATCACACACAGTATTATTACTAGATGCCTTAATTTCAGATCATCTTAGTGAGATGACACCTTAATTTTGGGAGATGATAATCAACTTCTGCTTTTGGATAAGAAATTGAGAGCTTTATGGGTTTACATTCGGTAACCACCCAGGTAACTTTAGACAGATTGAATTACATAGAAGTTGGACTTTGAAAGTCCTTATTCATGAGCAAATTTAACCAAGCAACCTTGTGATTGCAATGCTGTCCAAAGAGAGGACATTTAGCAGTGCAGACTTGGAAAAAATGAGCTGAGCATGGGCTAATGGGCTAGTTTTTCCAGGCTGTGCAGATGTATTTTCCTAACCTTCAGCAGATCTGAACGTAGGAAAGGACAGACAACGTTAGATCGTGTAAGGAAGGACTCTACAGTTTCTTCAGTAGTGCTTTACACACAGAGGCATGTGTCTCTGTCCTGACACTGAAGTTTGAATGTGAGCAACTGAGTTCTATGTGCAGGTAATGGAATGCCTGCTCCACCTCCCAAAGGAGTGGAGCAGGTTGCATGTAGGTCTTGGACAACATTCCACCTAAATTGTCACCTTGGACTGTGTTCACATGTGCCTATTACAGGGCATTAAGGAAAGAGTGTCTATAATTTTCTGGAGCAAGAGAAATAGAAAGAGAAGCGCAGGGTCAGGACTCATAATTTACATCCTAAAGCCTTCCTCATTTAGTTTTCCTCTGCTTCTACGTTATTCCTATTTTCAGTCTTTATGTCTGCTCCCACTGTAAAAAGCGTGTAGCAATAATAGCTTCCTTGGTGGAATAAGTAGCCAGCAACCAGGACAGGTTCATATTTGTGTGTTGTTCTTAACATGCTTATTCTCAGGTTTATATTCTTTCTTTCTGGGGAAAGACCATTAGGGTTCAGTATTTCTGAGGGCTGAAGGAATCCTAATTCATATTCAAAAGTGATCCCTCACCCAGGGCAATCAGCAGGTCTAAAGGCAAGGTGTCTCACTTAAGGCAGGGCACTGGTCTTTGCTGTCCATGCTGGCTTTGAGACATCAGTTAGTTGTTCTCACAGCAGATAATGCTCTAAGGTGAAGCCCAGGCACTGCAACAGTTATCTCTAATATGCCTCATTACATCACGCAGGTGGATGTAAGATTAGCCACCTTCTGATGTAAGAATCTCAAGTATTTCTTCCTGCTCTTTCATGCTGTGAACAGCTGAAATGAGTCAGTTGGTTCCTGCAACAGAACATCGACAAATAATCCTGTAGTTAAAGATAGTGTCTAAAGATAGACACTAAGATGTACAAAGTCATTACACCCCAAATCTCCTTTGAAATTTCAGAACTGATCTGCTTAAATATGTTTAAGGATGTGATGGAAGGTTCATATTCCTGTGCACGACTGGTTCTCAAATCTCAAGCTGCAAAGCCATGAGCAAAGACATCTCTTGCTAGCTGGGAGTTAAGACCTCTGCTTCTCTATCCGGTAAGCTCTTAATGCCTACTTCTCCTTCAAGAAAAGTGAAGTAGGTTACACTGGGAATGATCAAATTGCCTCCCAAATAGATAATACAGGTAGGATGTGATTAAATATTTCTACAATAAAGCTGGAAGAAAAAAAAAAAATCTCTTGACTAAGAAATTATGAGGCGAGTAGAGTTAGGATTCTCACATAACTTATCTGTTACACTTAAATGTTAAAGCTGATGTTGATGCTTTCTTCCATGATGTGGTTCGATTTAAGTGAATGAACCACCCCGTGCAGGAACTGTAAGCTCACCCTGTGGCAAGAAAATGACTAAGCACAATGAGAGTCAAACTCCAACCATTTGTCAGGCATTGAAATAAAACACAGCCTTTTTTAGGATGACATGATGGTATTAGTGCAAGCAGTAGTTGCTGCTTAATATTCAGCACAGTAGCTGAGCAGCACTGTTCAGCATATTTCATAACAATACCGTATTAAAAGGCTGACATGCCACTTTTGCAGGTACCTTTTTCATGCTGTGAAATCAGATACCTCCCACCTACACTTGTTTTCTCAAATGCTAAAAGCCCCCAAATTTCTAACGTGTGCCTGAATCAAACTTTATAACCCTGTGCTCTAAAGGGAACCTCTCCTTCCCCGGAAAAGAAACAACCCCAAAATCCCACTCTCTCTGATCTTAATGGGAGCTTTATTTGGCTGAAATCCACAGCAGTTTGCCAGTCAGCTCAGTAACAGAAAATGTTCTTCTCTGAGCTCTTGCTCATCACCAAAGCAAGACAAATCTTAAAGATAAGAGCTTATTCACTTGGGAGGAAGAAAGAAACGCTTGTACTTTGGTTTTAAACAAAAGACCACTTTGAATTTCTGTTGGCTTTTTGAAAGCGCTTTGAACACGCAGAACTCTGACAGGCCATTTCACAGCTGACTCTTCATTTTTTGGCTGTGCACATGCATGTTCTCTCTCTGCAAATTCTTTGTCTTTTCCACTTCAATTGCCTTATTTTTCTAATACATATTATTGTTTTCTATTATTTTTCCCTCATCAATTCCTCTCCATTCCATGTACAGAGGCCTTGTTTCTTTTTTATCCCGTGACTTTTTCAGATTGTGCTTCCTTTTTCTTTCGTATCAAGCCTTTGCCCCAGGAAAAGTGCTCTCACCCACAGCTGGAATTTACGAGTTTAATTGAGAGCAAAAATGAGCAGTTTCAAATATTTAATGGAATTTTTACAATTTCTTTTACCTAGAAACTGATGATAAACCCTCTACCTGTACCTAAAACTATCTTGCTATCTTTATCAAAAGCCTTCTATATGCAATCCTTATAGACATCAATAATTACCCAATTTTTAGCTATGTTTTTGTGCATAAACTTCTATATATACACTCTACTCTCGATCTGCTTTATTATCTTTTATTTGGTTTTATGTATTTCTGGGTTTAACTCTCCACAGATTCCACCTAAACAAGTTCCTTTATGTATGGAAATATATCTAGTAATGGGAATATGTGTATATGCTTGTAGGACCAAATAAACATCTGGTAGCTCAATGGAGCTTAGAAAGGAAGACATTATTTTTATCATTCTTATGACCAGACTTACTGAAACAAAAAATGTTTAAATGAAAAAGAAGAAGTAAAAATTACAGAAATACCCTAACACCCTAGGCTGGAAGTTTTAAGTATGACCCTTTGGTATGCTTTATTCTGCTAAAAGAGGAACTACGTCCAGATTACTGTACAGAAACAGCCCTGTAAGCAAGACAGGGTTTTTCACCAAACTGGACTTTACCCAAGAAGTATTTATAATGCTCATTCTTCAAAGCCTGAGACAGCACATCAACAGAGTGAAGTACAGTTGCAGCCTTCAATAAACACATTTACAGTTATGTATTACCAGTATGACCATCATAATCTCAGCAGATGGTCAATACCTCTCAGATTTTAGACTGGATAATTTGCATATGTGCAAAGTCCTTTGCCCCCAGTTGTGTTCAATAACATTTTCTGAACATAAATATACTGAACTCTAAGGAAATTATATATATTTAAAGCACCGTCAGTTCTAGAAAAGTTGAAAATGCAGATGTTGCTTCAGCAAAAGGGTTACTTAAAAGAGCGTTTTGACAAAAGCTGTTCAAAATAATTTTTAAAAATATCTACAGTCATTTCTCCCAAAACAATATACACAAAACCAGCAGAATAAACTGCAGAATCCACCTTTTAATTTTCTCTAATCAAATTTAATGAAGCTTGTGTATTCTGTTCTTTTAACTCACTCCTATCTGGAAGATGTCATCTACTCCTTTCCATCTCATTTACTGTTCCCACAACTGCAGTTTCTTGTGAAATTCCCATGCAGTTTAGGTTTGTTTTCTAAAATAATACACACGGACCACATGAAATATATCGGGTGCATTTTCAGTTGAAGTTAGTGAGGTGAGACACTAAACTGAGAGGCTTTTGAAGCTGCTTTTCAGGACCTGTGCTGGCATAGAATCATTTTGGTTGGAAAGGACCTTTAAGATCATCAAGTCCAACCGTCAACCTATCACTGCCAAGTCCACCACTAAACCATGTGCCTAAGCACCACATCTACTCATCTTTTAAGTACCTCCAGGGATGGTGACTCCACCACTTCCCTGGGCAGCCTGTTCCAATGTTTGTTAACCCTTTCGGTGAAGAAGTTTTTCCTAATACCCAATCTAAGTCGCCATGGCACCTACTTCATCAGACAGGTGTCCTGCAAAGCCCCTTTTGGCTCGAGGGGGATAGAAAGCATATCAGAGCGACACTCAAGGTACACAGTAAGGATCTTTCAAGCTGCTCAGAAGTGTAACGCTCTCTGACTGCGGATGGGTACAGCCGCGCCCCTGGTCCTTTGTAATTGTCCTACCAACAAACCCAGGGGAGATGCGTTTTTTTGTGGCCATCAGCCGCTTCTCTGGCGAGCGCAGAGCAGAGACCAGAGGCTGGGTGACGGACGGGGCGCCCGGAGCGCTTTTTGGGGGCGGGGAGCCAGCGCCCTCTTCTGGGCAAGCGGCGTGCTGCACTGCCCGCTCCTGCCGGGCTCCAGCCGAGCCCCGTGCCACGACCCAGCGCTGCCTCGGAAAGCTCCGGCTTTTATCTCCGTACGCGGAGACATTTCTCCAGTCCGTGGTCGGAAGGGACCGTAAAAGTCACCTGGCAACTCCATTTAGCCCACACCCAGGGCTAAACAATAACCAGCTGTTCTGTCACCCAGTGTCCCCTCCCCGACCGAGGAAGGGAACTGGGGAAAGGAGGGAGACTCGGGGGTTGAAATTAAACAGAGTTAATAAAATAAGGAAAACAATATCGATGCTAACACGAAGGACACAAAATTATACCTGGCTCATAGAGTGGTGGCAAGTCCCTCCAGGGATCACAACTGTTGAGAAGAGAGAAGAAGGGGGGAAAGAAGAAGGGGGGAAAGAAGAAGGGGGGAAAGAAGAAGGGGGGAAAGAAGAAGGGGGGAAAGAAGAAGGGGGAAAGAAGAAGGGGGGAAAGAAGAAGGGGGGAAAGAAGAAGGGGGGAAAGAAGAAGGGGGGAAAGAAGAAGGGGGAAAGAAGAAGGGGGGAAAGAAGAAGGGGGGAAAGAAGAAGGGGGAAAGAAGAAGGGGGGAAAGAAGGAGAGAGCAGAGCAAAGAGCCCCATCCCCATCCAGCTTTCCCTTTTATAGTGACCCTGACGTTAATGTTACAGAACACACCTATGGGCCAGCCTGGGGCAGCTGCCCTGGCTTTCACTGCTGATGGCCTTGATCACCATCCCACAGCTGGCCACAAACTGAAATTAAATGTAACAGAAAATTGATTCTATAATTTTATCCCCATGAAACCAGGACACTTGGAAAGGATGAAAGTCAGAAATTCATTTGGCCCTGAAAATGTAGAAGCTAGATGCTAGGGGTGAGATGAAGATACAGAAGAACAGCATACGCTGACACAAGGCCTTCAGATGCGTGAAATATCTTGTCAGCATTGATTTGGCTGTCAGCCAAGCTAAAACACTGCGCTACACTCGTTCGTGGAGTTCAGTCTAGCACTCCTGACCCACTGCACTATAGAGAGAAGGAAAAAAGACGTCTATGAAAGCTAAAAAATAGTGTCTGACCCACTACAGCTGTATTTGAGTTACCTCTTGTAGAGGCTTTACAAAAGAACAAGAAACTTTATTTCCAGGTTTTTGTCCAGGAGTGTTTCCTTCTTTCCAGGAAATAACATGCTGCAGGGGAAAATCCTTGTTTTGTGCAGACATCTTTTTATCCGAGAAGGCATTTTCGTCATCTGTATGGCAGTGGGCTGCAACTTTCAGAAAACAGGGCTGGATGCAATAGGTGAAGTCCACGTGCATGACAGACATTAAAGGATTCTTTACTTAGTGAAATGTAGATATGAAACATATTACATTTCATAATAATTTGTGCATGTGTAGATTAATTTGGATAAATAAATTAATTCCCCAAGCAGCAAGAGCATTATCTTTCTTCACATACATATTAGAGAAAGATACTTCATATGTAAGAGTAGAGACCACATTTTATTCCCTTTTATGATGACGTTGCATTCAGCTGTAATTTATTTGCAATAAATGGTTCTGCAACTTTAAAATCATACAGATTTTTATAGTGATGTATTTTTTATAATCTTATACTGGTACTTACTGATAGTAACACAAGTGAGAGAACACCATTTATATAGACAGTATATACATAAGAGAATACCAGTTAAAGAAGAGGTAAGCAGATCATCACCTTTGAAAATCTAACCTTAGCTTTAGAAAATGAAGCTTTTCTTAAGCAAATGTTGGTAATAATTTGTATTTTTAACTAAGAATTCCTAAACCTGATTAATAAAATTCCTAAAAGAAACTACTTTGAGTTTGAAGAGACTGTAAACATAAAGTGTTGATAGGTTGAGAAACTTTGTGTTAAAGCTATTTACTTCAGTTGCAAAATGATGTGCTTGGTATAGCTGCTTAAAAAGGGAGAGAGGCTGCTGTTCTAATGCTGTATTGAACTCTGTCCTGCACTACAGAAATAGGGAAGGAAATGCTCGTGGTTTTCAGTCCCTGATACAGAAGCCTAAAACCATCCCTCCTTATGGTGGGAAATCCCCTCTATGAGGTGGAGAGCAGGGAGCAGTGCAGGCAGCTGTGGGCTGCAACCTCTGTCACCGACTCTGTGGGAGCTGAATTCAATTTTTGAGATCTGTTTTGACTGGTAGTTCATTTAGGTAACACAGCCAATTCCCTTTCCAGCACACAGGAGAAACTCTTGAATCACCATCTCGTGGCACTGAGCCCACAAAATTGTGTCCCCTATGGGGACAGGCTTTGATTTTGAACTCGCACCTTATTAAGGATTGGCGTTGTTGCCAGTGTTGTGACTTCATTTGCACAAGCTTTGTTTGGTCAGGAATACCTCACGGAACTTCTCTTGAAACCCTCCTGCCCTGGGCAGTGTTACGTCTTGCCGCACGCCAGGCGACCAGGGGGGATCTGGTGGGTGCGTTGCTCCCAGGGCGAGGGCTGATGGAAAAGATCCCTTCCTCCTGGCTCTGCTGACTTCTTTCCTCTTGTTTACAGTAGGACCATGCTGCGATTATCACACATTTCCCAAGTGCGTTCACAGTTACACGTTGTTGCTTCCTTGCTGGGAAATATTGTCTTGTTCTCTTTTTGTGATTGCCCTCGAGGGAGAGAAACATGCACGCAATTAATGGGTGGTTATTCAGCTCCAGGCTGGCACCTGTGGCTGCACAACAGCATTGGCAGCTTAAGCCTTTCCCACACTGGGTAGTAGCTCTGCCAAAAGCTGGTGTCTGACCACACGTGGCAGCAGATGCTGTCTGTAAGCATGGTGGGCACCCATGCGCGTTCCCCCCAAGCCTTCAGGATTCTCTGAAGTAGCAGCAGATGCTGTCTATAAGCATGGTGGGCACTCGGGCATGTTCCCCTCAAGTCTTCAGGGTTCTCTGGCTGCATTGACCAGCAAAGGGATGCAGAAGGTCATTCATCCCAGGCTCATTTCACAGAATCACAGAATCACAGAATCAACCAGGTTGGAAGAGACCTCAGGGATCATCGAGTCCAACCCTTACCCTTACACCACCCTGTCAACTAGACCATGGCACTAAGTGCCACGTCCAGTCTTTTCTTAAACACATCCAGAGATGGTGACTCCACCACCTCCCTGGGCAGCCCCTTCCAATGTCTAATAACCCTTTCTGTAAAGAAATTCTTCCTAATGTCCAACCTGAACCTCCCCTGGCGAAGCTTGAGGCTGTGTCCTCTTGTCCTATCGCTAGTTGCCCGGGAGAAGAGGCCAACTCCCACTTCACTACAACCTCCCTTCAGACCTTGGGAAGCTTTGGAAACCATCTGCACCTCTGTTTTGTTAATCACTGCATTGGCAGGGAACACTCCTGGGACCTTCTTCAGGGATACAGGATTTAAAAGCTGCTCTGTTGAGCTGTTAAAGTTGCAAACTTACTGTGTTTGAGGACAGTAGCTAGATTTCAGGGGGCTGGAATAGGAACTCCCAAAGGTGGATTTTTCCTGGAAGTGCAGTTTAGCACGTGAGGCATCAGATGAAGATCAGAATAATTAACTTAGTCTGGTACCAAATAAAGTATTCAATTTGAAGGCTACATATGAAGGCTGCATAGTTAGTAGGCCATGCTTTATGCTTTAGGGGCAGAAGGGCAGGTCAAGAAGACTAATGCAAAAAGGGAGTTAGATGAATTAATAGACAACAGATCCATATACAAATAGCAAATCTGTAATATGTAGAGACCAAATTTTATTCCCTGTTAGGCTGAAGTTGCATTCAGCTGTAATTTATTTGCAATAAATGGTCCTGCAACTTTAAATATCTTACAGATTTTTATAGTGAGGATACATCAGGATCCATTAGTGGGGAGGTGCAGAGACATACATACACCTGTACCAGTCAATGCTTTCATCTTCCTAATTTTTGAAGACATAACTTATGGTATATTTAGGACTAATTAGAGAAACATTTTACTATCTTGAACCTGTGGTGAAGTGTGAACTAGTTCCCTTGCATTTTGAATTATGTTAGTTAATTCTGAAAGTCAATAAGAACGGCTCATGGCACGAACACAGTAAGGCTGTTGCTTTTTGAAAGGGGATCAGACTGCATTCCCTGTGTGGCAACACTTTGAAGAGAAGAATGGTAACTACAAAAGTGCAGGTGAGGTACAAAGTACACAAAACAAGACGAGCCTTCAACGACTGCTGCTACTGCAAGAGCAAGATACTAAACCAATACCTCAAAATCAGTTCATAACTGACTTTTGACTTATATGCAGATCTCCCAGAGACTGTTGTTGGGATCATTCTGATAACAAAAATGAAAGCATTACAGCGAATTTGTTATCTGTTCCCTAAATTCCCAAGGTTAACAAATACAGTTGAGGGACTGTTTAAGGATGGCGACGTTGCCAGAAGTACAGATAACAAAGCAGCAAATCAGTGGAGAAAAATGCATCCTCTGGGTGCAATGGGTAAATGGAAATGTTTAAGAAACTTTTCTATTGAATAGGTACCTTAGTAAAGAGGAATTCAGCTAAGCATGGTTCATCAGGCAGATGCCATACAGAAAGACAATCAGGAAAGGAATCTTTAGAAGAGATGTCCAAGTCCAAAAAGTATGTTCTACTGAGGTATTAGCAATATCTACTAATAAAGCAGACTAAGCTAAGCAAGCCATGTGTTGGTAGAATTACGGCAGTGTTTTTATAGACAATTCTGCCTGCAACCTAAAAAAAAAAGCAATAAAGACTTGAAAATATTTGTTTTTACTGATCAAAGTCCTGTGTATTGGGCAGTAGCGCAGAGTTACGGTAAGCATGAACTTTTCACATCTCATTCATAAGTGATGGGACGGGATAGAAAGCTGATGTTTCAGTTGTGGCTTGGTTCTACTCTATTGTGTTTTATTATAATTACACTGGTTTGAGAGTGAAATTACTGATGAAGTGGTGCATGATTCCCATGTCAACATAAAACCTCTACAAACAAGGATTTGGTCTCTAAAATACACACATCACAACATACTATCCTATCATTTACATCTGACAAGACATATCCAGTATTTTGGTTGGCCATCAAATGCAAGGGAACAGCCAAGTTTCCAATAGCTTCACTTTCCAAACTTTAAATGAGACTTCAAAAGCTGTAGAAATGCAATACAGAACTATGAAGTCCTATACATACAGTATCAAATCTTTCGAGAAGAAGTGTGGGTGCAATTATTGTTATGCTAACTGACATAGTTTCTGGAAATTGCTTGGGATTTGTTATGAAGGTTTTAAAAATCTTTTCCATCTGTTCTTTCTTTAGGTTATTTTAGGGTGCATTTAGAGAAATACACCCACAATATATTGCGGCCACAATACATAGATAACATTTGAAATATGCATTTCCACTATAAAGCTATGTTTAAAGTAATATGAACACTGATTTCCCTAAAGAGGCATCCAAAGTAATGCTAGGACTGCGAGTGACTGAAGACTCAGACCAATAGTCTTGGCTAAATAATAGCCTGAGGAAAGAAAAATTCACTTGGTCATTAGTCTCGGAAGAGCGAACATTGTCTTCCTGTTCAATGCAGATCTCAAGCCTGGGAAAGGACCGAGTTTTTCTTCACACAGACATGCTTCAGCAAAACAGGATCCAATCCATGGAAATACCCATCCTGCGAAAATTGATCATCTTTTCCACAAAAATTAGGAGGCTGCACATCCTGTGGTAACAACAGGATAGTTATTACAGGTTAGTTATTAGCTAGCCAAGATGCTGACACTATGCAAAACACTCTCACTCAGTAAGTCTTCAGCTGTGGACCAGTTAAGTACATGCTTTCCTCATGCTGACTTGGTTATCTGAGAGATCTGGCACACCAGACCTTTTCTTCAGCTGCTTTTCAGGACAAAAGTGCTTACAATACTAATATGTAAGTGGAATGGAGTGGTTCAAGTTGCAGATGAAAAAAAAACCCTGAGGACCAGGGCTCCAGGTCATGGCTTAGGCAGTAGGAGTGCGAGACATCTGGGCTGCAACCAAAGATGTCATCTTTAAGGGGAAGCAGTAGACCTCTTTCTGGAACAGCTATTGCATGTAAGGCACTGAATTTTGCAAGCATTCCTAAACCCATTGACAAAAACTGTACAGCAGGGATGTAAGGACGGCAAGGTTGCCAGAAGTACAGATAACAAAGCAGCAAATCAGTGGAGAAAAAATGGCAGTATGGGTAAAATAAACATTTTCTATTGAATAGGTACCTTACTAAAGAGGAATTCAGCTAAGCATGGTTCATCAGACAGATGCCATACAAAAAGACAATCAGGAAAGGAATCTTTAGAAGAGATGTCCAAGTCCAAAAAGTATGTTCTACTGAGGTATTAGCAGTATTAGATGTATTAGAGGATTGATACGGTCTTCAAAGTGCTACAGCCTCATTAGCATGAAATTAAACTTATGAGCGAGTGGTGAAGGAGTCAGAAGCAGAGACACTCAGGTGACAGCTCTGGAGAAAGTATTTTTTTGTATGTTTGTTTGGATGTTATCCATAAGCTTCTGCTAAGATTCCATCACAGAAGAAGGGGAAGTGGAGGGGCTTGTTGCTGTTTGATTTTTTCATTATTAAGGGCATTTGTGCACTTCTGAAGAGAGGTATTATTTTTCCCTCCTGGGTATGCCTAAAGTCTTAAAGAACTGTAATGTTCCCATACACTGCTGAAGCTCCTGCAGAGCTGTGGTGCCAAGAAACTATCTCAAGAAATTTTCAGAGTAGGAGAGGCAAGTTGGCACAAATCAGTCTATGGAGGATGAACATTGCTCTACCTGTCTGGAGGAGTTCTACAAGTAAAGCAATCATAAAACATAATTAGAAGCTGGTGGGATCTTGAAAAAAATCACATTCTAGTCTATCACTATAGTTCGCTTTTGCAAGGATGTACATACAAGGGAAAAGTTGCATTCCCTGGCCCTTGGTCTTAGGCCCAGGACTAACATCTTCAAGCTATGGGTAGGA
Organism: Nyctibius grandis; assembly: GCF_013368605.1. NCBI lineage: Eukaryota > Metazoa > Chordata > Aves > Nyctibiiformes > Nyctibiidae > Nyctibius > Nyctibius grandis. The sequence continues at coordinate 2,486,127 of NC_090664.1, forward strand.
CGTGTGAGGTTGCTCAGTTCCACACGAAAAAAAGAATAATTGTTATTTTTCTTTTTAGACACCAGATGCAAATCTAGGCATGCAGCCAACTTTATGTATCCTTGAACAGAAATAATAAGACAGACCTTCTGGGAAGAGCAAGCGAGGAGTTCAAAGGGCAGATACACTTCCAGCTGCATTTATGTTATGCTTATACAAGCCTCAGCACCCACAGCAAAACTAAAAAAACACTGGAAAGTAAAGTTAAGCCCAACTGCAGGTAGTTAGGCTATCATCACAGAGGAGCAAACTGTTATCAATGCATTAGTTACCAAAGAAATGCCAGCGGCCATCATCTTTTGCCAGTCATGCTAATCACAGCATTAAGTGCAGCATCATGTAGAGTGGAGGGTGACATGTCATCCCCAGAGAGCATCCAGGTCCAGCAAATGGCCCTTGGGCTGCTGAGTTCACTCCACCCCATTGAACTGTGAATAAATACCAGACGTGGAGGGAAGGGGATGAAGAGGAGTGCTTATTTTGCTCATGTGTGGGCTGAGAAGAAAAGCAGACATCTCCTCTCTCCGCTTGTAAGAGAAGCCTTGTGGGACAGATGAGGACTTGAGACTTCTGCTACTGATCTCTCTGAAGAACTGAAGCGCACAGAGCGTCGTTAATAAATTGGTGTTGGTTTCAGCTTCTTATTGCTGAAACTGATGGTGATAAAACTACTTTTTCTGAAGAATGTAGAAACCAAAATAAGGCCTTTCTTCTTTGTGTGACAGCCTGGGAACTTGCTAGTGGAATTTCCTAATGCATTTCCTAATCCTTATTTATTTGTCCTTCTGGCACATCCATCAGGGTGGTTAGTAGAATTTAGGGACGTGGTGAAATCTGTGGGTGCTGAAGGGGTTGAAACAGATGTTTCTTGATGTGACTGTGGGTGAAATCTGTGAGTGCTGAAGGGGTTGAAACAAATGTTTCTTGATGTGACTGTGACTGCTAAAAAAGAAATGCCTAGAAAAGAAGCCTGGAAACCAAACTTTATCTCCACAAAGTTCTAGTACTGACAGTCCTCAGTGTTGCCTGGGAGGTCAAGCAAAGAACATGGATCTGCAGATGAATAAGCTGGTGACCGAGTGGTTGTGGAGTACTGGGTAGCAATGGGATAGTGACCACATCTGCATGTTCAGTGACAGGCTGAGAAGACAGTGGATAGGTACACAGTGACATGGAGGGTTTGGCAGGCACCAAGTAGCAGCTATTAGAAGTATTGTTAGTAGTTAGTAGTTAGTGAAGGGGTGCAGAGGTAGCTAAGTCCCCATTGCAACAGCAAAACTGTTTTTGATAATGATTTGAAAGAGCTTTTTGTTTCCCACATTGCTGACCTCTCTCACTGCACCAAAAGCCTTAGTTCTGAGGTCTTCTGGCCCACACCTTTGCCAGCACTTTACTGGCTGGTCATTCATTTGAGCCTCAGGAGGGAAATACACCTGGAGGACCACAAGGAAATATAGTATATGATACCATCTGTGAGTCTGCTTAGTAGGAAGAGAAATACTAACACAAAGTTAAATGACCAGAACAGCACCCAACAGCAATCTATAGACACTTGCATCCTGCAGCATTGTTGTGTCCTACCTTGAAAGTAAATGGAGTATGACTATTGAGGTAACAGGTGAGGCCATCAGAAAAAAGAAGTGACATTTGGGGAAGTCAACTAGACTGTTCAAACTTGTAGCAGCTTGGCTTCCACTATGACAACCTCCATGATCACAAAACTATGTCTTATAAGACCCTGAATCAAAGAATAACATCATCATTGCAATAACACTCTAAAAGCAAGGTGGGGCTTTTTCCATCCTGGAGGACCTACTGACACACATAGCTGAACCACACCAGACAAAAAAGAACAAACTCATGAGCAGTTCATGTTCCACAGCAGATGCACACCAAGTGATTGTCACTGAATGCAGTACTTGCTTTGCTTCTATTTTATGAGCACTGGATGAATATATTTAGCAGCGTCTATTGATCTATTTGAATTTGGAAAGAATCTGTTGGGAAATTGAACCTCTCCTAGTGATTACCCTTATTTATCAACAGGAAATTCAACTATTCCTTAAGCATCAACTATTACAGAGACCCATCCAAGTAACTGAAAACAAAATGATATTAATTTTTGCTGAAGGATAACATTTATGAAATCACACCTGTCAGACTATTTGCTGTGTCTCACTTGCAAAGCTTTGGTTGATGTATTGAATTCCAGATGTACATTGTATCTACAGCTCAGTTAATCTGGTGAAGGTTTAGTGAATCTGGATTGAATGGTGTGGTTTTATGTTCACCCCTGCATGGAGCAGACAGCTATGCTCCATAGCTTTCTCTCTCTGGACAGGCTCCTCAGTCGCATAGGAAGAGGACAGACCTGCAAGAACAGTTTTTTGCCTCCTCAAGTCCTGAGGTCTTCCAAATCTGTCTGAGGTCTGGCAACACCTGCTGCAGTTCCGTGGAAGGATTAGGGGGCAGAGCAGTGTTTTGGATTAGGAGCCTAAAAGGAGACCAAGAACACCAGCATCTCTATTTTGGCAGCCAAGGTCTGCAGCATCAGTTGTCCTTGACTGTTGTAAGGTTGCATTATGGGTTTCGCAGGACCGCCACTGATTGAATGGAGCAAGCCCATGACCAGTTTCAGACTCAGTGAGTTTATTTTAACCATCTAGGTCCAGTTCGAGAACATTTGTCCCTAACAGAAGCAACTGGATCAGAGAGTGCCCACTGGTGATGAATACTGAGGACTTCAATCCTTCCAAGTCTTATTCTTCTTGTTACGTCTCTAGGGCTGAAGGATCTGAATTTCTAGCAGCCACTTCTAGCCTTTAGAAACTTTAGACTAGCCTTTAGAAATACCCTGGTTCAGATTTGTCAATATTTTGATGGCATGGTTGTCTTTACGAACTTCTCCTGGCACCAATCCATTTGACAGAAGTTGGTGAAACTATATCAGTTTTTTTCTGGGTCTTCTTTGCTTCAGATGCCTAAATAAATTTTGTCAGGACTCAGATATGTGAGATCTGAATTCTGATGTGGACTTTCACTTTTGTCTCTAAATCCTGCCCAACCCTTTCACTGCTGAAGCTTTTAAGCCTGTTCTCCAGATCTAGCTTTCTATGCCTTTCTAGGCTAAGGGCGCTGAAGTTGTCCACTGCCTCCATAATTTGTTTGCTCTCTTGAATGTCTTACAGCTTCATGGTTTGGGCAAAGAAACTGAGTTTTCCCCTTTGCTCAAGAAATCCATAGGGTAAGACTACTGTCACACCTGAAGCTTGCTGGTACTCTTTTGAGATATGTCCTGTCTGAAAAGGACTTCATCAGTTTTGTATATGAAAATATTTGAAATACAAATCTATTTTTTGTCTTTTTTTTTAAAGGCATATACTAAAGAACCTTAAACTCTTTCTTTTGGGAGAATGTAATGCACAAATTTATGTCAACATGATAAAGTCAGGGACTATAAGCATGGGAAATGTTGCAGTGAGAGCAACAGGGTTTTTCCTTTAGGTTTTTAAATAAGGGGTTTGGGGTTATGTATCTGGACTATGGGCTTCTAACTTCCGTGAAGGCTAATTGACCAGCCACTTATAAGCTTTAACCCTTTCTAGATTAACTGTGCTTCATCCCATCGTTTGCTGTGGAGGAAAACTGAACAAAATGCCACAGCGTGGACACAGGGTCTTCTTACAATGATTAGGCATAAAATAAACGTATTTGTTTTCCAGTGGTCAAAGTGGTGTTTGAAACTTTATATTACTTGTGGCCAAAAAATATTTCTGAGAGGACTTTTGGTCACAAAGGGAGACTATGTACTCCCATGGTTGGTGTAGCGTGTATATACAATAGAGTGTGCAATACAAGCTTTTCCTTAGCTTATTAAAAATTCTCATGCAGAAAATGCTTTAATATTTTTTAGTTTCATAAAATTTTAAAAATTAAATGTAGCTAAGAATTATGTAGCCATTTTCTTGTTAAATGGCATATAATGTATTTTTTTAGTACCTTTTTTCTATGAAAATGTACGCCAGCAATGAAATACAATATTATGGGATTAATAAAAAAAAAAAGGGTTGTTTAACATTACAAAACCAATAAGAATCATTCTGATAGTATGTTAAACCTCGTACAACAGAAATTTTTTTATAATGAAATCCAAAAATAACAGAATCACAGAATCGGAATCAATCAGGTTGGAAGAGACCTCTGGGATCGAGTCCAACCGTTGCCCTGACACCACCATGTCAACTAGACCATGGCACTAAGTGCCGTGTCCAGGCTTTTCTTAAACACATCCAGAGATGGTGACTCCACCACCTCCCTGGGCAGCCCCTTCCAATGGCTAATGACCCTTGCTGAGAAGAAATGCTTCCTAACATCCAACCTGAACCTCCCCTGGCGAAACTTGAGGCTGTGTCCTCTTGTCCTATCGCTAGTTGCCCGGGAGAAGAGGCCGACTCCCACTGCACTACAAGCTCCCTTCAGGTAGTTGTAGACTGCACTAAGGTCACCTCTGAGCCTCCTCTTCTCCAGGCTAAACAACCCCAGCTCCCACAAAAGTCTTTAACAGGTTTGTAGATGATGATACCTGTGCAATTGACCCATTAGAATATATGCTATGTTTGTTTGACAGACAGCAGTAGCTCAGGCAGCTGCTCCCTTAGTTAGACACAAACCAGTACACCAGGCAATTGCAGGGGAATGTTCTGAAATGACTCACTGGGAGAGCAGGGTGTTGAAGGGTGAGGTGGGAAGACAAACAGCAGAGTCATCATTAAATTTTAAGCAAAAGGCAGATAAAATCCATGAAATTGCTCATCTTGAGAAATAATTGTTAACCTAGACCATAGAATAATTTGTTTTAGTTAGAATAGGCAGCTCCATTTTCCCTGGAGTCAGCAACATGAATTGTTAGGCCAGGATTTTAGACCGAGTTTTGGCATAAACTGAAGGGAGACTTGAAACTCACTGAAGTAAAATTCTGTAGATAAGCACAGCTAAAATTAAAATCTTGAAAAAATAAAAACGTTAAAGTAACTGATTAATTATGATTAACTTTTTTTAAAAAAGAATCTGTATTATGTATCTTCACAAGGTATATTCAGTGGACTGGCTATTGGGCTTTGCCATCTTTGACCGTCCTTCGCCGAGGAAGTGATTGCTCAGATTCCATGAAATTAGACTTCAAAGCCAATGGTCTGACAAAACACCTTTGCTAACAAGGAGTTTTAAAAGGTATTCAAGAACTTGCTTGGGTAGTCTTGTAATCAGTGGCATATGTGGTGTTTATGAATTTGCCATATTTTCTTTGCTGCCAGAAGGCACGTCCTTTATTCAGAGCGTTCTCATAATAACTGAAACCCTGCTATTTGAAAAAATAAGTACTGCCACTGCAAAACATCAGGGATGCCAAGGATGAGATTCAGTTTTGAAGCATACTACCACTGCTAAGGAAAGTAACTGACAACAAAGGAGAAAGAATAGAAAAATTAGGAGGATTCATAGCCTGTAATTAAAATTAAAAGACCAAATAGCACAATATGCGGATAGACACGGATTTAAACTTGGGTTTCTTTCTGATGATCACAGGAAGAACCCACCTCAAGTTCTTGGTGTAGAAAATGGAGAGAAAATATGTTCCCCCTGCCTTGCTGAGATGCATCAGCTGAGCCTGCAAGGCTTATGCGGCCTACACGGAGGGAGATCGCCGATGGAGATGAACTGTGTGAGGCACCGCTACTGTGCTAGCAGCAGGGAATTGGAGGGGCTGGCACCAAGGAGGGCAGTGCTTTCTTCTCCTTGGTGCCAAGATAGAGCTGGAGGAGCAGAGGGTGCTGAGCCAAGCCCCACTGTGACGATGCAGGGCTGTGTTAATGGCAAGCAACATGGAAACACAGAAAGGAGCATTAGAAGCAAAACACAAGGTCTTCCAAAGCCACTGAAGCAGCAGCAATGAATGCCCCAACAGTAATGCCTGGCTGCACATGTTTCCACCCAGTAAAGCTCTTGGTGACAACTGACCTACCCAACAACTGTCCTCCAACAGGATACATCCTGCCTTGTCTGTCATCCCATGAAGTGAAGATTGGTTGTAGAGGATTGTCTGCAAAATATTCTTTTTTTACTGTGGTGGGGCAGGAAGGTGATCACAGGCCATTGAGACCTGCTGCTGCTGGGTTTCCTATGGCAAGGTGCCCCTCCGGCTACTGCTTTTCACCACGAATGCCCATTTTGCCTGTTGAACACCTTTGCAGCTGGCTGGCTTGCTTGCTCTGCTCTCCTGTAGTCATTTCCTCTAGCTATGCTGGCTGGGGTGGACCTCGTAGCAGCCTATTTCAGAAACTGATTTCTTTAAAGAAGGTGCAGTGGCGTGCAGGATCCACACAGAGTCCTTGCCACATAAAAAATGACGGCTTCCTAAAAGGAGTCTTTTCCTCTGTTAGAAAACCTTCTTTGCCCAACGTTTTGCTGGTCTATGACTTTAGCCTCTAATTAGGGAGGCCATTCACTCCAGGCATGTCTTGTACAGTGGAGTTGCCTATGGTTTTCCCTGCAGGGTGGTAGATGTTCGAGTTTCCCCACCTTTAGGAACTCAACAGCTTTTTAAATGAAATATCCCAAAATATGGTATCAAGGGACACAAATTAGATCTATGTAGGGCTGCGCACCAGTCCTTTTGCATCAGCTCTCTGAAGGCTCCCCCGTGAGTCAGCCAGGGCTCGGATGGAGGCAGCCACCAGCCACCCTGGACTCTCAGAAGGGAGCTGCTCTTGCCCCAAGCCATCAGCAGACCTCTTCAAGGAAAGGGGAGGTTGCTTAAACCAGCTGTTCTGAAAATTACATGCTGGTGCTGGATGCAGAGTTTAAAAATATGTATCTATATATTTATTTTTGCAAAATTGACAACAAACATTGTCAAGCTTTACTTCAGGTAATAAAAGCAACAGCTCATGTCGCTGCATGTTAGTTAAGAGGAACAGCAATTTCGCCTTTTTGCTATATTAGGGGAAATTTCTGAAGAATGCCAACACACTAATTCCCACTATTTTTTTTTCTGTTGTTTCTGGAATTAATATGATAACCATCTGTAAAGTCGTCCACAAGTTATGTTTCTTTAATGAGTATCATCATGGCACCTTTAGTGGATATTTTCACTGTATGATCCTGCACAGTGCTTTGCAATCCCCCCAAAAAACTCAGGGTTGCTTTTAAGCATAGTCACAGGTTACGAAAGAATGTTTTTCTAGTCTCCTGTTCTTACGTTGTGGTCCTGCTGTCCATATGCAGGACCCTTAGATACACACATGCAAACACACACACACACACACACACACACACACGTATGTATGCACATCTATATTCAGACACACAAAGACATATTAAATTGTTTCCTGAGAAAAGAAAGCATATCCAGGATATACTTGGTTTTATTATTTTCTACTTTTTTTCTTGCATAATGTTTTTCAATAAAAGTCTGAAGGCAAAACCACTTCATGGTAAAGGCAGAGGAAAGGGAGAGCAATGCACACCTTGGGCAACTGTCTGAGCTACAGAAATTGCTCTCATGAAGCCAAACACGAGGTGCAATGCCTGTAGAAGGCTTAATATCCCAATTGACTGGTGCAAAGACTGTAGAAGTTTTAATATCTCAGTTTATTGTGTTTGATGAAAAAAACATGGGGACAGGAAAATCAGAGGATCCATTAGCTCACTCTGCTAAACGTGCAGTCACAGAAAATAGCCATATAGATCATTGTGCTGGGAGTAAAGAAGAGCAAACCCACTCCTTTTGCACAAACCCACTCCTTTTGCACAGCAGAATGAGAAGTAGCAACTTCAACCTTTAATCTAAATCTTTATTTTATGGGTTTTAGTCATAAACGCAGACACCCTAACAGCTACCATGATTTTCCTTTTGGGAGGTGGGGGAGGGGGTGCATGTATTTAGAGAATTTCGAGACTAATCTTAGAAATGCTTATTGTCTTAGTGACCAGCGTGGCTGCCTTTTTGCTGTGTTTTTTGTTTTTGTAGAAGCTAAAAATAATTTAATTGGTTTGTGTTAGCAAGAAACGCTTGGTTTTTCTTCTGTGCTGCCATGTGGCATAGTCTGGGATGTGGGTTTTTAATGGCCCAAGTAGTTTGTGCTTTGTCCCCACAGTATCATCAACACCACATGCTCCAATGTACCCTTATGTTTGTACAAGAAAATGAAACCTCCAGGCACTGCAGCCTTTCTTTTAATAACTCTTCCACCTGCCAGACCTGAGCCAAAGTTAGACTATATAGCTTTCGAGTGTTGTATAATGCTTTGGCAGAAAGCAGAGTTTAAAAACAACAGGGGTTGTTCAGAGATGCTTTTGGTACTCTCAATGTGATTCTGTTTTTAATTAATATTTCAATACTCCTCACACTGGACCTCAGAGCTACCACCTTCACGTATTAAAAAAAAAAATTAAAAGACATTCTAGTGGAGGACAAGGCTCCCAATGTCTGAGTTTAAGCAGATTTATGGACAAAAGGAGCTGCATGACCCTGGTGCTGAGTTATTGTTCATTGCAAATACTGAGCCTGAGAAATTGAACACGAGTTGCCGGCTTACACTGCCATCTGTAAATCTTTGAACTTCTTGTAGTTGAAATTCTATACTTGATGCTACAGGTCTCTAATCAGCTATCCTCTTGGACCTGGGAGGGAAGAAAGGCAGGGATGGGGAAGAAAGAGGAAAGATCACTCACCTGGTAGTCATATATTACCTGGCATTTTTATTTCAGTATGAATCATCCTGTAGCACTATGTCAAAGTTTGGAGGATAAGGCAGGGTATATTTATCCCAGAATATATGAAGATTGTTATGCTACGCCACTAGGTCATGTTTCTCTTGATTAAGCCAGACAGTGCTTTCATGTTTCAGTCTGCAAAATTCTGGCTTCTAGCCTTGTTCAAGGAGAGATTTCAGCTCAGGAAGGAAACTGGGCAGTGTGGCAGAGCCAGTGGTGTTACTCAGCTCACTAGTGTGACAGCATCTAGTATCAGGGCACTGTAGAAAAGTATATCTTGCAAGAAAAGCACAGCTAATGATATATTGAAAAAAATCCCCCTTCAGCTGTATTGTCTACATATACTATGGACAATTTGGATCTACAGAGTTTCTGGCAGGAACTGTTTATGAAGATGAGAGTAACTTTCTCCTTTCTGTTGCTACACCTTCCTTCCCACTCCAGCTCAGAGTAAAACTCCCCTACGCAAATTGCTGCTGTCTGGGACTCTTAAAAGAGCCTCTGCCTGATGCAGTTAAAGTTTTGTGTCAAGATTCATGCTGCTTACAGGCTTCCATTGTGCTTCAAATGAATAGACAGCAAGGCTTGTATTATGGTTAGTCCAACCATGTGAAGTTTGCTTGCTCTGATATCAAACTCCTTTCATGTTTTTCACTTACAACTGAAAGAGCTCTAGCCATGTCTTTTCAAGGGGCATTTTCAATCATGTTCCACTGATTTTAATTGCTATGTGCATTTAATTTGCATATGGGTTGGTGAATGACTTAAAAATTTTCTTTACCATAGGATTCTCCATTGATCAAAACTTAAGTATCCCCATGAAAATGTCTCAAATTATTGTTCCTTAAATGAAAATAGCAGTTATATCAAATGAGTGATAGAAAAGGTAATCCAATCTCTATCTCATCTGAATGTAGTAAAGCACAGATTTATGTGTGGATACTCAAGAGTGCAAGGAAGGTTTTGCCTTCCCCTTTGTCCATCACCATCATCTGTCCCCACTGAGGAGGCACAGCTATGGAGCTCCACTACCACCTCCATGGCTAGACCACCTCCGCTAAGAAATAAATGCGTGCATATTTAACAAACTGTCCCACTGGCTTCCTGTGATTTCCCTGCAAAATGGTTATTTTGTTGTACTTTATCCAACACCTTAAAAGCTCATTTAACAACATTCTAAATCAAAGGACTGATTTATTTTAAATCAGTCATTCACCAGTATCCATGCTGAGTTTTCTCTGTGCTTATCCTAAGTTTTCCTTTAGGTTTTTCTGGGTATGTATACAGTAACTGTGAGCAGGCACAGAGCTGGCAAGGTACAGAACAGCTAGAGGAAACATTAATCTACCATGATAAGACATGAACTATGGATCTGACTCAGGGACCAAATTTGTGAGTAAATGCTAGTATGTGGCTAGGAACCGGGGTATAAAAGCCGCCGTAACCAGCCAGTTAATGCCACTGAACAATGAAAACCATGATAATTACATGGTTGTATTTGCCTTTACAGCCATAGGAAATTTGTGGTAAAGCACAAACTGAAAAGCCAGCACAAAAACACCATCAGTATCTCCAAACGGGTGTCAGCTTTTGACAAGAACTTAAAGAAGTAATTTTTCAAACCTCTTTTTTTAATCTACTTTGGTGTCCTAAAGAAGAGAAAGACCAAAAGCTGTAGTTGATAAGTTTGTGAGCAGCCCCTAAGATGCAATCTATGTTGCCCTGCCCTGAGAGGAGATGGGGAACCGCTGTCTTAGCTGCTAATGGGGACCAAATAGTCCCTGAAGGTGCAGCCCGGGGGACTCCCTGCAAGCCCCGCTGAGGCCTGAAGAGCTTCAGTGTCACCAGGAGCAGAGGCAGAGGGCAGCAGCCGCATGTCCTGTAGGTAACCCTGGAAGTGGGATTTCACCTGCTTGGCCTGTCAAGGCAGGGTGCTAAGGTACAGCATGGTCTTTGAGTTGTCCTAAAACATTGATTCATCCTCCAAAGTTTCTGAAGTCAGTCTATTTTGCAGGTTTAGGCAGCAAGAAGAGGAGCAACGTAGTGCTCCTTGAATTCTTTATAACCTTCCAGCTATGCTCTCAGCAGTGTCATGGTTTCTAGGGAAGAAAGGGAAGAGAGGAGGGTAAAGATTTTGCTAAATAACCTAGTCTTTGTCTACAGATTATTTTGGGGGTAGTCTTTGGCCATTTGCCTAGAGGTCAGTCCTTTTTAATAAATCAGCAAAGGCTTGGGACATATTTATGACTGCTTTCTTAAAATCCCCAACTTGATGCGAACCCTGATGCTTCAGAAGGTGCACCTGGAGTGGGAGGTGGTGAAGGGTGACCAGCACTTGCTCTGCTGCCTGTCAGCCCTGGCTGTGTGGATCCAAAAGGAGCTGTTGTAGCGAGCAGGAAAACTCCCTAAAATACCAGTGGTTTTTGCGGGCAGACTGTTACCTTTACAGCAGGCTGGGATCCTTCCCATAACAAACTAGGATGCTTTTATAGGACCTGTCTCCCTTCAGCTCTCTGCGCTGGAAGCTGATGTTGCTCCTCGCAGTGTTTTGTTTTGTTACTGGGAGTTTGAAGCTTGGGGTGTGAAGACTGTGACCAGCGGGCCCAAGGGATTCCCCGGGCTGCAGCCACAGCACAACCATTTGTTTTCTTTTGACGGCCTGCGGGGGCCCTGAAGGCAGCTCAAATCCACCAGTGGACTACAAGACACAAACCACAACCCCCCTCCACTGTTTTAGAGCATGTACCTGACGGGAATATAAACTCTGGAGACCATAGCTCTGCTTTCCCACTGTTCTCTTGCATGTCACAGGGTTTTTTTAGCCAGGATTTGCCTGAAGGAGCTTTCTTGTATTTTGGCATCCCTAGAGGATGCAGCTCCAGCGGCAGCCTTACCCTCCGGGGGTACCTAGAGGGAGAGGTTTACAGAGGGGTGGAAGGTCTTTTGTACTTCTTTAAAGTAATTTGAGTACCATAAAAGGTCTGCAGAAAATATGTTGTCCCACCCTACAAATGTCAAGAAAGAGTGCGTGAACTAGGTTAGGAAATTATACAAAGGATGTTTCTTCCCTGAAGCTCTCTGTGAGATTGCTGTTTTCACATCTGAGACCACTTCCTAAAAAGCACAGCTAGAAGAAATTTTAGATAAATTTGAGCTGGAAGAAGACCATTTCTTCAGTGAAAAATACTAAACCCCAATGGCCTGTTCCATCATCCCAGTAGAATCATAGAATGATTTACGTTAGAAACGACCTTTAAGATCAATGAGTCCAACCATAAATCCAGCACTGCCAAGTCCACCACTAAACCATGTCCCATGTCCCATCTACTCTTCTTTTAAATACCTCCAGGGATGGTGACTCCACCACTTCCTTAGGCAGCCTGTTCCAATGCTTGACAACCCTTTTGGTGAAGAAATTTTTCCTGATATCCAATCTAAACCTCCCCTGGTGCAACTTGAAGCCATTTCCTCTTGTCCTATCACTTGTTACTTGGGAGAAGAGACCAACACCCACCTCGGTACAACCTCCTTTCCGGTAGTTGTAGAGAGCGATAAGGTCTCCCCTCAGCCTCCTTTTCTCCAGACTAAACAACTCCAGTTCCCTCAGCCGCTCCTCATCACACTTGTGCTCTAGACCCTTCACCAGCTTCATTGCCCTTCTTTGGACTTGCTCCAGCACCTCAATGTCTTGTAGTGAGGGGCCCAAAGCTGCACACAGTATTCGAGGCATGGCCTCACCAGTGCTGAGTACAGGGGGATGATCACTTCCCTAGTCCTGCCGGCCACCCTGTTTCTGATACAAGCCAGGATGCTGGCCTTCTTGGCCACCTGGGCACACTGCTGGCTCATATTCAGCCATCTATTGACCAACAACCCCAAGTCCTTTTCCACCAGGCAGCTTTCCAGTAGGTTCAAGCAGAGCAAGGCTGAGCAGTTTGCTAGTATAGAGCCCATCTCCACGCTACTGCTAAAAACTCCTTCTTTTTCCAAAACATGCAGGAAAAGTCTTGAAGCTCCTATGAGAGACAAATAACTATTATGGAGATGTGTTCTTGCAGTGATAGTGGATAGATGCTGTAAATGAAGGACCCTCTCTCCCCCACCCCCATTTCTGGGTAGATTCAAACCTTGTTGAAGAGCACAAAGAAATAGTAATAAAAAAATCCCAAATCATACACGCCACATATGAAGGTGGTTTGTAAAGCCCAACACTTGTTTATGGATATGGCCAGACACTATGGATCCTGCCACATCTGATGTCTGACCTCTCAGTTTATGAGCAAGACTGGGAGTTTTCTGTAGGCTGCCTGGTAGGCAGTAATCTCCCCCAAACTCAGCAGTCCACGACCTGGGTCAGCAACAGCTTGCCTGCTCTACCAAAGGCTCTACTTAACCTACACAACCAGGCTGGAAAGATGATAGCTATTATTGCACTGTGGTGGCTAGTAGGATGTCTTTTCAATGTGCTCCATGATAAATTTACACAGAGGATGGATGACCCCCACCTCAACTGTGTTGCATAGTGCCTTTTACTCTAAAACTCTTATAAAACTACTGAAGAGATCTAAACACAGCTGAACATCTCAAATGAATGGTGGGTGCCCCACACTCAATCATCTGCTGCATGTTGTAATTAAGCCCTACTGAGGTCAGTAGAACATATATGCTGCAAGGGGACAGAAGGGCAAAATGTGACACAGCCCTTACTGAGAGTTTAAACATGCCAATTTGAGCAGGAGAAGAGAAAAAGGGAGTTACTTATTGCTTGGGGGTTTATCATAAACAGGTAGGTCTGAAAACCATTTTCTAGCAGTGCACAGCTGCAAACATAATATTATTTCTAGAAACCACCCATGGCCTCAGTGCTGAAAGATGCAGAGGGGCCTCAGCATGAGGAACGTCAAGTTCTCTTGTTCCAGACTGCGGTTTCCTTGCACCTTTCCATTTTGGCATAAGTTTGCAAAGCCACTCTCCATTTTTAATATTTAAAGGTTAGCTGACGCACCAAGCATATTCTTGGGAAATGGTGTAGCTGCAGTTCCAACAGGGATAGCTGAAAGCGGGGAAAGTAACGCGGTTGTATATCTCACAACAAATGGGGCGACAAGCTGCATGAGCCAGGAAATCCATTTTTGCCTCGCCTAGGGAGTAAGTCTTACTTTTTGCTTCAAACTATAAAGATTCTGGTTAAAATTAGATGATTCATGTTGATTCACTACAGGTTTAAAAACAAAAAGCCTCTCTGACCAAATTCTTTAGTGGGCAGGAAAGCCTTCTTTGTTAAAAACAAAAAAACCTAAAAACAAAAAGCACAACACATACACATTCACACACGCTTAAAAGTTACTGTTTTTTCCCTGGAAAATGTGGTTTCCGTAATTGAGGGTTGTAAAAAAGAAAAAAACCTTTTCAAGCATCCCACTCAGTTAGTCATTCCAGGGTGGGTCAGTCTTATCATATCACGTGATGTCCAGTAATGGTGATGCAATAAAACAGATGCTGTCCGAATTTCGTGCCACCAGTCAGCAGCAAAACTATGCAAATCAAACCACCATCCTTTTCTAGAAATTCCAAAACATCCCATCTCTTCCAGGCCTTGTGCTTAATAGTCTCTGCCTTCCCAGACAAACCAAACACATGATCATTTTTTCTTCGGCAGCACATGACAAGAATGAGGCCCAGACTACTGGGAATACAGCTGGGTTGAGATCCTCCTTGTGTACAGTGGGGTACTCCACCTTCTTGGAAGAAGAGGTGGGAAAAAATAAGATTTCCATGAATCGATTACAGTCTGGCAATCTATACTGCCTGGCAACCAGTACTGTACGTAAAATGTCCTTCTGAGGCAGGATCAGCCCACTTAGTCCTTCCAAGACACTGTATTATCCCTGGAAGTTTTTACCCGAGGAAACAAGGATGATGACAAAGTGGTATTAATTCTGTTTCTATTTTGTGTATTTCTCATCTAACTGGTATGTGGATACAAGGAAAGGAAAGGTAATGTGCTGTCCTGTCAAAGTTAATAGCTGATTTATTTAAACACATTTCTATTAAGTAGCCCTCCATGACAGAGAATGTGACTTCAAGTGACTAGTTATAAACAGCTTTTACCCAATAAATGAGGGAAAGTGTAAAAAGTGTTACACCCCAAGATTTTATTGCGACAAAATGAGATAACGTTAGCAACACATGAAAAAGTACAAGGAAGCAATCAGTATGACTAGCACCAAGCACAGCAGTCCCTATAAATCAGACTGTCTGAACAAGTGATAAGATATTTTTATGTTGAATCTGGTTTTACTTGAAAAAGTGGCAATATTTCTGCTAGAACATGAAGCCTGGAAGTTATTTATGAATGAAACTTTTCTTCATTCTCCGGCTGCCAACAACAAATCTACAGCAACACTATCATCTCCCTTTAAACACTTTCTTGAGATACATGTCCTGACAAGTTGAGGATGAGTTTTCTACCTTATAAGCAAAGTTCTCTAAAAACTTCTGAAGCTGATTTGGGTATATAAGTAAAACCTAGTGGGATTTTCCCTAGTGGGAAAATGTGCTCCATCTCCAATTGCACTTCTAAAATTTGTAGACATGCTTTTTACAGCTAAAGAAGTGGTACCAGAGATTAATTTGGTTACGTCATTAATGTCTGAAAAATGAAAAGCAGGGTTTTCAAAATATGAACCCAGCTGTAGTGAAAAGACAGGACGCAATGGCAGCAGCCATGTGGCAAGTGCAGTTGGGCGAAGAGCCTGTTATGATCGGCTTGTTGCTGATCAGAACTGGCCAATGTACCCAGAGAAGAGACAATCAGGGTCAACAGGTGCCTTCCTAAATAAAGCTCTGGAAAGGTATGTCGCTATTAACACCAGAAGTTTGCTCAGCTGGTGTGCTCTGATGTACACATCAGAGGAGTCAACCGAGATAAACACACAACTGTGGCAGAGATGAATCGTCCCAGGACTTACTCTCCGTGCTTGAGTAGCTTCATAGTCTTTTTGCTGCGGGCAGCAATGATGACCCTGTGAGGCTGAGGTGTCAGAAGCTTACTGCGAGACAGCCATGTGCCCTCCAGCATCCGATGAAGCCAGCATGTGGTTTGTGGGAAACAATTCAGGAATACAAGACATTTTGAAGGGTCTCCAAGGGCTGGCCTAGGAGGAGCGCTTGGGACTTAGACCGGTAAAGGCCTGGGGTAAAATCCAACAGTGATTGGTGGAGTTAACTACTTGGAGAAGTTGAGATTGGGGCAATACAGTGTTTGGCCTGAGTAAGGGAAATAAGGAAACAGGCTTCTGGCAGGCTTTCGGTGGAGGAGTAGTTGAGGAAGCCTAATTTGCGACAGACTGACAGTGAAGTGTGTTTAAGGACTGAGGGCTGGTGAAGGAAACCATAACAAAACCATTGCTTTTCACAGGACAACACCTTTCCAAGGTGTTCAAATTTTCCCAGAATCAAATATTCAAAGAAGCTTCAGAAAGGCTTGCAAAAGACCTACAATGCCACTGTTTGTACCCTTGGCTTGCTGCTGGGTTTCATGCTCAGTCCTTTCTCTACCAGCACGACGTAGAGTAGCTGATGTGTGAAGGCTGAGTCTGACCTAGTTACAGCCCTGAGGTGCTTTGAGAGGCATGCCCAGACTGGATACCCAGGAAAAGGCTGCCAATATTGTGTCCTCTTGGCCAATACCTCAAAATGGAAAATGTCCTTCAGTTTCTGCAACCATGTTCTCCCAGATCCTCCTTAAAAGAGACTCCCCATCCCCTGCATGATGCATGACGCTCTAGCATGGCAACTTGGAGCAACTGAGCAGAAAATAGCAGTTTTCTGAGCTAAGGCCGAGCCAGGATGGAGGGATGCAAATGGCATTTGGAAGAGGAAGAGCAGGAACTGAGATCTATCAAATGAAGACTGAGAGAGAATAGAATTATAAGGATCATTTCCCTCCACACAAGAACTTTGAACCAAATATTTCAATACCTCTTATACAACAAATTGAGGTAACTTATTGCAGTCGGAAAAGAATATGCAATTTTTATGCATTCACAGGCTTAAAAGCTCCATAATATTGTAGTCTACAGTTTTTACTGGAGACAGCAAATACATGCAATGGTGTGAGGTTTAATTTGGGAAGGGAACACATTTTCTGGATCGTTTTTATTTTTTATTTGCATTTTGTTTGAGGGAAATAGTCTAGCCTCATTAAACATTTATGCCTCGTGAAATTACCCAAGTGAATTGCATGAAACCAATACAGAACAGCAGATCACCCATTCTGCTTGGAAGAGGCATTAGCATGAGAGTTTTGAAACTGAAGGAGTGTTGCAAATGCACTGTTATAGTGACATGCATTGCCTGCAACAATATGAGGGCAAAAAACTTTTGGAGAAGTCCTGGAATCTAGAAACATTCTGTTGGGTAATTTGGCAGAAAACAATAGTATTGCGAGGTAAAAAAATGCTTTTCTAGGCTTAAAAATAGCCAGCATTAACAGGTCTCTAATCTTGCACAGATCTGTCACTTGGGCAATGTAGTCATAAAAATGAATACTGAACACTTGCATTCTGATGTTTCCATTTCTTAATAATCCGAAGTGCTTGCCAAACATAAGGAAACTTAAATTCCAAAGATGCTCTGATGCTGTGTCAAAGGGGAATCAATCATTTTCCAATAGATGATGTCCAGGAATGATGCCTGCCAGAATCTCAGTGGGAGGCTCTGAAGGCATATTTTCTACAACTGAAGGCAGAGGCCAACTTATTTCACACAGCTCTTCAGTATGATTAAGTTTTCCAACGCCTGGTACCTACTTTGAAGTAACCACGGCTGTTTCATCTTGCTTTCTGTATTTCCAGTGTTGGATTATTTACCTTCCTTCATCTCCAGCTCTCAGTTGCAGAGCTTGTTAGTGGCTGACACTTGGCAATTTATATGTATGAAGGAAGTTAGCCAGTGAGCTGGTCAAGGATTAGGTCATCCATCTGTGTCTTCTGTTTGCATGGGCTCACAGAGTCCCTCAGGAAGGAAGGGACCTCAGGAGGGCTCTGGTCCAAGAAAGGTCAGAGCTAAGTTCAGATCATGTTGTACAAGGCTGTGTCCACTTCAGTCTTCAAAGCCTTCAAGGTGATGACCTCTTCTTGATAGCTTGCTCCTGCACCCCAGGAGGCTATACTGCGGTCCCACACCAGGAGACCCTGCCAGATTAGTTTGGCTTGAGGAGATGGTACCATACAACTGGACACTTGAGTAGTGTTAAAGCATAAACATACAAAGACTTCCCCTGCCTTTGGGTCATGCCTTGCCCTGGTCTCATACCATTGTTACTGTTCATTGCCCTGAGGAAAAGTGTCTTGTGGAGAGCTAGCAGAGACCTATGGATTTTCCCTGTTGACCTAAGGAGTTGTATTTCACACACAGTATTTAAGATATGAAATGCAAAGGACGGTGCTAACACACTACAGTCATGATAGTAGCACAGCACATGTGAACCCTATGTGGGAGAAGAAAAGATTTCACAGAGCCAGAAATAAACACAACTTCTATTATCCATCTGCTAAAAGTGACTTGTCCTTATGTTTTCCGCTCTTAGAGCTGTGGACTTGGACAGGCAACGGAGCAAATCTTCCCTTCCCAGAAATTTTAACCAAGCTGGATGAATTTCTGGGAGAAACCTTAAGTGGCTGACACTGATGGGAAAGATAATCAGTGCTAGGGTGAATGCTTTGCTTCACTGACTCAGACATTGCTCAGTTAATCCAGTACTTGCAAGATCCCAGCACAACCCTTGTGGCTTTTCCCATTGGTTTACTTCACTGAGTATCTGTTCCTGGTACGGCCAAAGTGGAAGCAGAAGAGAGGCATGCCCCGACAGAAGCAAGTAATATGGGCCCCCACAACGGAGTTAGTGCTCTGTGATAAAATACAGCAAAGGAGTATAAAGTAGGCATGAATAAATTCAAGCTGTAAAGTAGATGTGTCTAACTATTAGAGTAGGGACATCTTGCAACACCCTATTCATAGCAGCAGCAGGAGGCAAAACAACATGATTATTTTTAAGATGGAGCAACACCGTGCTTGTGAAAGGGAAGTGTGGTAATAAAAGGATCTGGCCTTGGTATTCCGAGAAATCATAGTGCTCCCTTGATCCATAGGAAAGGTGAGTTTAAGCTGCTTATTCATATAGGGCAAAACAAATTTCTTTTTTTTTAATATTCTGGAGATGTGTTGTAATGGACTCCTGTCATGTGAGTGAGTGAGGGAACACTCACAGCGTCAAATGCAGAGTACTCCATCAAAAAAAGGAATGCAGCCTCTCTATTTTTTAATTTGACTTGTGGTTAATGAAGCCCTGGGAACATTTTCCTTGCCCAATTAAGCATTAGTTATAACCAAATGTTTGAAGATAAGTGTCATGTTTCTGGGTTCTGTGTTTTTTACACAAAATCACAGCAACAAAACCTTTCAAAAACAGATGTGTTGCCCTTACCTACTATTGAGTAAACAAGTCTTGGATTTTGGGGTTTGGGGTTTCATGACCTGTTTATGCCACAACAGCTACCAGCGTCTAAGACGTGTCAGGTGATTTCATTTTGGCTTATGCACACGTATAAAATCCACAAATGTTAAAAATGTGATGGCCAGAGCACTTATGATCTACTCTCTCACTGCCAGCTGTGACCCACTTGAAGATGTGCTGCAATAACCTCCCTGTATCTCTGTGTGACTGTTAAACAGAAGCTCCTTTCTGCCTGGCTGACCTTCCACTGAGGGTGGTCTTCTGCAGCCGCTGAGCTAAAAATTGGTGAGATGTTACTGTCAGGGTACACTGCTGGGAATTCAATTTATTTCCAATCTGAAATAACAGTCCAGACAGTCCTTCTACAAGAAGGTCTAACTGATTACTACTGTTCACCACAGCTCTTCATTACCTTCCTCTGCCCTTAGTTGTCTGTCAAGCCGATTTAATTTTCTTCTGTCACAGACTTTGTGGGCAAAGCAAATGCAAAAGGTGTCATATATCTTAACCGTGTTTCACATAACACTCATAAATAAGCTAGGGAAACATGGTCAAGATGAAATGAATATTCCAGGGGGGCAAAGCTTCTAGAAAACCATATCATCTGCCAATGTGGTTTAATCTGAGTCTGATACTACACAACATTTTCATGAGTGACTTGATGATAGAATAAAGTATCGTATTAAATTTGCAAATTACACAAAGCTGGGAAGGAGGGCAAGGTTAGAACTCAAAGAAATCTTGTCAAATTGGAAATATATTATGGAAACAAACTGAAACAAAACACTCTTCAACAGGGACAAGTGTGGGGTGTGCACACCGAGGAGTAACACCTGGCTAAGTAGCACGTCAGTAGGAAAGGGATTACGAGCTGAACGTGAGTCAACAAAGTTGTAGAGGTACAAGAAAAGCAAAAACTGGGCTGCATGAACAAGAGGATGATCGATAAGACACATGGATGGAAAAACCCAACCATTGTGTTACAGCACAGCCACAGCTGAACCTCTGTGTCTACCTGGGGGTCCTGCACATTAAGAAGGACATAAGTACTTGAAAGAGTCCAGAGAAGACAGAGAGCAGAAGCCTAGAAAACACAGTCTTTGAAGAAAGATTGAATTTACTTGTGTTTCTCCTGAAGAAGGCATGACTAAGCAGGGACATCACAGGTTTCTAAATCATGAAAGGCTGCTGCAGTGGTGAAGGGAACAATCATTTTTTCAATACCCATAAGGTAAGACAGAAGACTGTGGGCTAAACACGAGCTAGGACAGTCCTAGGAGCATGGGAAGCAAAGCATGGGATAAATCATCAGAGATGGCAGTGAGGTCTTCAGTTTTGGAGGCCGCTAGGAGCAGAGTGGTTAAATGCTGCTCGGGAATGATGCAGATAGAGCTGACCCAGCCGTGGGGCAGCAGAGATGGGTTAGACAGCCTGCCAAGGTACTATCCAGCCCTGTGAGCTGGAAATCACTGACCTGGTAAAACAACACGGGGAAATATGGATGAGGGCTCGAAGCTATTTTAGAAAAGAGATGATACCACTTCAAAGAAACTACAGCTTCACAGCTTTTTTTCATGCCTGCCTGGAAACGCTGGGCAGTTGTGCTGTGGGGAGATGGGGCTGCATGATACCACTTGAAAGCAGTTGCCAGAAAGCAAAGGTTTAATGCTTACCATCCAATGGCAGCAATAAAAAAGTTCCTGCGTTAGTGTCTGGTTTAGTCTCTCCTCACCATTGCAACATAACCAGGAAAGCATTTATCCCACATGTCTTAGGTTGCAGCGTTTGACCTTAAGATAAAGAGAGAAGCAGTAAAAAGGAGACATGGGGTTTAGTTTGGGTCCATGTATGTCTCAGAATACATGCAAAATAAGGTACCTATGTCAAAAGGGGCCTGAACCACCTGGAGATCAGGTCCTTAGATACCTTCATATTATCAACTTAATTGGATATGTTCAGTGTGCTGGAGCTCCTTTCAGGTACCATTCAGGCCTCTACTAACAAATGCATCAGTCTAGGGTTTATGGAAAAAAAAATGCAGGATCAGACTCAGCCCTGTAGGTCATGTGGTCAACTGATCCATGAACCTATAGCTAGAGCTGGTCCCGGCACCACTTTCAGAAGTGGAGAGCTGCTGTTCCCAAAGATTTTGTTAGACAGGGCTCTCTCACGGTGTGAAAAGACTGGGAGGGGGATATTTTCACGAGTAAGCCCCGGTAATACATCTTCTGGGCCATGTTTATATGATACATGATAGGTGACACGTAGTGAAACACTCTCTCAAAAAAGCAAATGTGCACACGCACCTAACAGTGCCAGTGCTTCTCATGAAACAGCTTTTGAAAACGCCTTGGGATAAAAGGCAGTGTCTAAAACCTGTGGGGAGTTGATGTGGAGAATAACATGTCTAACAGCTTTTACTTAAAAGTACTCTGGTGCTACAAATACGTGTTATTTTTTATACTATTTTGATGGCTTGATACACGAGATGTTTCACTGAGGACTGGAATTGTGCCTGTGTTGAAAATTTACTATGAACATTTACTTATCAAGGTTTTACAAGGAGTAGCTCTGAAGTTTAACCTCCATAATGCCTCTGAAAAGTCCTGAAAAGATAGAACCCCATCTGAGTGTCATCAAAAGTTGCACAGAGATAAGCAACATGGAGGGGTGGAGGTTAATCACAGAATTATATTGTCTCAGGGTATTCCTCATCCATTATACCACAGCAGGCTGCTACAACACGGATGAAAGAGATTTCCTACCTGGTACTAGTGTCAGTCTCAGCAAAATCAGCGAACAAAATCCTGTAGAGGAAGGTATTGCTGAAGTGGTCAAGATACTAAAGATCTAACGATTCATAGAGCTGTATAAGCAGGTTTTTACATAAGATTTCTGGGCTGAGAAGGCATGCAAACGCCTGGAATGCTTTCATTGCAACCAGATGGTACACAAGGCAGGGGAAATGTCAAGTGGGAAACTGTGAAGAGAAGGAGGTCAAATATCAGCCACTGAGGTGGTAACATCTGGATGTTTAGTAAGCCCGTGTAGAATGAAATTCAGAGGTCTTTTAGAGGGAGTGCTTCATTTTCAAGTTAAAGAAGTGCATAGATGATGGAAAAACTCCTTCACTTCTCACACTAGCAAAATCGAGCAAGTTTTTGTTGTTTGAATAACAGTTCTCGTAATGATCAGCACCTTCGGCGTTCAATTGTTGAAATATTCCATCTGTGTGATGACTAACAGAGTGAGGCTGACAAATTTGTCTTTCAGCTCTGTAACACACTCTATTTCCTAGACCTTACTGTGGTGATCTCTTCTTTTTCCCCTGCTTCCTTTTAGAGCAGTGAAAGCAGAAACCAGTGTTTGCCATAGTGCCAGAACTGAGTTTAATGAATTTACAATTGCTAATGGAAAGTAAAGTTATTTTACAGGTTTCTGTGATCAGAAATAGAAAGTGATGTGAATAATTCTGGTTGTCCATTTGCCCCAGCTTACATTGCTGCTGACAGTAATGACACCTTGACAGCCCTCACTCAATGCTTTGAACTTCAGAACACTTTCACCTATTACGTGACAACTGCTGTCGCCTTTATTCTCGTAACATCAAGGCATAATGAAAATTATTTTACCAGCTTGAACTTTGACAGTGATTAGACCGAGTGTCAGACCAACAAAAACTGGAAACGTGATGATCAGAAGTGTGTAGTCTTCCAGGCACATCTGGCACACTTCTATTTCACGTAACTTTTTGAACTTGCTGCAATGCAGTTCCTCTGGGGAGCTCTCTATGTATGAAAGACATACTTTTTTTTCCCTTTTATCTTGAAATAAAAACAACCTTTGCAAAGAATATTGTCTTTTTTACAAGTGGGATGCTAAACCAAAGATCACTCACCTAATCTGTCATGGTAGATTTGGGAAGCCAAGAGGAGCCTGAGTCAGCCAGGTCTCTGAGGTCCCAAATTGTATTTAGTTTCCTAACTTCATGCTGAACTCAATAGGAAATTAGTTGCCTAAATAATGGCTCTTCATTTTTTTTTTGGTAAAATCTCCAGACTTTTTAACAGCCACATTCTAGATAATGGAAGGATTACAAAAACATTCTTTTATATTAACACATAAAACCATCTGCAGATAGTCTGCTACTAATTATTTGGGTAGCGGCAACACTATCAAACAACAAATCCTTTGTTGCAGTCTCAGTTAAAATAACTCCCTCTACCAACCAATGCAGATGTACTGTTCAAAAGAAATAAATAATCTCTGAGGAACACTTTTAATGCCTCACTTGGGTATGCTACATTTCCCGATAGGTATCTGAAGGTAAAGTCCTTACATGTAATAGATAGAAACTAATAGAAAGACACAGAACGAGACAGAATGACAGAGAGACAAGTTCCTCTAAGTAACTGGGAAGAGAAGGGTCAAGGGAGGAAACATTTTGCTGTCTTGAAGTTGGTTTGAAGCAGTTTTTGAAATGTTTTATGCTTTAATAACACGGCTGGGGGAGTGGGGAGTTTTCGCCTAGAATAAAACTGGAAGAATGATTCACCGCATGTCTGCATCTGTTCCTTGATCCCAGTTAAGTTTGACACCACTAACACCTATGAGTCAGCGGAGGCTCCTTGGGATGGGCTTCGCCTGCCCTGTTTTGAGCCTGTTACAGTAGGATCTTTACCCAAGGCTGAAAATTGGCTTCCAGCATTGCCTGTGTCAGTTTTTCCTACCCACTATCAAATACGACCAACCTCCACTAAGAGCAGGGATCTGTTACTACATCCCGTGATCTCTGCAATACAGCTGTAGTAGTCTATACTTCACCATTTATCTCCAGGACTTCAATACTGTTTATTATCTCTCTGTAGCCAAGATAACACATGTTCCCATAGGGACTTTGTGACACAACGTTGAAGATTAACATCTGGACTGGTCAACATAGCCTAAAAAAGGATGGCTGTCATAAACAGCAGCCCAGCCATGGGAAGGATTTGTGTGTCACCCTTGAGGATCCCTTGCTCTCCTTGAATTTTCAGGTGCTCTGTGCTTAGGTCTAGAAAACAATTCTGCTTCTAAAAAGATATGATGTAATTTTGGGATTTGACTAAGTAGAAAATATGGGAGCTCTTCCATATATGATGCCATGTTTTTCATATCTTACGATACATCTTCGTTTTGTTTGGTTCCAAGATTATTCAGCCTCTGAGCAGCTTCAGCTTTCTATCTTGACTTGGCCTACAACTCCCTAGACAACTGTTACAATATTTAAATTTTTGGCTAATGAGCAGGCTTCTATCTTCTGGAACCATTTTCCAAAAAACATGATGAGCAAATGCTAATGGGAATACTTGGAAGCACATTTGATTGATGTGCTTGCTACCTTTATCCAGAATATAGAATATTTTACAGTAGTTCTCATGATTTCTTTTAGTTCTATACCTAGACCTAGTTGTTTGTTGCATTTTTTTTTGGGGGGGGGGTGAGGTGGTGTTGTTAATGAATGTCTTACTGAACAGTCTTTGTTATACTGCAGTAGAATGTACTCCTGGCTGTTCTACAAAATGAAATAATTTCTGAGAGGCATTTTTCTCCAGATTTAAATATCAGCCACCACGTCCCATCAAAAATATTTCATATACACAGCACATGGGCTCCTTCTTAAAAGATAAACAGTAGCAAACAATATTAACAAATAATTCAATAAATGTGGAAGAAAGATCAGTTTAAGCTATTTGCCATAGTCACAGCAAGTCAACAACAGGTCTGGAACAGAAGATAGATTTTTTTTATGTGAAAGCAACTGTGGATACGTCTTCCAGATTTCACTTCAAAGTATTCATTGTAATGTGAACTGTTGGACAGTGTTAATGGATAGTCCAGATAAGAAAAACAACAAGTTTTCAAATAAATCCCCATGTCTGTAGTGCTTGCTCTGCACATGTTTGTTGTAACAAATTGACACCTAAACTAAGACTAGCTTTGGGAATACAGAGTAAGGTGTTTGGGATGCTTTGGCATTTGGCAGCTAGTTAAACAACTCTGCAAAGCTCTTCAGAGGGAAGATTATCTGCTAAATTTTTCACTTTGCAAATGGTGATGAGTAGTTTTCCGTGTCAGTCAGTCTGAGTAAGCAACCTCTGCAGTGATATCACCTGGAAAAGCAATGACTAAGGGGTTAGTTAACATCCATGTCAATCATATAAAGTCATCATTGCTGTTGGTGATCACAGGTTTCTGGTGGAGACAAATGGTTTTGTTTCTCAGCTGTTAGCTTCAGACTGAATTACTGCAATGGACTTCACTTCCACTTGATGCTTTTCCCGAAGTGGAAGGTAGCACAGGATTCAGGTCACAGCTTGGTACCAAAGGCTACGTCTTTCCACGGTACATCACACCCACATGCCAGGAACCAAAACACTCGTCTGTTGAATGCTTAGTAGAATTTTGTCATATTGGGTTTTGTTCATAAAGCCTTTAACAGGGTTGTAATTATTTATCTTGGTCTCTGTCTCTTCCTGTGCCATGCAGTTTGCAATCATGGTCAGAGCTGGATTCCTGTTCACTGATAGATGATACATTTTTCTTTTGGAAACAGGGAAAATTTCCACTGGCGTTTGGCTTTCTGGCTTTCCTGAAGGTACAGTGTAATTCTGCTGCATCTGACTTGAGGCTATGCACTAATTTTTTAGATGCTGTTTCTTTGATTTATTGTTGACTGGACACAAACAGAGTTTCTAGAATGGGTTATTTATTTTTTGAAAACAATTTCAGCAGAAAAAAGAGGTTTTTTAAATGCTTACTTAAAAGCTTTATATTTCTCTTTGTTGCTTCTAATTGGCTTCAGAATTTGCAATCTCAAAGCCTGACATTGAGAACATCCTGCCTGAGCTTACACTGCCCTTGAACTTCCATAATTTCTTTAAAGATGAGGGAAAAGTACGTCAGTTCCTACAGTCATGCTCTTTTTCATTCAACAACTCAAAAATTTTTTTAAAAATGACAAATACATTGTTATTTTAAAAATATGTACAGGAACGATTCCCATCTTATCTACTCACCACTTGTAGATGTAACAGCTTAAATTGTCTTTACAAGCCCCCAGAATTCTAACTGTAGAACGTTATATCTTTACCAAAGCATGGTCTTACATGAAAAACTGAAGTCAAATTCAGAAAAACAGTTCCTGTACTGCAGTCTGGAATTTTCAGACTTCTTCAAGCCTGGCCACCCATCTCTCTACTACTCTAGAACTTTGAGAGGAAAAGATTGGAGCACACCTTGGGATAAGGTCTTTTAACCTTTAAGGTAACTTTGCCAGTGCTGTAATTACTGTTCTTTAAGGTTGTACTATGTGATAATTTATTTGAAGGAAGTTTTGGATATCTCCATGTTAAAATATTTTTTTTGTTACAACAAAAGACCTCATATGATTGTTAAATTTGCAGGAAAAAAAGATCCAACAAACTGGTTTGTTTTCAAAGAGTATGTAAAAATAAAGTTAAAATATTATCAAAGGTCTATTTGGGAGGAATTTAAAACTACTTCTGCCAAGAAAAATACTTTTGGAAGCTGATGGCAAGGTCAGTATTTGAAGTTTTTATTCTTTAATTTTCTTAACTAAGCCTTTTCAGTACAAACAAAGATACCCTATCATTAGCCATCCACTCGGACGGTCCTGCTGGATTTTGTCTCATAGCTCTGAAGAATGGTTGTAAGTCTTCATGAAGGAAGACAAAATGTTAATATGCCAAAAACGATACAAGTAAGCTGGAGGTGAAACATTTATTCCGTTAGAGGGTCCTGTATTTTAAAAATAAATGGCCTTTTAAATGACGCACAAGAATTTCCCTCCAGACTGGTCTTGTGAAATGTAGTGGCTTTGTCTCTGTCGTGGTTTGAGTCGGAGGCCTTTTGGTAAATAATAGGGTTTTTTAGTTCTCATCCAGTTATTCCTTCAGATGCAGTCTAATATCTGTCTAGGGTTCCTTCTGGGGCAACGATAATATTGCAGTAAGTGCTCTATCTTCAGTGCAGATCAAAGAAATGGATTTTAGGAAAGGACATTCAGCTACACCTGCCTTTTGCTGTCAGCTGACCTGCAACTACTTTTCCCTCCAAAGTGGGCAAGCAGAAGGATTTGTATTTCATCAGTTAGTAAATCTCCTTGTAATTCTGTTGACAGGTACAGTCCTTAAAGGCATCTCCAGAGGGCTGAGGGCATGCACGTCACTGCCAGCCCTTTGTGGTCAGGGTACAGGCAAGCAGAGGAGAGGAAAAAGCAATCCTTCTCAGGGTCATTAGAAAGTGCATGTTGTCAGGGCTGATCAGCACTTCCCTTTTCTTTCAAAATGGTGAATATGAAATGAAATAGCGGCGGTACTGGCGGGGTGGACACTTTCTGCAAGGACCAGTATTATTCTTCCCATCCGTTACGGATTTTCTCCATCTAGGTCTTTCAAAAGGATGCTAAATACCCAAAGGTTTTACTGCAAATCTGTAAATAGCTATCTGCAGCATAACACAAAGCTGCACAAATACTGCCGTTGTACTGAAGGGTTTAAGCGCTCATTAGAAAACATCATTATTTATTTTAAACACAAGGACAAAGATCCAGGGGAAGCCTAAGCATCAGCCTTAAGGTGCTGATGCGTAGCGCTTGGTTTCTTGCCTGCCTGGGGATGGCTGAGCTACCCTGGCCTGGAAGGTTAGGGCTAGAGTTTATTGCCTTGTACAGTATGGCAGTTTGCATCCAGAAACTTCTTAGGTCATTGGAGGAAGTGAAAAATAAATTTGAGGAGAATGCTGGGTCTCCCTAATTATATACCCAGGTGCTTTACTTAGTTCAGAGGTGGGTGAACGCTCCACTTCAGCTAGAGCAAAATGCTTCTATATCAAATTATTGGTTATGAATTCAGAATGTGAATTTACATCAGCCACTGAGGTTATGTTTGGAGAAACCGCTTAGGTTTAAAACTAAAATTTGCCTGACTTTTCCAAGTCTCTGTTCTCTATACTCCTGGGATTTATGACTTGCTCTTTTTTTTTTTTTGTTATCCATCGATTTTGAATGTTTGAATAATCAGCTGTTAGCAACTTTTACAGCTTTGATTTAGACAATGCTCTCAGCTGACTGAGGAAAATCTATAGAGGCATTGAGAAGTAGAGCAGTTCATGCCTGCGAATCAACCTTGGTATTATTTTTTCTGTAACTGCTATTGTCATTAAAGAAGTAAATTCCTTTCTCCAGTCTAAGCCACAAAATTTTCTGCCTCACTGCATCAGAAATTGGAGTATTTGCCATGGAAAATTGAAATTTCAGTTCTAGCGGATGTCTAAATGGCAGTGAAAATAAGTAAAGTAAATCGAAGTTATTTTCCTCTGTGATCTGAAGGTCATCAACTCTCAAGACTACGTTTGTGTTTTGTGATTTGTCTTATGAGATTTAAAGACACAGCTGGGCATGGTCCTGAGCAACCTGACTTCTTTTTGGATATAGCCCTGCATTGAGCAGGGTTGGACTTGAGGGTCACCAGCAGTCCCTTCCAGCCTCATCTGTCCCATGGGACAATGACTCTCATGTAAGATATCCAGATAGGGCAGAGGTGTAAAGACTGAATAAAACATTCTCACGCTCTTCAGAGGGGTAAGGTGAAAGAAGATAAATGACTCCAGAAGAAAGGTTTGGAACAGAAATCTTCTGTTCAGATTCTCAGGTTATAGAAAATACTCTGTAAAAGTTCTCTCATGGATGCACTTTTTGCAACACACAGTGAGAAATCAGTTGTCTTCTGAAAGGATTTAGTTCAAATCCTTAAGTCAGCAGCAAGCTTGATAATAGCGTTAAGCAGCTGAAAGCTGTTGCTATCTGGGTAATAGAGATTCTGGAAGCTAACTCTTCTTCCTATTGCTTATGGTATTGTGGGTTTCATTTTCATTTAAGAGAAAGTTTTTGCTAGAAAACATCCACCGTGTCTGTAACGATGATATTATAATAAGTTTAAATGAGTGCCATTTTCTAAAATCCTCAAAAATGTTCTATCTTTTTTTTTTCTCTGCAAAGTTTTTCCAAAAGTAGCTCTGCCGTTACTGCCTTTGCGTGTTCTCTCCCTGAGAAGAAAGCAATTGTAGTCAGACTGGAGGAAATAAAGATATTCATAAGTCAAGTGATGAAATTCTTAAAGCTGAAAATACTCTGAAAAGAAGACAGGTAAATCCCTTCCTAAACTGTTGTATGAGCAAAACTACCACAGTCTTTAAATCTCGTAAGGCTTTATGAACAGCAGTTGAGGTTTTCTAGTCCTCTGCTAGATATGCACACATAAATCATCAGTTTTCTGAATTTGAAGCCCCATCTAGAAAGGAAGATCGTGCTTGGTAAAATGACTATTTAAATGCAAATTAAAAACCTGACTTTATGAAGAAGTCCATAAGTAATGACTTTTTACACTGCTTAGGTTTAAAATTCCTCAGTAACAGTGGTTAAAATGTTGTAAGTGCTAAATTACAAGTTAGCTTCCCATACTAATTCAAGTGGATGGTACAGTAGATTGCAAACCAAAGTTTGCATCTTTTCCTTGAGAAACTGGTCCAAAGCCAGTTGAAGCTAACTGGAATCTTTCCAGTGAATTCACTTTGGACTCTGGAAGATAAACAATATGTAAGTGCTTATGACTTTTTAATCCCCTTCTGCTCCCATGCAGGATATGCAAAGAAAGGGGAAACCAATGAGTTGATACAAGCTTCTGAGTGTTGGGTCTGAGGTGCGGTAGTGACACGTGCTAAATATCCCCTTTCAGTGCTGTGGCAAATAGTCCACACAGCCTGCAGACAAGCATTGACAGCCGTCTCTGTTACTGGATGCACAGTCCACCATTTCAGGCTGCAGATCTTACAGGGGCATTGGGTCATCTTCTGCAAGAACAAAGTCCTTCCTTGGATCTGCCCCAAGGCTCCTGCAACCCCCTCACCACCCCTGATTAATATACCTGCAGGAGACATCTGTGATGCACCCAGGGTTTAGCTTCTCTTACTGGTAGCTCTAGGTATCCATGTACTGGGTTTGAGCTCTTTGCTTGGCATGATCCCACTGCTTAGCCTGATCTCAATATTTCCAAGTGCATAAAATATAGTCTTACGTCTTACCATGAAGCATGAGATTCTTAGCTCCATCTCATTTCCACCTGCAGTGTGCTTTGAAGTCAAATGGGTACCTGAAACTAAAAGCTATTTTTGATGCTCACCTGTCTCATAGGCACTGGTGTCATATGGCAGTTTTGCAATTTTTTTCTATTTGCATTAATGCAAATCACTTTTGCACAGGTAGAATCCCAAAGCATAAAGGGAAGCAGGAGAGAAGTTCTGCAGAAGTTGGCTTATTGATTCGGCCACTTCTGGGAGCATGGATGAGAGGCAGAAATGGGGTCGGCTGCTGTCAGGAGGCATCATCCCCATCCACAGTCCAGGCACTGCAGCCTTCGCCTCCTGCTCAGCCATTTGTAATTTATGCAGCATTTTACATCTGCGTGGAGCAGAGTTGTGTGTGCTTCAGGTGGCAGGGGCTGACCTTGGCCAAGTGAAGAATTTGCAATGTCTCCTACGAAAACTGCTGCATCCGCTAATCACTACAGCCCCATAGTGTTTAAAAATGCATTACATTTTTAAAAGTTTTTGCAGGCCTAGAGGCTACCAGATCCCAAGCATTTCAGGAAAAAAAAAATAGAAATAATGTTCTGAAGTGCTTGACATCTGCATCCTATAATGGCAAAAGTGGAAGTTTAAAACCGAGCTCCTGTCTGCTCTAGCTCCAAGCAATGATGCACAGACCTGTAGCAATGAGAGTGTTTCCCAGCAGATTTCTGGGGATTTAGACGAAGTTCAGGGGCAGCCTTGGCGATGGATGCTCTGACGTAGTCGAATAATTGATGACAACGTCTGCTGTGAAACGATTAGCTAGACACCGAAACACACCGCCTCATCGCGCTTCTTTCATTAGAAACACTTGCACAGCCAAAGCCCGAGCCCTCCCTGCCGCCCGGTGCTGAGCTAATTGCCTCTTGCCTCGCATGACAAACTCCTTCCCTCTTTCTTAATGCAAAACTGCTGATTTGGCTCCTTTTCCCCGCTTTGTTCTTAAGTGTAAACCAAGGGCTGGGTGCAATCCTTTCGAGGTCCCCAGAGTGCACGCTCACTCTGAGCAAGATTTTGGTATAGTAACATCTGATTTGTATGCATAATCTCTAAATATTAAGTGTGAGTCCTAGCTCGTTCTGAGCTCTTTTGTTTCGTTACCCTCATTAACGTTTTATTGTAGGAAGCCTGAGCTGCAACACAATGAATACTTATGGTAAACTTCCCTTCCCCAGTCCCCAAACTTACCCACTCCCTATAAAACCCAGACTTTTACAGACTAATGCTTGTAGGCAGACCTGCCTGTAAGTGTAAAGCAACATATAAAATGAAAAATATGTATCTTACAGGGTGAAACTATAATTATGTTGTTTCAAATAACTCTTTTTTATCTTAGCTGCTGGAGAGGTGGATGTGCTAAAACGAGCTACAGCCTAGTTTTGCCTAGTATAAGGGGTTAAGGCGTGGGACAGAAATGAGACTAATGTGGAAAAGTGAGGCTGTAACTTTACTGGGACTGGAAAGCTGGCCATAACCAAGATACTCGCTGAGCAAATACCTCTTATGAATTTCCTGTCCCTGGGTAAAACACCAAATCTAGATAAAAGGCTCCTCCTTGCTTCAGGAAGCCTGCTTGTTTGCCCACAGAGGTTAGGCTGGGTGTCGGGACCTACTCCCAGCTGCTCATGCTGCTCGGTGGAGCCACGTGGCAAACGCCCTTCTGCTGCAGGGCAGGATCCAGACCTTGTTGCGCAGAGACCAGTCATCGACAGCGCTTCCTTGCTTCAATATCTGCTACCTGTCAGTCACAGCCTGTGGAGCTGGCTTTCCAGGAAGATAAAAGCGCTCTATGCACCAAAGAAAAACCCACCATCATCGACACTGGGCACACGGACAGAGGAATGCTGTCTGGGCAGAATACGAAAGGCAGCAATAAAACATCCTGCTGCTGCCAAGCGTTCCCGTCCAGCCTCATGGAAACCAGCCTAGAGCTGGAGAAGCCTGTCTGCGAAGGAGCAGAAAGTTTCACAAAGTGAGAAAAGCTTGAATCTATGCGAAGAATCTGGGTTCGCCCTCCTGAGCGCCGCGATAGGAGATAGACCTGCCCACGGCGTGGGGCCTCCTCATCTCGTCGTGCCAGTGGGGACCAGGGGGTGTCTTGCAGCATCTTCACCACCCCACCGCACCAGGCAAGCCAAGGGAAAACAAACTCCCTTAGGAAGACTTTGTCCCCATTGGCATGCAGGAGTGTTTGACTATGAGTTGCAAAGAAACAATTGCACATCCACTCCACGCTCACACACTTTAATTTTAGGGGGGTTAAGCCAATCTCATGATATCTGGGAGCATTTTTCTTGACGTTTGAATGCTTGGGGTCAGTGAATAGCCTCAGTGAATGGTATTTGGCGCTTCATATATTTTCCATGCAAGGTGAGCCAACAAGCCCGAGGAAGCTGGGGCGGGCCAAGTCCTCCTCCCTGTTGTGCAGACTCATGATGTGCCAAGGAAGCCCCATGAGTGGCTGCGTGAAGGTGACAAGGCAGCAGGGGGACAGGAAACTTTGTCTGCCCATTTCACCGCTCTTCAAATGGCTCCTAACATCCAGGAGGAGAAACTATAGAGGAAAGCTCTCCCTGCATCAGCAGCCTGGCTAACAAGAGACCTTTCTACTCCAGCCCAACAAGTGATGGCCCTTTATTTGGATGCAGCTTCTCTCCCACCCCCTCACTGCCAGTGATGAAAACCCCCAAATTTGTCCCAGAAGCAGTGTACCTGACTGTGTGGAAAAGGACAACTGTCTGCGGCAGAAAGAGCAGCAGATTGGGCTGTGGTTACTGACCCTGTCTGCGGCTGAGGGCTCTGCTGATGGAGTAGCCTATGTCCAGCCCTCGGTGATGCTCCCGCCTTCCAGAGGTGGCTGGCAGATGTTGCTGATGTCTTTGGCTGCCCCAAGTGTCCCTTGTTCAAGGCCTTGCACAGAATCCTCTCCTCTGCCAAGAGGTTTAAAAAAAAAA
Source organism: Nyctibius grandis (assembly GCF_013368605.1). Classification (NCBI taxonomy): domain Eukaryota; kingdom Metazoa; phylum Chordata; class Aves; order Nyctibiiformes; family Nyctibiidae; genus Nyctibius; species Nyctibius grandis. The sequence continues at coordinate 2,519,598 of NC_090664.1, forward strand.
AAAAGAAAAAAAATAGAAAAAAATAAAAGAATTAGACTTGCATTTAAAAAAGTAGTTTGGAAAATATGTTGCTTAAAATCAACCCCCATTTAAAAAAATTAGTTCAAGATGTTGTCATTTCCTGAGCCAGGAGACATTGGGAGCACAATGCAGGAAGCCTGTCCAGCCCCTGCACTCCCCTCAGACAGGGACAAGTTATTGTAGTGTGGGTGAGATAAAAAAAGGTTTCAAGCACCCAGACAAAATTTTCCTTTGACTCTGTGCAGTGTATGTGTAACCCAGTCTGCGACCTGCACTGACCAGGGGGATGGGGAAAGAGATTCGTGGTCCTTTTTCAGTTATACCCCTACGAACTCACCTGTTTCAGACAAATGACAAACAGCAGCATATACCCATGCTGTGGTAAAGCCTATTTCTGCCGTGTTGCCAAGGGGATGTGGCTAAGGAGGGCTGCCACAGACCCCCTTCACACCCCGCGGGCCACCCTCAGCTCAGGACTGGGCAAGTTCCAGGCCAGTCCCTCGTGCACCAGCAGCGAGCAAAACCCTGCAGCAGCATCACACCTGCCTGGATGACAAAGCAAGTGCTGCAAAAGAGCTATCGGTGTTTGTGGCGCCATATTTGAGGCTCCTGTCGGTGCCTGAAAGCGTGACAAAGAATAGCTGAAAAAGTCGGCCGAGAAACACAGCAGCACAGTGCAAAGAGCAGATCAAACCGTAGGACTGTCAGGGAGAGACATGGCAGGATGCTGACGCCAAGTAATGCAAGGGGACAGTGAGCCAGCCACGAGAGACACAGGAGTAATTAAATCTTTTAAGTGAGCAAGGATACTGCTCCATGTGTGTGTGTGTGTTAGGTTGTGATACACACTAAGAGCACTAAGATGAGCGCTGAGACATAAAGATGTCTGTTACCTGTTACTCTGTTACCACAATATCTATCTTCCAGCATGACAGTGCAATCACATTCGTGATTTATTTTAGAAGGGGAAGAGGAGGAATAGCTTTTTTTCTTTACCACTTCAGGACCAGATCCAAATGTCTTTAAAGTCAACAGGCATCTTTCCAATGCTTTCATTAGGCTTCAGCAGATATTCTGATTGCAGTAGAACAAGCTGGCATTATTATATAGGCAGATAAATCTTTCATCACCTTTAATTATCAGTAAGTTTCAGTATGAGGGAGACACAACTAATATCTGGGAGTCGCTATATTGTTTAATAACTCTCTGGCAACACTGGGAGGTATGTGATATTGGATGACTCCGTAGAATTAAACATCCCAAAGACAGGAGAAATGTAAACTGGCATCTGCTGTGCATAAGGGGTTGCTTCCAAGAGCACCTTCTTTTTCTTCTCTTCTTTCTTTTCTTGTTCCTCATTTCCTTAGCCTACCCAACCTCTCCTTTTTTTCTTTTATTCTAAGTTTTTTTTATTTCAGTGAGCCAATGTTCAGTGTGTAGAATATGGACTCCAAGGTGAATTTTTTGGTAACACAGTTTTAAGGCAACTCAAATTTGGTCTTTCTCCATTTTTTAGCATTGCAGCTCTTTTCAGTGTCTTGTAAGTTAAAATATATAGTATTGTAGTGTGAAATAAAGGCTTATAAGACACAAGCAAAGAAGTGCAAGTTCCATTCTCAACACATATTTTAGTAGACAGAACCACCTATTCATTAACTTAAGGAACTGTATAATTTAATAAGAAATTGTAATTGTCTGTATCTGTAAGTAGAACTTACTTACAGAATTATTTTTCTCAATACAGTCTGTATACATTTCTGAAGAATAACAAAAATGTAGTTTAAAGGGTCTAAAACATATTCTAAAATAACTTTTAGATACAGAATATTATTGTACTGAAGCTGGATCTCTCAGGATCCTCTGTAGAAAGGACTGTATTTCCTACTTTTAATGTTATCAAAGTCTTGACTCTAATTTTTGAAAGCAAATATCAGAAGTCAGGTTTCAAGTGAATTTGCTGGCATTTGAAATATTAATGTTTTGGGGTTTTTTTCAGGGGTGAACATTTAAGAAACCACAGTCTTTGATATTATCTTATAAGTGCTTAAGTATGAACTTAAGAAACTGAATTTTGAAAGTCGGGTGATAACTCTTTGGCTTCATTTAACAATTTTTTAAAAGATTCTTGTCTGTAAACTAACCTTAAGATCCATACCTATACACTGACAAGGTTTAATTTCATGAAATGATTTGAATAAACAGAGGTATTTCCTCCTCTCATTTAAAGACAATAGACTGCAGACATTAGCAAATACATGATATTTGCCTCCTTAGGTTTTGGTAGAAGAGAAAACAGTTGTTTTCTCATTGAAGTAAAAAAAATCCGATTTTATCTTCAGTTGTAGGAATATTTGCTCCATATTTAAGTAAACGAAAAGCCTGGCTACAGACTAAAAAGTTTTAATTTCTTTTAAGATAACAATGATAATAATACCCTGAGAAATTAGTTATATGATAAAGGAGGATGAAAAAAAGACCTACGAAATTAATCACTTCACAGTGTATCACCACCCAAAGGGAAAAATCACAGCAACTCTTGTTAAAATATGCAATACGAGGCAATAATACTTGCACAAAAAAAAATATTCAACTTTGGGTGCCTAAATCTGGGAACTTTGGGCAATTTGCTTTAACAACAGTGGAAAACAGAGACAAGCTTCGCGAGATCCAAGGCAGGTGTCAACAAAGTTACCTGTGTTGCAGGTGTATTGAAGAGATTAATTTTTTAGTCAATGCAGGTTACAAATGAACATTTTGAGAGATTGATTTGTCTCCTCCTAAAGCAGACTTCTCACTCAGGTCGCATAGCTCACTATATAAAATACTTCTTTTTATTCATTGCCTCTAAGGGGAACCAAGATTGCTCAGCCACATGTAAAGGTTCCCATACTGGTATCTAAGGTTGGGTACAATGAATTCTATCAAAACTGTCTAGATTGCACATGTAGCTTTGAAAATATCAGAGTGATTTTTAGTTGAGAAACCTAACTCTATGATATCTTTTTTTTTTTTCAGACACTAAACTTAAAAATTCCTACTGAACTGAAAGATTTTATTTTCATTAGAGATATATGAAATCAGTCAGAAACTCTTTGACCTAAATGCCTACTTGCTTACACAGGTTTTCTCCAGAAGACAGAAATAAATATAATTGTGCTTTAGCTTATTTTTTGAAGTCTATGTTACTTTCCAAATTAAATGTAAAAAGAATTTCTAATTGGTTATGTATGTCTGCTACCTGTGGCTGCTTTGCACTCTCTTTCATAGGCACATCTACGCTGTGCATTTCTCTCATAGAAATAGAAATAACTCCAATCCAAAATTTTTTCCTAAATTGAAAATATAGGCAAAGAAGGTCAGAAAAGAGGAGGTTAAGCATAATTTCTAACACTACAAATCCATACAAACCATAAATAGCAAGGTGTCCTGGTTTGGCCTAGACCAGGCCAGTTTTCCTTTCAGTGATTTTTACTTTCAGCTCAGGCCCTTCTAAGTAACTGCACTTTCTGAAACTAACTGCATGGTTTGCAGACAGTGTCTGCTTCTAGCACTGACAACGCTCGAAGTTTGTAGTTATCGCTGAGGCACCGGTAGGGATGTTATGCAGAAAGGCTCTTGCTGTACTTACTCTTAGAGAAACCAAGGTCACTGCTAAATTCCTCACTGCTTACGAGTGAAGAGCCGCAGGGGGGTCACACCTGCAGGGAGGAGCGGACAGGGCAGGTGACCCAAAATGGACCAATGAAGGTATTCCATCCCATCCACGTCATTCTCGGTATAAAGCGGGGGGATCACGAGGGTCTCGGCCTGCTGTTTTGGAGGCCTCTGCTGTTTTTGGGGGCCTCTGCCTGCTTGTGCTGCTTCTGCTGCTTTGAGCTGCTTCTGTGGCTTGAGCCTTTGGCCAGTGTCCCAAGAGGACTCTGTCTGTTTTCCTGCTGCCCCCGATCCCGATCCGGGCATCCCTGAATCCAGCTCTCGACCGTCGCTGGGCCCAGCCTGGGCCTTCCCGGAGCCTGCCCTGCAGTGCCAGTGGTGACGTGGCCGACATCGGGGGAGCTCGATCTTGGTTTGTATATATTTGTATATATTTGATTATTCCAATATTATTATTATAATCTTTTTTCATTATTATAGTTGTTTAAAACTGTTTTAACTTTCCAACCCGTCAGTCTCTCTCCCTTTTCCCTTTCCCTTTTGGGGGGAAGCGGATGTAACAGAGAGCGTCTGCCACAGGTTTAATAGCCAGCCCAGCTTTAAACCGTGACACGAGGTGATTTGGTTTCTTAATGCTTACCACGACTTTAAAACTAATAGTTGAAAAGTTGAAGATTATTAAGGGTTATGAATATCAACCAGAACTTAGATGTTAGAAATGGGGGTATAAAATAGGCCAAAGCTGTGCTGGCTCTGAAGAAGTAAGGGTTAGGAGCAAGACTCGCTGAGTTTATGCCCAAGAAATTCTCGTTTGAACAAATCATTCCACGAAATCCACTGTACCTTGTCTGTGTGCCAGCAGCTTTCACAAATGCAAAGCATCGCAGTGGGACATTTCCTGCTCGCCCTGCACAGTCTGGTGCTGAGCACCAAGTAAAAGCAAACATGCTGTGTTTCAGACCTCCAGTTCAGACTGAGAAGTTGCATGCTGGGTGCCACAATGGCAGAAAAATGGACAGTCCTTGCCCAGGAAGGTAAAGCTTGCTCTGGAGTTACCTTGATAGCCTCAGGTTAACCTTTGGGCTTGACTTTGAAGGTGCCCATTCACAGTCCTCTGATTAGGGTTTGGGTCTTGTTTTGAGTTCACTCACCTTGAATAGATGCGTAGCTCAGTATCATGATGCCCTGGTGTTAGCATAGCGTTACACACAGTTTTTTTCAGTAGGTTATCTCAGTTTTGCTCTTCTGGTTCAGGTCTTCCCCTGGCAACCTTACAAACACCCCTGTGGCCTAAGCTTGGGTCCTCCCAAGGCATTTCATCCAAGTGGAACTGGTTATCCAGATTATTAACAGAGGATGCCACAAACTACATCGTATGGAAACCTCAAGTAACAGGGACCTCTTGGATTCGCACACATGCCTGTATGTGCACTACAACTTGGGAGGCCAAACATTACCTTTTCTGTTTATTGGGTCGGGACTACCTTTTGCGGTGTTTCAGGTGTACAGAGGTGAGACCCATGGGGTCTGTGCACCAAACAGAACACCCAGGCAACGTCATGGAGCCTGTGAGTGATGCTGATGAGCACTGAGCAGAGCACGAGTAAAGAAAATCCAATTTGTGCAGAGCACCAGCTTGAATGGCTCCTGAGCCTTCACCTTATGAAATGCATTTATTGGCAGAAGGCTGCTGTTTGCTTCCGCTTTCTTTTTTGCTAGAGCAGTGTCTTTAATCGCAGTGAGTGCCACCCCTGTGTGGTCTGGCATGTGCTTGTTAGGGGATGCTAAGCTCCCAGCAGCCTCCTGCCAGGAGTTTATTAATTACAAGAACAGAAGTGCCGCCCGTGCACTGTGTCAGCGTGTGACTTCCAGGTCTTTGATGGCGTGTGTTTATGCAACTGAGGACAGCACTGGCGTCTGCTGTGCCTTTCAGGGTGACAAGTAAGTGACAGTAAATTCAAGGGTGCACTCGTCCACTGCTTACGTGAAAACATCCTGCTTTCATCATGCCAGAGAGGGGCCAATGTCAGCACTCAACGTTATGAGGTCACTTCACTGGTGTCATGTCACATGTCCCCTGGGGTAGCTGCATGGACAGACCAGCAAAGTTGAGGGGATTCACATCTTGTTTCAGAGGCAGTTGACCAACATGCCACTTCTGAGGTCAGTGAAAACGGAGATAAAACTGAGCCAGGCTGTATAATGGGGAACTCTCTAATATGGCCCTTGGAGCTCCCCAGCATCCCCAGCCCTGAAAGGGTGGTTTGCCTGGATTTCATGGATAGCAAATGGTAGGTAAGAGCGGCTCGCTTGGCGCCAGCCAGCGTAGCTCCACTGGATGCTGTGGGCTGACACCGGTTTGCACCATGCGAGGATCTGGCGCATGGTCTTTGGGGCCTCCTGATTGCTGTGAGCCATCCACATTCCAGCTGAAAAATAAACCCATTTTAAGACAGCTTAAAAATGTAAAATTAGTGCTTGGTTTCTTGACAGCTAGCATCAAACCTGGCCAAGGCATCTATCTGTAATTTTAGAACGTCTTGAGAAGATTTATAGATCTCATGAAAACACTCTTTTTCATCTCCCTGGTGATTTAGCCTTCCACTTGCTTTTTAACTTCAGTCCATCTTTAGATTCTGTGGAAACAAGACGAAAGCTAAACACAGACTGAGAATGAGCTCACACCATCTGCACAGACTTCTCTCCTGGAGATGCCCTGTTTAACTTAGGAAGACCCCTACCAGGGCAGCAGGAGTTCAAATAAAAAGCTTTCTGTAATAAATGTATTTTAAGGGTGTATGCAGTGATACAGAGCATGACACTCGCTGATATCCTTGCCAGGATTTGCTACAAAGGAACATCAAAATAGAAACGAGTTTCATGAGTAGATGTCAACCTTTTTCAATGTTAGACTGAAACAAAGCTTTATAGGAAAAGGAAAACAGACCAATAAGATTGGAAAAACTTAATGCAATGACCATAGCAGTGGTGGAAACTTCCAAACATGGTGCTATAACCACTGCATGTAAGACGAACAGTTTTCTTAACAATAGTTCCTGTGTAAATAATCACAGGAATAACGATTAGTGCTTTCATACTTGGCAATTACATATGTTATCCTTGTATTGTACATATATGCATAACATGCGTCTGTAACATAATACGCTGTTAAGGACAATGACCTTAATACCATGTTTGATCTTTTGGTCAGCCCTGAAGTGATCAGGCAGTTGGACTAGATGATCGTTGTAGGTCCCATATAGCTGAACGATTCTATTTCTATTCTATTCTATTCTATTCTATTCTATTCTATTCTATTCTATTCTATTCTATTCTATTCCACTCTACTCTACTCTACTCTACTCTACTCTACTCTACTCTACTCTATTCTCCTGCACTCATGATGAGTCAACTAACGATGAGACTGTTATTTGCCTGAACTGCCAGGGGTTTTTCAGCTCCAAAACCACTTTCAAGGACACATAACACAAAGGGTACAAGTGGAAATAGGATTTTGTTTTATCTTTCTGACTCCACTGCAGGGCAGAAGTTCACAAGCATTAACACAATGCACAAGTGCAGCCAGGAGCGGGCTGATGCAATCCTCAGTTTAGCTTGAGAAAACATCACTTGAAGTCTGGCAAAGGCAAGTCCGAGAGCTACAGAAAGTCGCAGATCCCCTACGTCCTGTGGAGAGCCGTGTGCTGTTGAGACTGCACGGGGAATACCGATTTCTGGCTCACTCACGTGTCTCTTGTGACAAGGAGTTAAAGGCACACTTAGTATCCAGCACGGTGACTATGAACTCCACCTCTCCAGGCAAGTTTGCCCATAGAGTTTCTTGCAATATCATGAATTACAGGCTGTTTATCTTCCTGGTGAATGTCCTTCACCCAGGCACTGAAGAGAATGAACATGCTGGTCTGTAAACATCATTCCTTCATAGGACATGCTTTACTCTGACCACACATCCATCCTGAAGCCTGACGTATGGAGTAACCCAAACAATGGGACTGCCTGGAGCTGAAGAAGGGGAGCCAGCTGAACCCAGCCTCCTTCGAATCAGGGGCAGACACTGGGTCAACCCACAGATGATACAACAATCCTGAAAACATGTTAGTGATATTGAAAAAACAAAAATGAACTCTAAAATACTAACCTTTGCCAGAAACAGGAAAGCAGAAAACTGACTGATGCACAAAGAAGGCTCTTCCCAGAAAAAAACCATAAAGTCACATCACAGGATGACTACGAACATCCGTGGTTCGTAGTCATCCTGTGACCTACTCGTGCCCACTCTGATGTTTCCAAGCTGCAGCAGAAACTCACGGCGCTCCACCTGACGTTGTGTTACCTATTTCTACCCTTCAGTTCTTCACGCAGGGTTTATTGATGTAGGGGATGTCTCTTCTGTCAGAGCTTCAGCTGGTAGGGAGGACGGGGGCCATAGAACTATACCGTCAGATACAGCTTTTTCTGATTCATGGATGCCATGAAATCCAGAATATGATGTGCCAAAGAGTGTGTCTTTTGGAGAAGGCAGGAAGCCGACATATCTTGACTGAAGGTTTTCTGCAATCTAAATTCAAAAGACCTGACCATGAACCTCACTGTTTCATACATCTGATGACAGCAAAGCACGAAGGGTGGAGCCTGAGAGATGTGTTAAGGGGGCTTTCACCCATCGGTAGCCTGCTGGAGTCCAGCAGAGCCAGCCCTCCGTGGCCAGCTGGGCAACAAATGGGCTTTGTGGGTGGGCTCTGAATGCGAAGCTGGTGGTGTCAGTCCAGTCACTGTCAAAATGGATGTCTGCCTCCTAGGGAAGAAAATAACCACAGATGGCATTAACTGAGCTTCCGTTTTGGAAGTTTAAGAATGTGCCAAATCAGCCCAGAGACTGGAAAAGCTACAAGAGATGAAACATTGGTGGGTTGATGTGATGCAGTTAGTGGCACTGCTGTCTGTGGAGATATGCTTTACTCTCCAGGAGTGTGAGTAAATGTTGCTGATTATTTTTTAAATGAATTCTGAGGGCATTTAGTGAAGCAGAATGTTATTGCTGGTAATGCTGAGATGGGTAAGGAGCTGGCTGGCCAGGTGGCCACCTGACACTATAAGTCAACTGCCTCTCCTTAAGAGTCCCTACGTGCCTGTAAGATAGCTGCAAAGAAGAACTGAAGATTCTGCTTTTTATACGCCCGCCTGCAACCCCCTGAGAATGTTGGTGTGATGAAATTACTGATGATGTTACACAGATACAAAGGAACTTCCTTTATTTTTTTTTAATTAGTGAAAGAAATTGTGGAAAACAATCTTCTAGCACACACTTGGTCATTAATCAGTTTGCAAAACTGGTGCAATGAGTGCAGAAAGCCGCCAGACTATGTCTATGCAGTTAAAGAATCTCAAGATTTTGATGCAAGCTCAGTGTGACAAGACAGACCCTTGCGTATGTCCAAACATGGATCTGATGGATCAGCAGGCAGAGGGAGGCTAGGAGGAATTCCCTTGCCATGAGTGCCCCCCGTCCAGAGGGCTTTGAGGAAAAAGACAGTCTGTCAGTAGTAAGGATTTCAAACTATATGGAATTTTTAAGCTAAAAGCCTATGCTTTGAGTTATGCTTGAAAATGAACTGGTAGCCAGTGCAATTTAAGACCATGCTTTCCTCTTTGCAAAGGGCCCCACAAGGCAAATGAATGCTGAACTAGCACATCCTGAAACAATTAGCTCTTGCTGTACTAATTACATACCCGTAACTGTGCTGTCCCTAGCAACAATCCAGACTGGAAGGAACAATTTCCTAGATAATTGCACTGACTGCCACATCAAAAAAAAAAACCCGTCATGTCTCCTAGCCAATGTAGATGGAAATTGTTTTGGAAGTGCAGGTGTTACTTGGCTTTTTTCTTTCTTTAACAATTTCTTGGCTTTTCTTTTTTAACTATGGCCATTGACAGCCAGATCTTGGGTTTATATCTCATCCCAAATGTTTTCCCATGAATGCCTGTTACACAGCAGGGCACTTCAGCGTGAAGGTTTTCAGTACAAAGCAAGTGCTGTTTACAGCACTTGAGTGCAATGATTCTGCTCACACCCTTGGGTTCAGGTGGCCCAAAGTTCATTGTAGCACTTGAGACACCTGACCAAACACATGCCTCATATGTCTTCTTCCTCTAAAGCCCTTTCACGGCCATGTTTCAGGCAGCTGCTGTAGAAATAAAGGAGGAAGCTTTAAAGATGTATTGTGCTTGGCCATGCTTGCCTGGTGCTTTTGGCTGGCTGGGACATGACTCGCCGTGGAGGCAAAATCCAACATTTCCTTCTGCTCTTAGAAAAGATGCTCCAGAGAGTGAGATTTCATTAGCAAGCAACACGTCTGACGTCATGCGAACGCTGCTCTGATTTAGACAATATTAGCCCCAATCTCTGAGCGCGATAGGACTTCGCTTCCTGTGGTTTAGTTTTCGTGATTGCCTATTTCACAAGTCCATGTGATGGGAAAAGCAGCAGGTGCACGGGAACATGTCCTGCCTTGCTTCGTTCTGGACTTCTCCCTCTGATTGTTTCTCCTCGTGTTTCCCACGAGGACCATCTGTCCTTTTCATCCACATCTGTAAGAGTGAGACTGTTGGAACAAATAATCCTAAGGGCAATATCATTTTGGCAGTGTGAGCTAGCACAAGGTGGAGATTAAATGGAAGGGAGTTAGGCACTTTCAATGTCCAAATTCAGCAGCTCAGTTAAGAAAAACTTTTCTTGGAAAGGAAAGAACAGGGTCATAAGCGCTGACTGTTAATTTCCACTGGCTAGAGATGATTTTGTGCTCAATCTATCCACTTCAACAGGAGGTGCAAATGTTTGGTACTTCCTTGAAGTGAGCCTGAAAGATCAAATCCACCCAAAGCCTCCTTCCCAAGGAGGAGGTGGAGGCCCAACCAGAGCCTCCTTCCCTCCATGGGGCACCCAAAAGCCCTGCACTGGTCCCCACGAGGCCATCGGGCACTGAGTGAGCAGCGGCCGTGTGAGCAAACCCCACGGGTACTCTGTCAGGCTGGTCAGGACTTTTAGGGATTTATATTGTCTGAGAAGAAATGCTGATGTTTAGGTACTTTTAAATTTGGATTTAGTCCCTCGTGTCTTTTCTATAAACCCATAAAACAGGCTGATAAGGGACAGGCAAAGATGCTTCTCTGTCATCTTCCTTTTTTTTCCCCCTTCTTTTACTTGGGGCATGACTGACTGGTTTCTGGGCTACCACTCTGTTGGCATTAATTTTGCCTCATCTCACTTCTTTTTTCATCTTGCTCTTTCATAGCTGTTTTTCTCCCATTCTCACCTACATGGAGCAGGAACCTTATAGACTCCTTGGATGGGATTTCCAGTCTAGGATGTCCCAGCAGCCCAGAAACAGGGAAAAATATCATCGGTTTGGGTGAGCTTTCTGCCATGATAAGGGACACTGCCTGTTGCTCATAGCCTGCTCTGTGTTCAAACAAGCACATTTGACTAAAAAAAATCCGGGACAGATCCCGTGCTGGCATAAATCATCATCTTTCTTTAGAAATCTGCAGAGTACTTGTAGGAAGAGGCAGTATCTTTCATTAGCTCAGCTGGTATGGTTGGGAAAAGTAGCAAGCTTCAGGCAAGAGCCCCTCTTCAAGCCCACAACAGAAGCAGCTTCTTTCAAAGCTGAATGCCAGTTGAGAGCAGTTACTCAGAGTTCAGTGCTTCTGACAAGTTGCATTATTTATTTACTTTAAAGTAGAAGTTCTAAGGCTGAAAAACTTTAGCTTAAAGCTACAGATTGCGTTATAGTTACAGCTTTTGTTTCACTACAAGTCTTTGGAACTTTCTACATACCATTTTTTAAATTCAAACGTCAACATTTTTCTGCTGGTAACTAAGTTTTACACCATTTCTATAGCAGCATGCTGGGAGAAAACTTCTGTTTTTCTGTCCATCTATGAAGCAACAGCTCAAGAGTGAGCTATGGTCACACATACGGGATTTAGTACCAGATATTATTTTAATAAAGTAAATGCAACACGGGCTGCCCCTGCATAGCTCCTGATTTTCCTTTGGAGAGGTGTGAGGTATTTCTTGGGGTGAAGTGTCTACAGCCTCTCCAGAGCCCTCTCCCCAGAGGTTTAACACTGTTGTGGTACTTGGTAGTCACTTGGGCCACCAGTAGCAGGAACTCTGCTGTCACTTATCATTACTTTCAGTATTTCCACACCCTGTGCTCTCACCAGTGCAAGCTGCTGCCAGCATCAAGAGTGTCTACTGCTATACAAGTCACTGAGTATGAGATATCACAGCAATAAACAACAGGCACTACCCGGTACCAAGAGGATGGTAAAAAACCCAAGCCTAGCATCCCTGTGACAAGTCACCCCATCAAATTACCGAAGCAGCTCTCACATGAAGAAGAAAGGAACCAGCTGATGCAGCCACATCAAAAATGAATTTTGAAACAGCGCAGTGGTGGGAAGAGAGGAAGGGCTTTTCCCACGCCTTTGCAAGCCCCATAGGACAGTGGAGAAGACCTGCCAGGCCTGTGTGTGGGGACAGCGAGGTCCCTGCTAAACCCTTGCTTGTCTGAGGAGGGGGGGATGGAGAGGAGACAGTGGGGACAGGCTGAGAAGCACTGTCCAGCTGCCCAGGGGGCTTTCACAGGCTGCCGGACAGGGGCAGGTGGTAGGGGCACAAACCCCTGCCAGCCAGGCTGGGACGGCAGCAGTGGGGGCGATGGAAGCAGGCATGCTTTCTCCACCAAAACCAAAACTGAGACCCTGGCCTGGCCTGAAGGATAATTTTAGTGCAGAGGGTGAAACCCAACCCTCTCCTTCAACGTGACACTGACTGTAACACAGAGCTGGCAACTCAGCTGCTGTTTCAGGAATGTCAAAGCTGTTTATCAGCACTGGGCAAGCATGGGAAAAACCCTGGCAGGGAGCAGGGCAAGCCCAGCAGGCTTCCCTTTCCTTTCCTCTCCTTTTCTTCTACTCATGAGCCCTTTTGCCTGGTGTCAACGAAGTCCGAGCTGAGCCCAATTAATGGTGATGGCCAGGTGCTGAGCGCATGAGCAACAACCCCACGCACTGGGCAAGCACATGGGTGCAAAAGGTAAGCCCACATGTATAACACACACGCATAATTTCATTACACACTGTAAGGCAAAGGCTAGGAACCCTCTGTGACGTTCGTGTTACCGCAGCAATACCTCCAGGCCACTGCGGGCCCCACAGGCTGAGGTTGTGATGTTGGCCCAGAGCTATCACAGTCAGGAAGACAAGAGCAGGGGAAAAGCAGAATTATTGTTCCCACTTTGCAAAGTGGGCAAGTAAGGAGCCTGAAGTGGGTTCCCACGGATGGGGTGGTGAAAAGAGTAATTCTTCTGTCTTCCGACGTGCTGAGCCTCCACTCAGAGGCAGCAAGCAGTACCCCTCCTGAAAGGCACAGATATTTCTGTAGCTAAACAGGCAGGTCACCAGTCACTCACTCATGCCTGCAAAATGTGCACTGCTGGGCTATTTGTCCTTCCTTGTAACAAAATACCATCCTGTACCTATGTGCATCTTTTCATTCACTACAGTTTCAGGCTCTGCGCTGAAACAGCCGTATCAAACCACACGGATCTTCACCCTGGAGCACGTTAAACCAGTATGCACTGAAAGTAATGTTTGGAAATTTACCCTAGAAGCTTCAAGCAGCATCTCATCATTCTTATCCTGCATATCTGTCACTGTTTTCTGAGACTACTCGTTGGATCATAAGCTTTTCTCCCTCTCCCTGAGCAGTAAATGCTCAGAAGTGTTTAAAGAACCTTCCAAGCTTGCTCTGTTTGTTCCTACGCCTAAGTGCAGATGGGAAGATTAAATCTGTATGTGCCCAAGTCCATGCCATATATGCAGCCTCCTGGAAAGGTAGCTGAGGGAGACCTTGGGACCTTCACAGTCAGGGACCTCTGCCTTTTTGTGTGGGTGCTCTTTTGAAATCTTTATTCCTCACGGCTAGGGAGCAGGCAACTCGCTGATGATTTCCTGATGTGCCTTTCTGTCATGTGGGAATGTCCTGCAGCTTGCCTCTAGCACCAGTTTGTGGCCGAGGATGCAAGAGATGTAGAATGTGATGCAGGAGCCACTTCAGGGCACCGGTAATTGCACCTGAGCCAATGCTGCTCTCACTGTTTGTCACCTACATATAGTTCAGTGTATGTCGTTCACATTTGGTTATGGCTGGCACCACTCTTGCGCTTCAGACTGCTGGCAAAATTAAAGAGGTCAGGTCCAGATCAGATCCATCAGGTATTTAGGTCCTGAACTCCTACTGATATAAATGCAAGTGAGGGTTGTAAACACCGTTTTGGAAGTGGACTCCACTGACATTAGGAAGTAAAGGGTGGTGGGAAAAGACATGCAGGGTTGTAAGGAATAAGTGTGAGCACTAGAATGAAATGAACTTCAAGGTGGAAAACACACTAATTTCGTTAGAGCATCCCAAAATAAGAATATTGTATCGTTTAGAGATTTCTTGACTAAAATTTACTTTGACTATGGATTATTGTATTTCTTCCTACATTCTTCATGAAAGTTGGCATGCCCTGGTTAATGGCAGCACGTCCATGGTGTGCAGCATGGCTTGAGGCAGCAAAATCTGGCCCTAATACTAGAATTAAGCAAACTGTTAAAATAGGAACTGAACCAAATGCCCAGATCTCCTCCCCAAACTCAAACTAAACCTGTTTTGAGGTTCAGGAATGCTTGGTTAACTTCAAATAAAACAATGTTGTGTTTCTACACATCCTGCTTTCAGTGAAGCCTCCAAGCAGAAATACAAAAATATGGCAGGCAGATCCATGTTTGCACTATTTCTGGCCCAGCTGAAACCAGGAAGCACTGGAAATCTCACAAAACCAGCTTTGTCTCACAGGCTACCCAACTCCCAGATTCTATCACTATTACCCAATAGAATACAATATGTAACTCACGTACATACCAATTTATTATTAATTTTCCACCAGATAACTGTGATAAACAAATTCCCCAGGCTATCAGACATATGAAAACCCCATTTTTACTTTACTGTGGCAGCACACTATATGGGTACTTTAAAGTCCTTTTATGCTCATTCTTACTGAGTCATTGGCAGTCGCATAAAGGCAAAATGTCTGTTGTGGTACATGATAACAAATGATAACGAAGATAACAAACGAGGCATACGCATTTTGTGCTTTATAGTTGGTTCGTGGCTAATTTAAAACATGTAATCCAAAAATTTGTTGTTCAACATCTCTTTGACAACTCTCTTTATTGAATTTGTAGAGCATAACTACGAAGACAACAGCGTTGTTGTAGAGGGACATATTTAGCCATATAAAACATGTCACGGCAACTTTTTTAAAGCACTTCTGTGTACCAGACTTTTGCAAATTCATATTTAAAGGAACATTTAAAGTTATTGCTAGAAATGATATCACTGTCAGCAAAACATAACATAACCACCCTGATTACTCAGCTATCTGCTCTACCACAACAAAGCCAGCCCAAACGATACAGTACCACAGCTTCATGTTTGCTAGCCAGATTTATTATATTTTCCAGATTCTAACAAGACACAGATATTAAGAAATGCATGTTAATCATTGCTCTAATGAGAACAATATGCAGTTAGCATTTAGGTTGTCACAAAAAATACAGAAGGCGAGTACAGATTAAATGCACTCTAAATTCAAGGAAACCCAATCCTTTCCACTAGCATGTTTCAGTGAAATGGTCATGTCCAAGAGAAAATTTTTAATGAACTACCTAAATTTTAGCAGGTATGTGTATATGCTTTCATTAGGCACAAGGCAAAGTAAAAATGCCGTTCTGACCACAACTGTGAAAGCAAAATAACCACTGTACTGCTTGCTTATGTACAAATAGCTATGGGCACACAAAGCAATAAAAGCCTGCCCAGCATCTCTCCTCCAGAAATGGTGCAAGCTTTCAGTTTTCTGTCAGATATGGTACTACTGGCCAGTAAATTATGTATCCTATTTATGCAGGACTTCCTATCGCTGTCAAATTGGATCATTTCTCTTCACTAAAAGTTGTCCTGAAAAAGAAATCTGTTTGTGGGGGAAGAGTCCAGCAGCCACTGAGGAAGCGACAGAACTTGATAACTCTGCCCAAAACCACACCAAACTTCCTTGCATTACACTGTTTTCAGCCAGGCAACTTCTGGAGCAAGCTACTACCCGACACGTGTAAGAGGACAAGAATCTGGCTTTAAACATATTTGCAAATAATAAATAAAATGCATGCCTAGACTCACAGAATAAACCAGTTAATTTCATTTGGTAAAGTGCAAAACTCGTCACCATTCCACACTTGTGAGGGCCTGAAGGTGCATGAAGATTTGGTTTGAATTTTCTAAAGCAAAATACGTGCACTTCCCGTGCTTGTTTTGGTTAGTTATGTGTTTCCCTTAAGGAAACTTTCACTCTGCCCAACAGAAAAATATGTGGAGATGGTAAGGTTTGAAATGCTGGCTGGACAGCAAATAGGGCAGGCATCAACGGAGTGGGTGCAAAAGAAAGCAAGATTGTCATTTCTGCTTAGATTGCAGTGCCTTGCAGTCTCACCAGACAGAAGACATCTCAAACCTCTCCCTCTCCCTCCCATCCCTCCTTCCACCTCCCCACACTGGTCACACAGCTCTGCCTTTCACTCCGTCCAGATTGCCAGGCACTGTGTAAACGCTGATTTAGCCTTTACTAATTATATACTAAGAACAGCTTTTTTTTTTTTTTTCACTTCTACCTGGAATTATAAAGGTGTTTTCATACTCTTTGAGTAAGGAAAGACTTTTGAAAATACTTACAAAATATTAAAGCCGTTTAGAGTGCAGGATCTCTTAATCTCTTTGCATAGGTTAAAACTAGTATTGCCTCGAAAAGTGGGTGCTAAAGTAAAATATGACTGAAAAATGCCTCATTGCACCCTGCTGGAACACTTCACCAAAAGTGTAGTGAATGCAAGAAAACTTTGGCTTACTTTTTTGGGGGTGTACCTCTCCCTCCTTCCCTTCCTTTCATGCCATTCTTCCAAGAAACAGAAAAGCATTGTTTGCATGTCAGCTAGCATTACATGAATACAGCTACTCCAGTTTCTTTTCAGAAAGAAAAAAAATCAGCTCAAACATCAGACTACCAGCTTCCTGAAGGGCAGAAAGAAAAAAACAACACAAAGTGAAACAAAGCCAAGAGAATGAATTTCCCTACTTTTCATGTACACTTAAAAATGGGGTATTGTTCGGTTAGAGATGAGGTCTTACCCAGGACATATTTCCCCTTCCCTCAAGTCCCCAGAAGTAACAACAACAACAAAACCTAGCTTTTCCTTCTAGAGGTTACCATTATTGCAGTCTGCTTATGCTTTGTCTTCTTGAAAAAATAAATAATGAAACCTTTGCAAAAGGCAAATCAGCCACAGCTTAAATAAATAGTATCTATAAATATTACCTTAGCGGTGACTATATAATACTGCAAGTGCATCACTGGACAGATTAATGTGATGAAAGAGCTCTTTTGTGTTACATATTTTACTCAGTTAAATGTTTATGTTCTCTTTCAAGTGAAAACTTACAATTCCCAAAAGAGCAACAATAAGCTTGAAAAATCAGGTTAGATGTCAGCAGCTGACTGTTAATAACCATCCTCTTGGCTAGTATTTGTTTGCCCGGGTCAGCCAGTGTCCATCATCAGCATTCATCTTTCATCCTCCTCAGCTGGGCGGTCTGGCAGGTGCTGGGTGGGGTGAACACGGAGGGGTCGGCAATGCCCAGCTGTAGATCAAAAAAGCGAGTGGAGGTTGTCACGCTGTAGTTCTTGGTGTAAGTTTCCTGCACTGGGTAACAGTCTTTGACTGTGTAAACGCCGACCCAGGATTCCACTGTAAGCAAGCAGAAATGTGACTACTTTAGATGACATGAATGAATAAATGTGTCATGATGACGTCAGTCAAAAAAATGGGCGTTCCTCAAGCAAGGCCTATAGAACTGCCCATAGTTCTGTCCATAAGCATGGCAACACCAAGAAAGGACACAAAACTGGTATCATTTGGACACCACAATGATCTTAAACCTGAACGTGTTGCTGTCAAGCACATTTCAAATCATGATACCGTCATGGCATTGGTATGTCACCTTTCAAGTATACCTCTACTGAAGGACCACCACTTCTGCTTAGTCCCAAGTCTGATTTCTCTCATCTCTCATGCCACTTTCATGTCAGCACGCACTTACTCACTTCACCAGTAAAGCAACGAAATGCTCTGTTTTCCCAGAAGGCAAATTTTGGTGCCACCAGCTTGGGTAGCACGAGGACATTCCGCCTTACACTCTGTTCTTGACAAGTTGAAAGGTGTGATTACTGAAAACCTGTGGTCCATTTCACAATGTTGTCCCTCAACACAGCCTTTGACCCTCTAAAACACTTAGTCCCCCTGCTATGTGGGACATTTGATTCCTTCCCATGGACAGGCAGTTCTGCACTCACCTACTCAAGGAAGCACTTGTCCCCTGATATGCTGGGGACTCCTCTGCACCAGAACTGACAGCAGAGCATCTTGCTTCCACAGCTTTTGGACCTCTATAATCTTAACTGTCATTCTTACACTGATCACACTCACCACATCTTTAATTCAAATAAAGACGGCCTTGCTTCATCTTTTTCCATCTTACTGTCTCAAGCACAGAGTGCTTGTGTCATTAGAAGAGCATTCCCAAATACAACTCCAGTGCCTCCACCTCTTAACTCATTCCTTCTGTTTACCATCGTCTATTCATATCATCATTATCATGTTAATTTTTAAAATTCTTATTCCTCTCAAACATTTCTACCAGTTCATTGATTATTTGAAGACTACGCTCAATGCTGATCTCCTCCACATGTGATGTAGCAAGTCTGCCTCTTTTTTTAACTTCAGTTTAATTCCACGACGTGCTTATCTCAGAGGTGTTCCATCCTTCTCTTTCCCCCCATCCTCTGCCATCACCTCTACTTTCACTGCTATGCTATTTCTGTAGTCAATACCATTGAGGTGGTTTCCTTTGAATATCCTTCACTTTTAAATGTCTTTTATTAACCCCATGCACCTCTTCTGTGATCCTTCTTTACCTCTGCCATCGTACACCACTTCATCCAGTTGTTTTATGTATCTCAGATCTCCTGACAGCAGAAACACATGACGTTAAAATACAAAATTACCTGCTGGGATCACAGAATCACAGAATCAACCAGGTTGGAAGGGACCTCTGGGATCATCGAGTCCAACCATTGCCCTGACACCACCATGTCAACTAGACCATGACACTAAGTGTCATGTCCAGTCTTTTCTTAAACACCTCCAGAGATGGTGACTCCACCACCTCCCTGGGCAGCCCATTCCAATGTCTAATGACCCTTTCTGAAAAGAAATTCTTCCTAATGTCCAACCTGAACCTCCCCTGGTGAAGCTTGAGGCTGTGTCCTCTTGTCCTATCACTAGTTGCCCGGGAGAAGAGGCCGACTCCCACTCCACTACAACCTCCCTTCAGGTAGTTGTAGACTGCACTAAGGTCACCTCTGAGCCTCCTCTTCTCCAGGCTAAACACCCCCAGCTCCCTCAGCCGTTCCTCGCAGGTCAGACCCTCCAGACCCTTCACCAGCTTGGTCGCCCTCCTCTGCACTCGCTCCAACACCTCAACATCTCTCTTGAAGTGCAGGGCCCAGAACTGGACACAGTATTCAAGGTGCGGCCTCATCAGTGCCAAGTACAGAGGGACGATCACTTCCCTAGACTGGCTGGCTGAATCATAAAATCAGTTCCTCTGAGGGATGCCTGTAACAAATTTTTCCAGTCCCAAGGAGAATATTTTCTCTCACTCAGCACGAATCAAACATACTTATTTTCTGTCCTTCCAGTACTGGGTCATACGCTGTACCACAATCACATTATCAGAAATACATAAGCAGTGGCATGAAACACACAGAATCTACAGAAAGGGTGGCAAGCTGAGCAGTATTTGAACATGCCTCTCCAGGGCATCCTAATATACCAACAACATTCTGACCTCAATGAGTTTGGGTTTGAGTATACAGAAATGGAGGCTTCTTTTTCTCAACAAGTCTTCTATCAGAATTTTGAATAAAAAATTAAGGTGAAATATGATGCTGTCAAGGTAGCCTATATCTCCACTGAAACCTTTATAATTGTAACAGAATATAATATAATGTAATTTCTAGAATCTAAGCCAGTATTAGCTGAAAGGTGGATGGGTAGACAACTTTAAGATATTATTTTTACGAATGATCATACAGAAAGCACTGGAGATACAAAATACTACAGGATAAAAATCACACATCATTAACAGAATGTATCTGGATATTAAGTTCCACAAAAGTTCCAAAAATACTGGATCTGAAAAACAAAATTCTTGGAGTAAGTGATAATTTGCCTCATGTAGAATAACAGAGGATGTATCAACCTAGTTGCAGAGGTCTAATGATATTATCCTTCATTTTCTACTTCGTTCTTTCGACTTTTATTCAAGAAATATTTTCCCCTGGCTCAGGGTCAAAACCATACTATATATTAGATGTCTATAACCATAAGTATTGCATTAGCTGAGCAGCGCCATAAATTACATGGGGGTTTTAAAATTATTTTTATAGCTGCCTGGGTCATCAGTGAACCATGGACAAAACTGAAGCCAATGTGCTAACAAATTGCTGTGCATCCAAAACCTAACGTACTGTACCTTGGAAAATTCAGCCTACTTTCTTTTACGATGCAGATGTTCAGCTGCCAAGTGCAGAACTAAGCCTTGCGAGCAGATATTTCTTGCTAGTGTAGCAGATAACAAAACTTAGGTGCATATTAAAGATGCCCATTGCTGCAGGACCATGTATTGGATGTATTCTGTGATAACATTTGATAACAGTGTGTAGACACACACTGACACCTGCTTTGTTTCTATTATGCACACTCTAGTTTGAGTGTGCCCCTAATTATATTACCAATTCTTCTCTAGATAAATTTTGGACACAAGTTGCTGGATTCAGACACAGAATGATGCTGTTCCATGCCAAAATCTGTATCATACGAACTAAAATACAATCAAGTCCCTTGGACATATTTGATCTTGCTGAGATATGAAACATTTTCTTAATAAAATCCATTGATAATAAAATGATATGCTGTGTTCGGGGTATATTTATTATTTTTTCCAGCATAGAAATATGGAAAGCTGGGGTGAAACATGAATAATTTTATTTTTCCTTGGGTAGCAGAGACGATTATTATTAAGATGAAACAAAAGCATGCACATACATTTCCTGGCTGGTTTTCTGTCGGACCATTCCTGAACCATAATCTGGTCTCCAGGTCCCCCAATGTAGTACTGATCTTCATAAGTTGAATTGGCAGGAATATCATACGGATCCCATGGCTCTGTCAGAGCAATCTTCGAGCAAAGCTTTGTAACTTGTTCGATCTGAAACATCACTGCATCTTTGTAGAGCAATATATACTCAAAGAATCTGAAACATAAAAAAAAAAAGCAGTTAATATATATAGTCTTTTTCTATATTAAGCAAGGAGCACTGCTGATAAGTAAGCTTGCCTTTGACTTCTCAGTGTAAGACCATTTTCACTTGCATTAAACTTTGCCAAATTTTGAGAAAGGCTAACCAGTTGGGCTGAAATTTCCCATGCTGAAAGTTTGTCTCAGCTGACTCTTTCCAAAATAAATACATCAGGCTGAACCGGTTCAGCCATTTCTGAGAACAACAGAACAACTTTTCTGAGAACAACTGAGAGAAAAACATGTTATTATTCCTAGTTTCATTTTGTTTTTTAATAACTGTTTCATTAAAAAGCTCTAGTGCCTCCATGTTTTGGAGAAGGGACTTGAAATTTGGCAGGGGAAAAGATTTTATTAAAAGTTGCCCAGATTTGGCTAAGTTAAGGCCTTCAAAAAAAACCTGCTTGCATAGGCTGGATAGATTCAGTTCCCCATGAACGTGGTTCCCCATGTGCTGGTTAGATGTGGTATCATCTGCCATCCTCACAGATGCTCCTCCATGGCAACCTATGTAGCTTAGTAGGACATGCTGGTGAAGAGGGAAGTACATGGTCCCAAGTGCAGAACTGAGAGGCTCTCCCTCCTAATGGCAAAGTTTATCTCTGGAAGCCACCAGACTCAAGAAATAGTGAAAGGGGAAAGCAGAGGAGCTAAATGGTAAGGCAGAGACAAGGAGAGGTGTGGGGATCAATGAGCTTGAGAGGCCAGAAAGTGAGGTCAACAAAATGGATAGTCAATAACGATTTAAAAACAATCTGCTGTAGAGTATGAAGTGACCAAGCCCCGCTCTGAGGAGAGATGATAAACCTCTTTGTGGACATTTTAATCTAGTTACTAGTTATAGTAGTTGGGTCTACTACAAACACTTTGACTTTGCTTTCAGATCCATAAAAAGGAGGCGGTATGATCCTCACCTTATAACTGGGGACAGAAACAGAGAGAAATTGAAATCAAATTTATCAGCAGTATCAGCTGATTTTGAACACGCAACCAGAAACACCAGAAGCCTAACTTCTCCAGGGTACTTATCATTATCAACCAGATGAAGAGTTGTTCAAAGCACAACTCAAAGCATTCCCATGTGTGCTCCTCACTTTTTGCAAAGGAAAGCCAGGAGTCACTCTCTAAACCCCCCCAAAACTTTGCACTCATTGTTGGAGGCTTCCTGTGAATATCTCAGCTCAAGTATTTGGCTACAGTCTACTGTTATGCAGTGACCCTAGAGAAAAGGAAGGGATGGTATTAATTCCCTCAAACAGCTTCCTCTTGCCTATCTGCAATAGTGTCTCTTTCCATCTGTAATTCCTTGCTTCATTCATGATGCTGCCTCCATTTCCTGAAAAAAAAGGCTTGGTGGCCTTTGGACAATGGCGTCTTCCACTTCACAAACCTGAGCTAGCCCCTAACAGTATTCATCCTGCGCCATCAGTAAGACAGGAGGCTGGTGGAAAATAGTGATAATCCGTGTAATTGAAGAGATGATGCACAAAAGCAAGAGGGGACCTTCTCTGTGGTACTTCCCAGCTCCTGCATGTTCCTCTTTGCAGTCTTCACATTCTTTTGGGGAGGATGTAAAGTTTACATAAAATAGGTCTGACAACAAAACAATTTACGGTTTTAATTGTTGCACTATACAATTGCCTCAGACAGGAATCACTTCACCCACCACTGACACAGAGGCATTTAAAGGTTGCACTATGAGAAATGTCTAATCACGGTTAAAAGCATCTGAGCAACATTCCCATCCCTTCTTGAGAGAATCATTTATCCAGTATGTGTGGAAACATAGGCAGGCTCAATGGCATTAAGCCAAACCGAACGGTGACGAAGAATGTAAAAGGGGACAAGGAGGCTGACACGGAATCACAGAATCACGGAATGTCAGGGATTGGAAGGGACCTCGAAAGATCATCTAGTCCAATCCCCTGCCAGAGCAGGATTACCTAGACCATATCACACAGGAACGCGTCCAGGCGGGTTTTGAATGTCTCCAGAGAAGGAGACTCCACGACCTCTCAGTGTTCAGTTACCCTCACTGTAAAGAAGTTTTTCCTCATATTTCTGTGGAACCTCCTGTGTTCCAGCTTGCACCCATTGCCCCTTGTCCTGTCAATGGATGTCACTGAGAAGAGCCTGGCTCCATCCTCATGACACTTGCCCTTTACATATTTATAAACATTAATGAGGTCACCCCTCAGTCTCCTCTTCTCCAAGCTAAAGAGACCCAGCTCCCTCAGCCTCTCCTCATAAGGGAGATGTTCCACCCCCTTAACCATCTTCTTCCTGCTTCTGTCACAACTTGTACCAACCTAAACTCGCCTGCCATTTTCTTAGTCAAAGGCAATGTCTCCACAGTCATCACATGCTACTGAAGAACTCAGTAGCAACATAAACTGGTTCCTTATGTAAACCCAAGCCTGTAACCACGTAAGGACATACGTAACTTTGATATCACATTCAGTCCAGAGAACATATTCACAGCAACACTAAAATACACTTATTTATGTGTTTGCAACCAGGCTCTAATGACTCAACTACTGCTCAGCTGGCTGCCCGGTAGCTCCCATAAAAGTGGGATGGGGAATGCCTTACAGATGAGTCTATCAGTGTGTTTGAGATATTTGAGTGATAATACAGTCATTTTGTGAAAGAACAAAAAAGCAATATATTCGCGAAACATTACAAACTACCGGGAATAAAATGTAAATAATTACATTTCTTTTTTATTTTAAATCCTTACTTAAAACTTACGTTGCACAGAAATTTTATTCCCATTTTTAACAATAATTTTTTCATATGTCCTTTTACCTTCTCCTTTCCTTTATAAATTAATTCATGGAATAAATATCATTTGTTTAAAACATCCAAGTTTTAAAGAGAATCACTCCTGTGTGTCTCCTGGAAATAGCAAGCACAGAAACCTAAGATTACACAGGATCTGAGTTTAATTGCATATGAAAGGTGAATGGTTAAGTTGTTTTCTAAAGAGAACTATTTACCAGCCAAAATTAATAACTAAATGTGCATGAATATAAAAATTACAATCTAGTGTATTTTAAAGCAAAATATTTAAAAAATAATTTCCTCTATTTTTTTTTTAAACTGGCCAAGTCCTAAGTGTGCTGCCTCTATTTGTTTCAGATGCCTGAGATTTCACTGGCTGCTTGGGTGGAAGCATAGACTCCTGAAAACAGGTCTTGGCAAAGGAACAGAAGAGGAAATGATTTTTAATTAGTTTGTTTTTTTCAGAAAAAGTAACATATTTGCAGCCTGTGCCCACCCCTAGTATTATTTTTATAATAATATCTTTCCTTAAACTGTAACTTCAAGAAAGCCCCACCCTGTTCACTGGGCACCTTCAAACAGATTTGGAGAAGTTACTTGGACAAGTTACCCTATTTGCCTGAGAATACTTCCCTTCCTTTCCTATCCCACTTCATCCCACCCTGTCCTATGCCTCACACCCTTTGTACACTACACCCTTGATGGGACTCTCTCGTGGTCCTTAATAGTCCCTTTGTCTGTGCCTGAAAATGGATAAATTCCAGCATATAGAGACACACACACTAGTTTTGCTCCTATGCTTTAAAGAATTTAACACTGGACCACATCCTGCACAAATAATTCCATTGACTTTGCTGGAAGTGACCATGGCAGGTGGGATACACACTGCGGTCAGTACTCTCTTCTCCCGAGCTAACGAGAGTATTATTCTGAATAAGGGACCAACTGAATTCAGTGCAAGGGCAGAATACCATGCCCACACAATCACTTGCGTCGAGGACATACTGTGAGGAGTGAGTGTGCATCCAAATACTGTCCCACCTCTGAGATTCCTCCTGAAATTTAGGGAGATAGTTAAGAGGAGCCTCCCAGGAGACAGCCCAGACAGCACAGAGACACACACTTGGACCCTCATAAGTGACTGAAGCCAATAAACTTGTCTAATGACTTGTCTTTTGAATCGATTATTGTTCTGCACGAATGCAGTTCAAAACAATGAATTATTTTTTAATATTTGTCAGAAAAAAAAGTCATTACACTTGAGACTATGCTACCAGCTCTGTTTCAGGTACTCAGCCTGCACCGAGTCCTGCTGAAAAGTGCCCTGTGCTGCGGTCCTTCCCGGCTGTCAGTCCTGAAGCGTGCTAGCCTGCCCGTCAGGGTTTACTTCTGCATGTCTAAAGGCTTCCTCGTGAGCGTCAAACCTAGAAGGAAGGAGCTGCTTGCTGTCCAATTGCCTTTGTAGTGACTCAGAGGAGCAGAGGAGCTGGCAGTGGCATGCCAAGGCCCGCATGATGTATCGAAGCACATCAGACAAGGTCATTTGCTAGAGAGAAGCCAAATAATGGCCCGAAGCTGAGACTGGGTAAAGGAAATTCCTTGTGTGCTAAATCTGGCTCTGCATCACTTTGCTCTGTGGCTTTGGACAAGTAACTTACTGGAGCCTTAAAATGCCATTCGTGTCATTTATTTTTTGATTGCTGTAGCACTGGAGAGACGCTAATCAGGGATCAAGAACCAGTTGTGCGAGGCATTGTATTAACAAAGACCAAAACCACCATCCCTGCCCCAAAAAACAATGGAACAACGGTTCTTGTAAAACAGACTTTCCTTCCTGCAAAGACATATGAGGTTTCATGCATCCAGGGCTTTAACCTGTTGATTCAGTTCTCCCAGCTGCAGCTATTGTAACCTTAAAACTCCCACTGGCGTCAGCCAGAACTTACACTACCTAGTAAATATTATAAAGCGATTAAAAAATGAAAGCAACATTTTATGTATGATTTATATCAGAGATATTGTATCACTCAGCAGGGAATGGTATTTGCTATTTAAGATACCAAGTTGAGGTCGCTGCAATTATTCCCAAGCTAACTTTGCTTTCTCTTTTAACTGAAAGCTTGAAGCATCTGTCTGCCTTTGTGGTATTACTTAATTTTTTGCCGGTGTGTAAAAAGGCATTTTTAAACACTGTGAAAGAAGTTAGAAACAATTATAACTAGAAGAAATTTCACTAAAAATATCCTGAACAAATTCTCTGTTCTAACGTGCACGGACAGGTACATCCAAATATGTAATCCTTGAGTTATCTTGTATCCTCTTGATAATATACCCCACAACAATATCACTCTTTTTTACACATTCCTTATTGAAGAAAGATGTACTGGGAGAATGGGAACCTTTACTAGAAGGATAACTCCAAATTCTTGTCTTCTCAGCTCTTCCGATTAAGAACATCTTCAAGGGAGCAAAGCTGCCAAGCAGACGCGCAGACAGTTGATAAACACTCATCAGGTCAAGAACATTCATCTGCTTTTGGAAAGCTCTGGTGAGCTCATTTCAAAACTGAGAAGCATTCGTTTTTCAGTATATTTCTGGGAACTCCTTTCCTCTTTCCCATGAAGCTTTCGGTAATTTCAGACTTGTGTTTTTCTTCTGGTGTATCAGACCTCAACAACAACAGTAATTTACCATATTTGATCTCACATGTTTGGCAGCGGTGCTGGACTATGGTATATTGTACAAACACAGTATTGTGCAAATACATGTGACAGCAAATGTAATCTGATATCATGTAAAAGCAGTATTTTTGAGTCTGACTTAAATCACTCACAGATTGTAAAGGCCTTTTTTTTTATTATTTTTAAGGTGACCAAGCACCCTGTATCAGGTATCTAATTAGCAAGGTATATGAGGAACCTTGACAGCACTAGCAGCTTTCGAAGCAGAGAGAATTAGGCAGTTTAAGTCCTGTTAATTATGAAGTTCGTGTAGAAAGAAAACTTTAAATATAGGAATCGAAAGCTGGAAAGTCAAAGCTACACCAGCTAAAGGATGACATATTTTTACGACTTTAATTACAAAACTCAATAAAAAAATTATGCAATGTCGTATTCTTTTAATTGTTTTCCCATAAATTAGATTAGCTACTTTGGCAAATACTAAGGGAAATTAAGTTCTTCAGCAAGAACGCTGTTTCCCTGGCTGTCCCTTTTAGGCTATTTGACGCTCCATAACAATCTGTCTAACCCACCAAGTTGCACCCCTGAGAAGAAGGCATGCTAATTGAAGTTGAAATTCAGGAAAACAATAAAGCATTGTGTTTAAGGGAGTCGTGTTTTGCAAGGGGCTAAAAGATGCGCTGTCCTTAATAGGGAGCATCTGTGTGTTTCCATGAGTAATGGTATATTTGTGAACTGGAGCCCTCGGCAGACAACAGCATGGCTCAAAAGGAAAGGAATGGAAGACATGGCCAGAATATCATAAAGCTTTCCAATGAATCAATGGAATCACCTCCTAGGGAATAGGGTATATACTAGTAGAACCACATGATATCGAAATACACTTGAGAGGTTATTTTCCTGTTCTGGGCTTGTAAAAAAGTCTAGTACAGTGAGGCCTTGCTGCCCTGAGTAGGTTAATAATAATAAAGGTTACTGGAAAATCACAGCAGGGCTTAGAGGAGACCAAATAGAATGAGGAAGGCCAGGACTCGCCTCTCAATATATACCAAAGACCTCAGGAAGGACAGAAAAATGAGGAGGGAAATGACAGAGGTACATTATCATTTATTTATCATACTTCTCACCCTCTTTGTGCTACATACAGAAGGGAAGTAAATAACTCAATTGAAAGAGTAGATGCTCAAAACCGAGATCTGGAGATACTCTTTTGAGTGTGCAATTGTATTAAGGCACTCTATGAGCTTGGAAAAAGGTAAGAAAAAAGGAAGCAGATATTTAAGATGTAGAGGGAGCCAGAAAAATCATGGTTACAACAACTGAGAATTCTCCAACAAGAAAAAAAAAAAACCAACACAGAAAACATACCTGTGTTCCTGTTTTTAATTTTACTTCTAATTGTCAGATTGATCTGGAGTTTTCACGCCTTCCTCTGTATTAGGCTCAGAGACAGGATATTAAACTGGATCTTAGGTCTGTCCCAATATGATAATAATCTATTTTACATATCAGAAAGGCATAGCAGAATGAGGTCCCTAAACACAAATAACTAAACTTAAAACAATCTCCCTTTTCCAGACACTTACTCCGGAATAAAAGAATAATGAAAAGCAAACACCAATTTTTCAGCTAGGACTGGCCTCTGCAGCTTCTTCCACATCTTAACTTCTGTGTATAAACAGAGAAGGATCTTCAGATACCATGAACAGGGACTACATGAAATGCAGGAGACCTATATTGCTCTTCATTGAGATTGTAAATCTCATCACGCGTATACTTGGCCAATTAGTTGCTTTTCAGTAGGCATTCATGTATAAAAAGTAATCACTAAGAAGTCTGAGGCACAGATTGCCCTCTGGAACAGATGGGGAGTAGGTACCTATTCTGATAAAGCAAACTTTTCTTTCATGCTGGAATATTCCTTGGAAAAATTTGTGAGGATATGCGCTTGTATCAGACTACCGTAATGATTTCCACCTTCCATCTGCAATGATTTCCTTAAGAGGGATGATTCAGGTCTTTCAGATATCTGTCCAATGTAAAAAATAAAAAACACTAGGTCTGTTTTCAAGGGAGTTTGGAAGTCAGGCCAGCTAGGATAATCAGACAACACAGTTTGAAAGCTAAGTACACTTTAACTTTCTAACATCTTTATCCAAAGATCTGAGTATAGCTTATTTTTAAATAAACTTTGTGAAAGATGGAGATTCACTTCACTGGAAATAAACGTAACCTGAAGTCCTGGCACTGCACTTCATTTTCCCTCCCCACCTCCAATGTAAAAATAACTTCTTTATTTCATCCAGAAGTCTTTGTGCAGGTCTTCTTCCTTCAGCAGCTATCAGTCAAAAGCAATATTATTTGCTGAGTCCATAAATTAGTGACTGGATTCAAATACAAAGCATTGGTGTGTTAGAAGTCCAGGTAGGTCTGACTGAAAGTGTGTAAAATAAAAGAATTACGGGAAAGAAGGGAATGTCTGTGTGAGAGAAAACATATCATTAGGGGCAGATGTTAATTGCTCCATGGTTATAAAGCAAATGGCATTTTGAACGCATATCCATTGAGATGGGGTACAGTACACAGTAATGACTTAGAAAGGCAAGTTTACTGTTCCGAGTCAATTAGGGAGTTCATTTATTCTGTTCTGCTTAGCCCTGATGAGGTCAGAGTGGTAATGCTCTTCCTGGTTTTGGATGCCACGCTTAAGGGAACAGATAAACAGATGGGATATAGTCCAGAGAATAGCAAGAACGGTGTGATGCTTAAGAAACAGGACCTATGGATAAACTGAGCATGTTTAGTCTAGAAAAGGAAGACTGAGGTAGGACACATGATAAGCTGTCCAGTATATAAAAAGCTAAAAAAGAATACCAATTGTTCCCTGTGTCACCTGAAGGTAGCATTGGAAGAAAACAGCATCACTTTCAGTAAGGAGGGTTTACTTATGAGATGCTCTGAAAACATTTGTCTATGTGTCTTCTTACATTCCAGCTTTTACAAGAACTGGTAAGAAAACGAGGGATCAGAGACATCCCAAATAAAGCTTTGCTTCTCTGGGATGGAGGAACACGTTATATGGCAACTTGGAGACCTTCCCAGCCTTACACGTAGGTGATTAGAGAATATCGACGGCTGCTCATCTCTTCTGGCAACAGACAAGCTTAATCAATTAGTCCTGACATTATCAGTTCTATGACTTGGATCCTTGACACTGCCACCTGCCCAAAGGTGCTGAACAACCTTCGGGGTTCACTTTCTGAGACCTTGAGAGGTGGCAACTGTGCACCCTCTCTGAGGAGTCTCGGCAGAGGGCTGAGCCTCCATCCTATCTCATATGGGGAGCCCAGAGATTTGAGGGATGGTGCCATCTCCTGCACACTGATGATCCTCAGTTCTGTTCGCTTTTACAGTTAACCCCAATCACACCACCACATTGTTTTCAGTGCCTGAATGAGTTAAAGACAAATACTGTCTAAAATCAGGACTGGGGAGATAGGATTCAAATGACACATGCTCAGCATTCAAAGGGAATAATTAAAAGTTCTAACTATCTGTTAAAACTGCTCTTCACAAAACTGGTTTTTTTTGGTCCTCTATTGAATTTTTATGCTTTTTGTTATTACAACTGTCCAGTAACCTGTAACTTCTCTGCCTTTTGTGGGGGACTTTCAGCAGTCA
This sequence comes from Nyctibius grandis, assembly GCF_013368605.1. Lineage (NCBI taxonomy): Eukaryota > Metazoa > Chordata > Aves > Nyctibiiformes > Nyctibiidae > Nyctibius > Nyctibius grandis. The sequence goes on from NC_090664.1 coordinate 2,550,030, forward strand.
CCACACGTATACTGGTTGTAGGACTCCTCCATAAGCAACATCCGTGATGCATCACAAGAAACCGGCAGACCTCAGGGTGTTCTTAAAAATCAGTCAGACTGCAAATACATAAATAATGAATAGATGAATATGAATTTCAAAACCTTTCTCTTCAAATCACTGAGAACTTGCTCTAGAGTACACATGGGTGTATTTGATGCAGAACCATCTCACAGATTATCTGTTAGTCCATCCCAGAAACAACAGTTGCTGAAGACGTAGCAATCAGCTAAAGTAAGCATGGCTAAGAATACATTTCTATTTTTAAGAATGTTTATAGCCATTTTAATTGTATTAAAAACCTGACAAATTTATTTTTCATTCAAGGACAGTTAAGAAGCAGAAGCAAGGAGGGCAAGACCTGTAAATAATATTGGTATAAATATACTGCACTGGCACAGCTCAAAGTTTTCCATTACTCAGGAAAAGGTCACTAGACCTATTGAACATGTTTAGACTACCCATGCTGCTTAAAACATGACAGAAATAGCTTTACCATTTAGCATCTGACACAAATACAAACTGAAGTCTTTAGCAAACAGGTATTGCCTCCCTAATTTTGGGGTGTTTTCCTGACACAGAGCCCAGTGTCATACACACATTGCCAGGGAGCCACAGTTTTCTTCGAGCTTTTCTTAATTAATATGAATTCAGAACTGTTGTACATACCAGAATTATTTTACTTTACCATTCTTGTAACCATAACAAAAATGAAAATAACTCATTTTTAAAGTACAAACGACTTGATAATTATTTAAGATTTACACAGTGTATCATATTTGCGTATTGTAGTTTTTTGCTGTTTCTAATTGCATTCTTTTATACCTTTAATGGGGCAAGGTCTTCAAAACTGACCAGTGATTCTGAACAGCTTCCTATTTTGGACATTCAACATGAAGATACTTGAAAAGGGCAAATTTTCAGAGGGACAGTATTCAGTATTTTCTAAAATTCAGTGTGTCAGTGTAACCATTGCAAAATTGAGGTGCCCAACATTACTAGACACTTTTTTTTCTATTCAAAGACTGCATAAGAAACTCCTGAATTCTCTCCCCAGAGACGTGCATCAGCAGCAATCACTTTTCTGCCCATCAGATTTTCCCTCCCATCTCTCATGTTTCCCCTGGCTGTCGAGACACAAGTGTTCTTTCCACATCGTAACAGCAGATCCTCATGTAACTGCTGCTGTTTACAATCTCCATCTACCAGCTATGTAATTAGAGATAAATCTGGCTGTATAACTCCTTCTCCAAAATTGTACATTAACCTGACCCAAAGCCCTGTGAAAGCAGCCAGAAATTTTCACTGATTTTTACGATGTTAGATAAGGTGTTTATTAGCCGTTCCATTTAGAAGAAAAAAGAAGCTGAAAAATGTTTAAAACCTAGCACAAATATCAACTTATTTCAAATGGGCAATCTGAGGAGACGCTGTAAGGCAAACATAATGTCTTTTGTGCACCCTCAACTCCCCAAAATGTATTTCCACAAGTTTAAGCTGTCTTTGAATATTCTGGCTTTTGTGATATTTCTTGTTCACTTCTTTATATTGTTCTGGGCTTTGCTTTTATGCAAAGTAATTAATATCTTTATATCCTTAACTACAAACACTTAAATTATTTGAAACATCTTTCTGTCATAAAAACATCTCTTTGGAGCCTTTTTTATGTAGTCGTTCGCTTCAGCTAACTCGACAAAAACCCTACAGCTCTGAGAGGATGGAAGCTTAGAAAAATGAATTCGCTTATGAGAAATCTTTGCAGCATTTCCATTTATCCATTAGTTTTCTTGTCTGCTGTATCTCTTGGGGTACTCGCTCTCCCAGGTTCTCTGCATTGCGTTAACACTGTAGTTGGACTCGTTCAGGGAATAGGGAAGAGATTTCTGAGGGAGGGAGCTGGTAAGGAGCAAAAATCGTAGGGGAAACTCACTCTGGCCAAGCCTGTGATTCACTTGCTGCTCACCTCTTCCTACAAAACCATCTGGGTGGAGGTGTGTCCAAAGCCTTGAGCAAGTCCTAAAAGGAGACCTGTGTGATCACTTTTCTCATCCTGGAAATCCTCCCTATCCTTAAAGCTTTACAGGGCAGCAAGCAAAGGCTAGTTTATAATGCTCTGGTTGCGACAATATGATCCATCTCCTTCAGCAAACTGCTTATTAGCACTGCCACGCTTTGGGCAGGAGGCTCTCTGGCCAGAGACGTGCTGCTGTGCTCCTGGAGGTCCCCTTCCCAACAGTGTCCCCAGCAGCATGGGTCAGCCCTTCACAGCAGAGCCAGCCACCCTCCGTCAGCATCAGCGGGCTTGCTGCTGAAGCAACCAGAGGAAAAGGGATGGAAAAGGCTTTCTGTGACAACAAATACGCGCCATATTGTCACCGCCTGCCCCAACTCTCTACACAGCAGGCACATCTCAAAGGCATAGTAGCTGGAGGCTGCTATGATCAGCTCTCACAAAGCCTAACTTCTACGTGTGCTGCTTCAGTACAGTCTGGGCTAACAATTTAAGCAGATTTTTGTCTTTATACTTGATGCTTGTTCATACACTATACTAATTTCCTAGCAAACATCATAAGTGTGTTGTAACAATGAGATGCTCTCCCTCTTTTAATAACATTTTAAGTGACATTTTCAAAAATACAGAAATGATCTATGGATTTTTACAGCCTGAAACTGCATTCAATTATTTAGGGGGTGACGAATTATGAAGACCAAACTGATTATAAATGGGCATGTAGCAATTGCAAACAGCAGATAATTCATGAGGCTAATACAGAGGAGAATACTGGATATTTAAAGAACACTTCCATGGTTAAAAAAAACAATCCAAAGGACACTGAAGACATTGAACAATGTTTATAGTTACTATTGCTACAGTAGATAAGCATCTCAGTTACCATACATACCCTGCAGAGACAGAACACAAGCTTTGTAAGGGAATTTTTCCATTCTTTCAGAGGAAGGAAATTCAGAGAACCAAACTGTGTTTCAGACATGTACTAGACTTCCAAAGCACAGTAAGAGAGGCGATCCCACTTGATCCACCATAGATCCCTTTACCAGGCTCCAACTAAGCAGTTGTGTTGCCTTCATTTGGCAGTGCCTCAAACAGCAGCTCGTGCCTCCATGCCAGCCTGGACATCACTTTGACCTGGCTTGACTATATTAGCATATGGGACAGACTGGGTACTCTGGACGTATCTGAATTACACTCAGTTCTGCCTCCATCTCTGAGGGCCAACTGTTTTCTACTTCAGACAACTAGAATACTTAAATTAAGGATTTAGGAACTTAAAATAACCTGCCTATGAGGTGTGTATGTTGTGAGATCAGCTACTCTTAAAGGCAATGTAACTAACCAAAAATTAAGACAAATATGTCAATAAACAAAGAATACATATATACGTACTGAGAATCAATATTTACATGCTTACATTTGGCTTTGGAGACATGCAGGCCAGAAGATCAGTTAAAAAAATAGCAAGTCTCTCATCTTCAGCTACGTTGAGGCAGTTAGATGGTCCGTTACGTTTTCACTCTTCAATAACAAGAGGGATAAACAAAACGCAAGGGGTGTCCCCACTCTCACAGCCTTATCTCCTTTTACTCTCCCTAATTCTTTTTCCCCTCTATAGAAACATAGAGAAGATGCCACATCTTCACACTTTATCAAGCACATTATCCAAATTTGTCCCTTTCGTTCTTTTCTGGGACAGGCAAGGTAACAATCCTGACTTTGCAAATCCACGTGTGCTTTTGGGCACAGGTACTTGAAGTGATACAAGGAGGCATCCAAGTCCCCAGATGCCACCACAGATAAGAAATAAGAAATGTTTCATACACAGAAGATGCAGGCCAACAAATCTGGATCTAATTAAATAGTGATACATTAATTTGGGAACTAATTGTAGTAAGAATTCCTCATCTTGTATGGAACTCTGCTTTCTAAATAATAAACATCCTCTGAGAATTACCATAACTGCATAGCATGAGTAAACTTTCCAGTGCTGGCTGCCTAAAAGTATGGTAGAATCATAAGTTTCCTGGCAAGAAAAGTACCTGAATATGATAAAACCACAGTTGCAAATGGTACTAGGAGATACTGAAAGAATGAAAAATGAGATCTTTCTTTGCTGCGTTCACTGCATCGACTCCGTGCCCCACATAAGTGTTTAAAAGCTGTTAGCACTGCCATGCACAAAACTGCCCTTGGACAATTTTGGGGGAAATGTGGCCATCCTCCCTCAGAAACATTAATTTCTGAAACAGCAGGTATCCATACAAACAGCAGATTTCCATGCAAACAGACTACTTAAGGAGAAATTCCCAGCTGTTCAGCAGCTAAACACTATACGGGTCTCCCACCAGCTTTCCTGTGTAGGGGCTCACCAAAACAAATGTCAGATGCCAAGCACACCACATTTTTAGGAACCCTCTTATCTACTGAGCCATCTGATTTTCAGATGAAGCAGCAACCTCACCACGAATTCCCACAAAGAGCTGACAGGAGGACAGCAGATACAGCTTGCTAAGTGAGGGAGTACCAGAACTGACAGAGAAATAGATGGGCAACATCAGAGACCGAAACCTCGGTGGGAAGTCTTGTAAGCTGTTGTTGTCATTGCTATCTTACATCATTTCTTCTCTGTAACTGGTCCCAAGCTCAGAATACGAACAGAGCAGAAGAAAGGCAGAGGGTTTTGTTACTTATCCTGTCAATAAGTGATACCATTCTGTGGAGGTGTTTTAGGGGGCTTTTCTTCTCACCCTATTAAAACCTTAAGAAAAAGTAAGTTAGTTCTTAAAAAAAAATCTATTAGAAAACAGTTCCAAATAGATGACCTGGGATATTAGTTACAGATGTCATAAAAGTTTTCCTGCTTTACTGCTCACTCGAGTAAAGCAATTGACAGTGTGTTTTGAACACTCAAAAATATGAAATAATATTTGGCAAGAGCTATAAAGGAGCAGATTCTGAAGAGCATGTTACTGCACAAGAAGTCAATCAACAAGGGTCAGTGAAGCCATTTTTGGCATGATTTACTTGTGAACTATTCAACCGACCAAAAGGTAAATATGCAGGGCGTTATTACAATGTTATTTTTTAAACAGAGTAAAGACACAAGGTTCATCATAAGTAACCTTAACACGGGATGTTGCAATACATGTGGTAATTTTGGTCTTCTGCATTGTTTTGCTATCAGTCACAATATCACATTTCATTATCAACTGTCCTCAGGATAAATAATACACGTAGAAAATAAGATCTCCAGTAAGTATGCGATATTACCTTCCATTTGAGACGGGCAAATGAGTTTAATGAACTTAAGGATAAGCCACTTCTTGGATATTTCATATTAAAAGACAATTTCAACTGCAATGAAGTGATTGCTTCTGTTTATAGTTTAGGGACGAGCTAGAGCAAACCAGTTTCAGCCTTCTAAGATCCAAAAGAAGGCAGCAATTGAGATTTTTACTACTCTCTCAGAATTCTAGAAACCGTCTGTGCTTTTATACCTGGAGCTTTTCGATGGTTCTTTGGGGACATTTGGGCTGAACCAGACAGTTATGCAGTTCTCCATGTAATCCTGTTAAGTTTTGAAACATGTTCTTTTTCTATTTACAAAAAAAAAAGCAGACAGAGCTCCAGATTTAGAATAAGTTGGTATCTATCAATGATATCTGACAATCCAAAACTTCTTAACTGCCAAAATCTTACAGCTTTTTTTTGTCAGACAAGAAATGAATAATGTCCCAACATGACTCAACCCTGAGTTGTTTTATATGCAAAAGAAATAAGCTATACAGATGCAGTGTGGCACCTACACATATTCCCAGTGACTTCTCCATCACTCTTCCAATATAGCAGTGCATCACTGACCCTCATCCACAGGGGTGATTGATCGGCGTCATTTCCAACCTATGCATCCAGTCCCTTCTGCTCCTCCGACACAGACACAGGGGCAGCAGGACAGGGGGATCCAAGTGCCAGACAATTATTAAAGCAACAAGGAGCTATTCAGCGGGGAAAAGCAGAAGGCTGGATGGAAGTTCCTTCTGGGCTGGATTTGGCCCACAAAACATAGTCTGGGTGATGCCAGAATGAAAGGGTAAATGTCATAAGGAATGAAAGGGATAAAATAGGCTTTCATGGAATGAATAGCTAAGTAGCTCCTGAGACATATGAAATCTTAGTAGCCAAAGACTGAAAAATTGTAATAACTACAGTGTGAGCACTGTACAAGAAGAAAGGGCCTGCCAAATTCATGTTCTGATGCCAGAAGTTATGAAAATCATGAAAATCCAAAAACGAAATCTGAAAAAGCAAAAATACGGTCATTGCTAAGTTATGGTAACAGCCCTGCTGACTGTAGGAATGCTGCTAATAAAATTCCCAGAGCAAAAGCAAGAATTGCAAAAATTACTCCTACCTTATTCACTTTTTGTGGTATAAGGGAAGCATCTTTTAATAATCAAGTGAGACATAAAGCCAAATGTATGCACACAACCTTCAAAAGAATGATAAAACTGGTTCTCAAATAAATGTTTGTCAAGGCTCTATATTTACAAAAGAGGAAAAAAAGTACAAGTTGAGATGAAAACAAGTGATTCTTTCTTACTACCACCTGTCATAAATTAAGCTGTGGACAAGGACAGTTCTGCTGCTGTTGGAAACCCCTAATTTACTCCTGGGTATGAAAGTATAAAGGTACCAGCTCCGGAAATTAATGCACTACTGAAAAGAAGGACTGTCTCACACGTTGAGCCTCCTGTACTTTCACACATGGGAACAAACTCTTGGCAGAAAATCCCGTCCTTGACCTGTGACTCTCAGGTATCGGAGAGTGACCATGATACAGGCAAAAAGCTGTCCTCCAGACTTGTGAGGACACACCAGTTCCCTGTGGAATCTAAGATCTCTTGTCAACATACATGCATCTCCCCCAGGGCCATAGAAGTGAGGTGGTAAGCAAAAGCAGCTGAAATAAACAGGTCTGCTTGGCAGAGATGGGAGAAGTTTCAGTGACCAGTGCTACTTTCAGATTATGCAATGCCATGACGGGCATAATGCTCCTTATTCTAGGAGAGCCAAAATATTGCACAAGGTGGCCCTTTTCCACCCAGACATCATCACCCCCCTCCCCAGCACGCCAGACACTATATTATGCCTTAAAAACACTTTGCAGGAGAAAATAATTTCCCCATTGAGTTAAGAGCAACAGGTAAAAATACTTTGAGAGAGAGAACTTGGCAAGTTGCTGAGCATGCAATTCCTTGCAAATCTACAAGGAAGGCCAAGCTGAAGGTCCTCTGAAGATAGGGATGAAGTCGGCCAACGTGAGGGTCAGGAGTCGGATTGCTGCTACTGCTGCAGCTACACAGATCCACAGCCCAAAAGTCACTGGCCAGATGGCCACAAGTCCATTTCTCCAGAAAGCAGCCCTAGTGTGACAGGCATAGGAATACTCTTTTCTCCAGTCTTTGCACAGATCTGATGCCTAAATCCTGGCTTGAGAAGAAAACCCTGTCCTATTTTCTATTAAGTTCATCCCTGAATTGTCAACAATCCATTTCGAAGACTGCGACAGTTTCTAATCTTACACATTTATTTACATGCCTCTTATTCCTCCTGCTCTTACCTCTTCATGACACCTGGTCACTGTGGCAAGCACTCTTCTTTCCCAAAGCTCCTTTAAATGTAACCTTCTCCCATGTTATGTGACAGAGAAGTGTATTTGTGCTTTTTCTGAATAACTCAGCATTATTTGTTATGCCACTGTCCTTTCCTGGTTTGAAACATCTAATCATGTCAAGTTTAGCCATCAGTTCATAGCAAAATGGAGAGGATGGAAGGATATTTGAACCCTGCCTTTCAATTCTGCATCAGCTAATGACCTGGCACACAGATAAAGGCATAAATTAGTACCACTTCACCGACTTCACTTGTCTATGAAAATGTCACCCGGTTGAAAACCTGTCCCACATAGTTAATAAAAGGATGAGCCTGCTGATGTGCCAAACAAATCAGTTCTCTAGCTGGAGAAGAAAACTTACCGGGCAGGAAGATCTCTGACAGGAAAAAGCACAAGAAGAGCATCCTCTGAACTACAAAAGAATAAACTTATACATAAATTCCCTTGTCACATTAAGAAATCAATAGTGATACTAACCAATGAACAGCACTAGCACAAAAATTAAGCATATTAGTGAACAAATGGACTGCAAAATGAAATGCAGGGAAGGTTAAAAAAAAAGTCTTCTGTTTTTATAATTAAAGCATCCTGCCTCCTTCCCTGAACACTTCCTCTCTTCTAACTGGCAATCGCCTACCAAAATTCATCCTTGGAAGTGCTGGCAGAGGCAGGGTGTGGACCGGATTCAGAGGCATAGGTTTTACCACTACATCTTCCGGTTCCACTCGGATGACACAATATTGAAAGCCATCCACCACAGTTATACCATTGCTGTCATCAATACGGCTAGAGATTAAATGATGGTTTCAGTTTTGGCAGCGTGGACCAACCTCAGGAATTGAGACCGAGTTTGAACTGGAAACAGAGAAATGTATTTCTTGTATGTAACTCCGACATATGTTACAAATGTGCATCTAGCATAAAGTCCTGGGGTGCAATCCTTGTGCCATAGGCAAAATTCTCATTGCCTTCACTAAGTTTGCAGCCCTGAGTTACAAAAGTAAGCAAAAAGTAAGGGAAAAATCATTTTGCTTGTTAACTCAAACTCTTCAGCTTTTCAGTGTGCTCTCAACTGTAACATATCACAGAATCACAGAATCAACCAGGTTGGAAGAGACCTCAGGGATCATCGAGTCCAACTGTTGCCCTGACACCACCCTGTTAACTAGACCAGGGCACTAAGTGCCATGTCCAGTCTTTTCTTAAACCCCTCCAGAGCTGGTGACTCCAAATATGCAGCTGTCATATTCAAAACCCTTCTCTTTCTGGCATATCAAGGAAAATACAGTTCAACTGCATACAGAAGACAAACAGTGGGACTGAAAAATTCAGTGTGTTCCCTGGTCTTATAGCTCTTTCCAAATTCCAGGATGCAGCAGTACCTCCTAAATCCCGCTCCTGGGAACATGCCCCAGCTGCTGGGACACCACTAGAGCACATTCCCTCCTCCTGCAATGAAGGGAGCCCCGGCACACACCCACTGCTCAGCCCAGGGACGGCTACAGCCACAACAGGAAAGTGATGGACACGCACCACTGGGAAGAGGCTGTGCCCTAAACCACGCTATCGTGTCATGCACTGTAATTGCCATGAACCAAACTGGTATGGGAAGACATCAAGAGCCTACAGATAGGAAAGATTATAGAGAGTTATAGTGCGTGTACTAACCGCAGGAACGGACAAATTTCTGGAGGCATCTCTGGAGGCAGTTCAGTAAACGCTCCCTTGAATACCTAAAACTCTTTTAAATGACTGGCCCTTTTACATTAAGGAGACCTAGATCCTTAACTTAAACAGATTACAGTTGAAGGACTAAAGCATCAACAGGTAAAGTGTCCTTTGGATGCTTTTATCCCTCGGATTTCTCTGAAAGCAGTGCACAGTCAGTTTTTTTCAGCCCTAAATTAGAAGAATATGGTTTATCCTTCAGAGGAGATGATGCTTTTTCAGACAAATGGCATTTGGTCCTGTGAGAATAGGTGTGATGTTGCCAGTCGTGCCATCTGAATTACATCAGGCCTCAAACTGAATGGAGCCCAAATTAAGATCATGAATATAAAGATTTCTTTCATCATGTTTGTTTAGCTGTTCTGTCACATCACCATCGACTGTCTGCGGGCCGTCTGTGAGCACAGAACAAATTATGAACTCAAATCCCTCCCTCTGTTCATCTCCCCTCTAAGTCTCTATGAAAAAAAAAAAAAAAAGAGTAAAAAAATCCCTGAATAAAAATGACAGTAATTTACCTTGTGAAAACACTGGTCCTCTGGTCTGAGTTACAGAAATGTAGGCGTATTGTATCTTCAGTGCAGTCCTGGTGTGGCTTTAAGTTTTACTGCAATGTCCAATAGTGCAAAATGAGCCATAAGTTTCAATGCAAACACGTTATCCCAACGAGTTCAAACAGACAAGGGAAAGATGGTAAAAGGGAGGAAGTATTCCCCTGACTTTAAAGGGTTCAGACACATAAAAGGCTTAAGCCAATATCCACTAGTATCAACAACAATATGATGCCAGGGGCTATCATTTAACAATGTTTTTTAGAAAAACAAAACTTCTTGATGAGAACCTCTATTTTTAAAAGAACATCTACTCAACAATATCTGTAACTGATGTGATAATAATGACCCCATCAAGTATCTGCCAGTGGCTTCTAAGCACACCAGCAGCATTCCAGCAAATTATCAATTTGGGGTCACTGGACACTGCTTATCTACATTTCCTCTCCAGCTTTAAACGGGTTTGTGGATCCTGCTCTTTCAAACTTAAGAGCCAGTTTGTTTTTTGCAGTTTGGGTGGGTGCTGTGTTCCAATAGCGTATGGAAGAGCTCCAGAGTACTCAGCATAAACAAGGGTTTTAAGAGCACTACACTAAACAGAATATGGAATCTCAAAGCAATGGATCTTCTTTCTTCATACTCAGTTATCTTTTTTTCTTTTTTTTTCCCCCACAACTCTAACAAAGATGCTGCTGTCCAAGGAAGTGATCAACAGCATTAACCGCAAGACAGCAAAAGCATTGCTAAGCCAACAGTTCCCAGCTTCTTCTGACAAGAGTCCACTTGCTTGTTAGTGCTGCAGCTCGACGGCTGAAGACTTTCAGCCTCCTCCCCTGAACGGTGTTTTCATCTCTTCCCACCCAGTCCACCTGTAACAACAAAGGCAATTAGCTGCACTGCCTCCCTGAACTGTATAGCCTGGCTGACCTCCAACAAGATCAAGAACTTGGAAGAGAAAATGGCTGATGCCTCCTCTCATAAGCAGGAACAAACAGAACGAAGGGTCTGGGCAAGACGAGATGCTCCTCCACGCAGCCCTCGCAGACCACAGCTCCCTCCTTGCACAGTGCTCTTCTCCTGGCAGGGAGCATCACTGAGGGACTCAGTAAACCGACTCATAAATCAGTTTACGATGGGAATGCAAAAGTTGAGGCTTGTACAGCCAGCCCTCCGTACCCTGACATCACACAACTCTCCCTAGAACAGCTACTGCATGCTTCAGGCTATTGCCTAGCACCTGACTGCCAGCCTGCACCCATCGCAGCAGCTCTCCAGTGCTGCCTTCTCCAAACTCAGAGTCGTTACCAGCAGGAAGCCCCTGAAAGAACTTGGCACCCATGGGAGGAAAGTAAATGCAGGAGGTTTGAGTACCTTCCCTTAGATCTTGTTCTCAGAAGTGACTTACGTACACAGCAGCTTATGAAGCATTTTAAATCCCAAGAACTTGCATTAGATTTAGAGAAACTGCTGCAAATTCAATTCTATGTTTCACTGCAAATTAAGGGTCTCGGAAGTCTACACACTCTACATAACCTTAAAAAATGGGGCTTGGGTTCCCAAGTAACTTGGCCAATTCTGAAAATTTTACCCATGACCATCGTTCATTCCCCTAAACGTTAAGCTGCAGAAACCACTCCCAAAACCAAGTCTGGGAAACAAATTTGCAGTTGCTCAGGGTAGTTCAATACTTAGCCTGTTGAGTCACCATAATGACCGCAGAACGGATGGATTATATGATTTTAATAGGTCAGACACCGCTGTTTTTTCCTTTACAATCACACATCCTAAAACAACTAAGAAGTAGTTGAGATAAGTCAGACACGCGTGCCCACATTCTATTTATTTTGAAAAGTCATCACCTCTTCTCCAGATGAACGCTGTTATATTTGCACCTGACCGTACGCTGCTTCTCTTCAGTCAAGGACAGGGATTGACACATGCAGGCAAACAGCCTGCTGGAAAAACAGACGTATTTCTCTAAGCACAGCTTTGCTGCCCCTCCATTGTACTAGCCCTTTTTGTTGCCAGGTGAAGGAGTTAATCCTGCCTGTAACTGTGCCTGTCTTTTGCAAATACAATTGAAACTAAAGAAATTACCAACATGCAGTTCTGTTTTTAAATAAACACTGCTATAATATCCCCAGGTTGTTTTCCTGCTCTGCAGTTATGGTTGTTAAGACAACAGCAGTCTCAGATCCACAGGCATCCCAGTGTGCTGCACACTGTACAACGCCCCACAGAGGTTACTGTTAAAATACACCCATAGAAGAGAGAAATGAATTTTCTTCCTCCTACTGACTTTCCTGACCACATGGAAATATTTTTCTTCCCATCACCACATTTCTCATAGGACAAACTGGGCCTCTCCTGAAAATCACTCTGCGAAAAACAGTACAGAAGTTAAGGGTGAAACTCTGAATATGGCATGTGACAAGGATTAATACACAGAGAGTACAAGAGGAAGTAACTCCATGTAGTAGGCAATAAAGGATTAAAAAACACATCCTGTGTTTACTAGATAACGTGACACAGCTCTGCCTCAAGAGCTCTAGGGAAACGTTTCAAGTGCTCTCCTTTCACATCATAGAATAACCCTCCTGGCATGACCTCTTGCAAACGGGACATGGCACAAACTACTCAAAAAAAACTCTGTTTTCTTTTCTCTTCTGCTGGCATCAGCTGAGTGCTACATGAAACCAAAAAAGACTGTCCCTGCCCTCTTCGTCTATCCCCAAAATTTTGATATTGAAGGGGAAAGAAGCAGCAGGGCAAGGCACACTGGAGAAAACATAAGGTGAATAGAGAGACACAAGTTCAGTAACAGATCCACCTGGAACAGGTTCTCCCCTAAAAAGCTGAGCCTAAGATCACCATCGGTAGTTTTTACGCTCTAAGCTGGAGTGCAGGCAGTGAACAGTATGACCCAGAGAAACACACACCCAGCAAGCTGGTGGAAACAACCACCAACGACTGCTTTAGCGAACTGGCTTCATTTGGTTGCGCAGTGAGCGAGGTGAGTGCTCAGGTGGCAGGTGACAATGCTGCAGTCATTGGGGAGAGGGCAGCATCTACCAACACAGTCACTGCATCTCGGGTGCTCTTAATGACTGGTGAGCAAAGAAGTGATGTTAATGAAGCAGCGATGGGATATTTACCTTATGGTTACTTTTCAGGAGTTTACTTAAAACACGGGGTTGATGTAGGTATGAAAATGCCACATAGCAAATTACATGAATTTGAAACATAGATCTGCAATAACAACTGAAAGTTTCAGGTTTTCCTGCGGTTATGAGCCTGCAAGCCATTCCACACAGGCAGGTCTTTGTGTCCCTGATTAACCTCAGTCAACTAACTTAAACAGGGCTGTGTCTGATTAAGGTCCACATTCGCAAGCTTCAGAAAATGCTTTGTATAAAAATTTGGTTGTTGGCCAACGCTGATTGCTGCATGTAAGTTACATCTGATAGGAGCAAAATGTGTCCGTTTGTGAGAATTTAGACTCAAATTTCCTTAGAGACCAGAGCAGCATGATTTTTCTCCTTGCTTTTGTAGCGACTGCCTCGGCGTAATTACCCTTTTCTTGCCAACATCAAAGCGGGGTGGGGGAGAGGTTATTTTTCAAAAGGCGGGATAAATCCCCTCGCCTCTAACTGCTGAAGGCTTTGGTTTATGACTCACTGTGTCCACAGCGAAATGAAGTTGTGATCACAACTCCAGATCCAATCCAACACATCGAAACCAATGGGAGTTTTTCCGTTGACTTCGATGGAAGCTGGGTCCCACCCTTAGCAGACGCTAGCTGCGCACGTAACACAACCGCCCTCCAGTTTGGGAGGGCAGAAAACGTGGTCAGCCTGGAAACAGCAGGGATCCCTGAGGTCAGAGATTGTCTACAACAAAAAAAACTAATACAGGAAAAACCAATAAAGAGATGCTTCAAGTGCACCTGTCTCCACTCTGCCACTTTCTAGCACTATCAGCCCAGACGAAGCTGCGTCCAGAGCAAATATTTATCAAAAATGTAAAAAGAGCAGATCTCGGCAAAAGCCAAAATCTGGCCCAGAGTGCAAGATGTAAAATAATTATTCAATCTTAAAATAAAGTTTTCAAATAAAATTTCAAAGAAATGAGCTCAGGACAACTTAGAAGCTAGCAAAAGCTTGCATCAGAGTTTGTAGCGCAGTTTTGTGCTTGTCAACCATGAAGGTCAAGCTAGGACTTCCAAAACAAGGTGAGTATGAGCACAGCCAGCGTCAGACTCTATGTTCTAAGTTAGCAGGCCACCAACAAACAGCTGTATGTTGCCTTTAACATTCTTCATATGGCTCCTATATGAAAACAGTAATAAAGAAAAAAGCTCACAATGAGGGAAAGATAAGCTTTAAAATGAGACACATAAATTGGTTTTAAGAGTGTTTTGGGACTGTCAGAGAAAGGACCAAGAAAGAGCATGCACTTTGGAAAGATTAAAACAATGACTATGTGATGTTGGTAAGAAATTGATCATTGTCAGGAAAAAAAGCCAGGAGCAAAAAGGAATATTGATCTTTCAATAGCAGGGACCGTTTAGTTTGGATGATACAGCATTTGCAGGCCGGTCTTCACCTTGGCTTACACATCCTCAGGCCTGACGCACTATTATTTGAACAATTTTTAGGTGGGAGAGGCAGACTAGCTACCCTCACCCTGGCAGGTATGTCTTGACATGGTGTCTGAGAGTTATTGACGCTTGGTACCCAGAAACATCTCCCTCAGGAAGGCCTCTCTGGGCTGATCATTTCTTCCACCCAGCCTGTCGGGGCCTGGGCTTGGCAGGTTGAGGAGAAAAAAAACAGGCCCTTCTTCAGTCAGCTTTTTTCTACACTTAATTTTCAGCAAATCAAGAAATGCACAATGACACAGGGATCTTGTTGGGTTAGTTACGGGCTCAACAGACAAGTACTGTACAAATTAAGAACAGGGAGGTCCTCCAGGACTGGGCAGCCTGGGCAATGTTAGTACACTGTACCACAGGTAATAGATGCACCCTGACACCCTTCACTGACTTAGGAACCGAGAACGACCAGAGAATCACAGAATCAACCAGGTTGGAAGAGACCTCTGGGATCATCGAGTCCAACCGCTGCCCTGACACCACCATGTCAACTAGACCAGGGCACTAAGTGCCATGTCCAGTCTTTTCTTAAACACATCCAGAGATGGTGACTCCACCACCTCCCTGGGCAGCCCCTTCCAATGGCTAATGACCCTTTCTGAGAAGAAATGCTTCCTGATGTCCAACGTGAACCTCCCCTGGCGAAGCTTGAGGCTGTGTCCTCTTGTCCTATCGCTAGTTGCCTGGGAGAAGAGGCCGACTCCCACTTCACTACAACCTCCCTTCAGGTAGTTGCAGACTGCAATAAGGTCACCTCTGAGCCTCCTCTTCTCCAGGCTAAACACCCCCAGCTCCCTCAGCTGTTCCTTGTAAAACGTGACTCAAACTTGCTAAAAAATTACTGGGCTGTAACACACCCCCCCACACACAACATTATTCCTACATTTGAGTGTAATCTCTTCATTATGCCCATTATACCTCACATTTTGGGGTGTATTTTTGGACGCGGTTCCCATTTAATTTAAAAAAAAAATAGCTGGGAGAAAGGAATTACCTTCAAGAGTAAAAAGCTGACACTGTTGATCACAAACCTCTCAAGATATATATATACACACACACGGAGCATGGATATAAGTCATGTCGGTGACAGGTTTCCTACCGCCGACTGCTCCCCGGCCTCACGCAGGGGAGGTGCCGCTCCGCAACGCGGGGGGCCGAGACACCCCCCACCCGCCTCCGCATCGCCCCACAGCCCCCCGCCTCCCCCGGGAGGTGCCTCCGGGCCCTGCGCCGGCCATCACCGCCCCTCCCGGCCCGGCCTGGCCCTGCCCAGCCCCGCCGCGGGGTCCCGCCGCGGACACCTACTTCTTGCAGGGGATGAGCGCCTTCCTCTCCTCCAGGATGCGGAGGCGCTGGCTGGGGCCGTCGTAGGAGAGGGCGGCCCGCGTGTTGCGGCCCGTGCCGTGCTCGTAGAACACGGCGCGCCCTTCCCACTGCCG
This sequence comes from Nyctibius grandis, assembly GCF_013368605.1. Lineage (NCBI taxonomy): Eukaryota > Metazoa > Chordata > Aves > Nyctibiiformes > Nyctibiidae > Nyctibius > Nyctibius grandis. The sequence goes on from NC_090664.1 coordinate 2,566,132, forward strand.
CGGCGCCTGGCACGGCTCGGCCCCCGCCGCCGCCGCCCCGCCGCCCCGCAGCAGGAGGCCGCCCAGCAGCACCAGCCGCAGCACCAGCCCGCCCGCCGCCCGCGCCATGCTCCGCGGCCCGCTCCGCGCACGGCCGCCCCGCACGCCGCGCAGGCGGGCGGGCGGGCAGGCCTGCGCCGTGGGGGGGCGGGGGCGGCCCGCCTCCAAACCCGCATCACCGCAGCGGGGCGAGGCGTTTTCTGCTGGAGCTGCTGTGTACAAGGGGGATGGGGGAGCGGGAGGCAGTGGGGACTCTCGCCCCCCGCCGTGTCCCCCCCTCTGTGCACCCGGGGTGCCCGGGCGGGTTTGCTGGCCCTGGCTGTGCCCGCGAGGGGTGATGCCGGAGGGGCCCCTGCAAGGCCCGAGCCGTGGGGTTACTTCTGCGCTGTGTGGGCTTTGGGAGAGGGGGGATACACGAACAGGAGGGACCTGCTGGGTGAAACTGCTCTAGTGTTGTTCTCCAGGGAGGAATTTCAGTGGCTCCCCACGGACAAACGGTGTCACCAAGCACATATGTCCCTTCATCTCCCACTGCCCTCTCAGGTTTCTCAGCTCTGCCCGCTGTGGACGAGCTTTCCTCGCACACAATCACAGAATCACAGAATCACAGAATGTTAGGGATTGGAAGGGACCTCGAAAGATCATCTAGTCCAATCCCCCTGCCGGAGCAGGATTACCTAGACCATATCACACAGGAACGCGTCCAGGCGGGTTTTGAATGTCTCCAGAGAAGGAGACTCCACAACCTCTCTGGGCAGCCTGTTCCAGTGTTCAGTCACCCTCACCGTAAAGAAGTTTTTCCTCAAATTTATGTGGAACCTCCTGTGCTCCAGCTTGCACCCATTGCCCCTTGTCCTGTCAAGGGATGTCACTGAGAAGAGCCTGGCTCCACAAGGGAGGGGGAAGCCTGTGCCCCACTGATACCCCGGCTCTGCAGCACCCAGGACTGAGCTCTGTCAGGTCTGCAAGGGGAAACACCGGTGGCACCACGGTACCCGGCCAGGGCAGGCCTGGCAGCTGCCAACTGAGCCACGCTGGAGCTTTCCCAGGCCACTGCAATAACCTGGCACTGAGTTAATCATGTTTTCTCAGCGAGTCCCTCAAAGACTGGGGTGCAGCGTTTGCCCACAGTGGAGGAAGGGCCCATAGGTCTTTTCCGTGCCCAGGGACTGCACGGGGGAGCAGAGGTGGGGTGGGAGGGTGCCCCTTGCTGCCCCGTGGGCATGCCACTGCCGCGTCAGGGGCGTGTGGCAGTGGAGCGCCAAGGAAAGAGAAATAGAAAACAGCTTGGGAAAAGCCTGAAATGCCTTCTCCCACCCATCTGCAGATGCGGCTGATGGGGGGACGACGGAGGGGGAGGGCAGCGAGGGGCTGACGGCCCGCAGAGCAGCCCCGCACAAGCCCCGCGCCGCCCCGACCCCGCCGCGTCCCCCGACCCGAGCAAACCGGGCAAAGAGAAACTTCCCCACGCGTTTCCCCGTCCGTGCCGAGCTCACGGAGGTAACTCTGCGACTCCTCGGAGGCGACGGGAACAGCCGCCGGAGATCCCCCAAGCCCGCAAAAAGTTTCTGCTCCGTGTCGCTTGGGCAAACGCAGCGTTCAGCCCCGCAGGAGGGGGGGGGGCTCCGGCCGCAGCTCCCGCGTCCCTCCCGCCCCCTCCTTCCCCCTCCCCGCGTCGGAGCGCTCAGCCCCGCGGCAGCTGCGTGTTTGGGTTTGCTTTTCTCTCCCCCCCCACCACCCCGCTCCTTCCACCTGAAGGAATTTATGACACAGATGAAAACTGAAATGGAGCTGGAGCCGCGGACGAGAGACGCAGTGATGTCGCCGGAGGATTAAACGGGGTGGAGGTGATGTCACCGTGCCTGCACAGCAAAACACACACACACGCACACCCCACCACCACCACCACACCCCCCCGGAGGAGCTGTGCTGCCAAGGCAGCGCGATCGGCCCCACGTCACTCGTGCCACCGGTATAAATGGGGTCCCGCGATGTCCATGGCTGTCGGCGCGGCGGCTCCCGCGACTTGACTTGCAGCCGGGCGCCGGGAGGCAGCAAGGAGAAGGAGAAGGAGGAGGAGGAGGAGGAGGGGGAGGAGGAGGATGCTGCGCGCCTTGGTGGCGGTGTCCCTGTGGCTGCGGGTGAGCCCGCGGGCGCAGGGCGCGCCGTGCGAGGCGGTGCGCATCCCCATGTGCCGCCCCATGCCCTGGAACATCACCCGCATGCCCAACCACCTCCACCACAGCACACAGGAAAACGCCGTCCTCGCCATCGAGCAGTACGAGGAGCTGGTGGGCACCGGCTGCAGCCCGGTCCTCTCCTTCTTCCTCTGCGCCATGTACGCTCCCATCTGCACCCTGGAGTTCCTCTACGACCCCATCAAGCCGTGCCGCTCCGTCTGCCAGCGCGCCCGCGACGGCTGCGAGCCCATCATGCGCCGCTACAACCACAGCTGGCCCGAGAGCCTCGCCTGCGACGACCTCCCCGTCTACGACCGCGGCGTCTGCATCTCCCCCGAAGCCATCGTCACCGACCTGCCGGAGGGTGAGCGCCCCGGGGGCGGCGGTGGGGCGGACCCCGTGTACTCCCGCGGGGCGTCCCGGGCGGGGGGCGGCGGGTCCCCCCTGCCCTTGCCATGGGAGCCTCTCCCCGACAGCTTTCCTTCCCCGCCGCGCCTCTGTTTGCAGATGTGAAGTGGACGGACTTCACGCAGGGCGTGCTGGTGCCGGACAGAGCCCCGGAGCCCGACTGCAAGAGCCGCGGCCAGGGTGAGCCTCGGGCGCCCCCCCCCCCCGTCCCCCTCCCCGGAGCCAGGCCCCCCTCTGACACCCCTCAACCGTTTCCCCTTCTCTTCCTTTGAAGAGCGATGCAGGTGCAAAAAGACAAAGCCTACGCTGTCGACCTACCTGGCCAAGAACTACAGCTACAGTAAGTGCATGGGGGAAAACGCTTCACTTTGCCTGTCCTGCCCCACTCTGTGCCCCCTATGAGTTGGGCAGCTCTGTGTGGGTGCTGCACCCACACCAGATCCCATCCAGCAAGTGCGGCGTGAGGACACCGCTCCACTGCAGCCTTTCCAAGTGGGGTTTTGCCCCAGGACACCTGCCCTTCCTCTGAAACCCACCGCTTGTGCGCAGCTCGTGCAGGCTGTAGTAGTCATCGTGCAGGTGATGGTGTGTTTCTGATAAAAGCAGTGAAATGTCTGTAACGTGCACTGGGATCAACAGGTCGCTCTGCAGAAGTGGTGCTGGCTTCTGTAAAGGTCACTCTGGTGAGATTGCAACTAACATGAGCATGACCACGCGCTGCTTGGCCACCTCCTGTTCTCCTCCAGCATGTGGAATGAACAGAGGTTTATCACCTAAATAAACCTTGTAAATGTGAAGGAAGCTGAAGCAAGGTAAAAAGTTATTACTTACAAATGTGTATATGCTTTTACTTACTTGCCAGAGTTTCATCTGGTGCGGAATTGTCAGAGATTAATTGAACTCAGGGACAATTTGCACCAGCCAGACGAGGCGTTGGCTGATAGTTTTATGACATGTTGCATGGCATACTGACAATTACCAGTAAATATTCACCTCTTTCCCCCCTGGCTTCCCTCTCCTCTGGTTTTCTGATGCTGGGAGTCAGGAAGAAATCTAATAAATATTAGATAAATACCAGATTAAATATCTCTAATGTCAGTAGAAAACCCCTATTAACTATGAATTTAACATGCAGTGTCATGGTCTTTTGTACTTTATGGGCTTTTTCTCAGATAAAAGTTGTTTCTTCAAGGGATGTATTCAGTTCTTATGCAATAGGCTTATTTTATCCAGTCAATTCCTATTTGTCTGATATCAATGAAAATATGTTTGTAGTTACTTGCTTCTTTGTCAGTATAGGGAAAAAAATCCAAACCCCAATTTAGTGGGAACAGTTAAGCTGAACATCTAACTTAGGTAATTGTACACTTTTTTTTTGCCATGGCATTTTGGTGCATTTATGTCGTATATTCTTTTTATATAGATCCTTAATCCATCTCAGTACAACATAGTGATATGTTCAGGTGGGACAATGAACTTCCACAGTTGTCCGAAATATGTGAAAAAGCAGTGATATAAAAGGGCTGTTCCAAAATGAAATACGGGTGTTAGCCATACAAATTCTGATTCCAGTGACTTCAGTTGGACTGTTGCTTGAATAAAAACTGTAGGCTGGGTCCGAAATTTAATTCCATTGAATTTGTGAAATCAAGATTTTGTTTTTGAGAGGTAGATTTTTATTCAGTCTCCTCTGAAATAGTCATGTTCATATGGAAAATGAATTGAGAGACGAGGCAGAACAAGTTGCAAATAGAATAAAAATTTGTCTTAAATCCTTTAAAATAATATTTACAGCCAAATTGTATTTCTAGCTAGTCAAAACTTGGTTTCAATCAGACTTGAAAATGGATTGTGAGTCTCTGAAACTGAAATCCCTCATGTGTTTTGTGGCTGTTACACATGTCCTGATAAAGTTAGCACATAAACCTCAGATTGCATTAAAATTGCTGGTCTTCTGTTTTCTACAGGAGTTTATTTCAAACATTTGTAGGTCCATTTGAAGGCTTTTGACCTGGTGGCTGCCAGGGGCAGCGCTGCTGCAGGCTGATCAGCCACCCTGTGGCACATACCTACACTGCTCATGCTTCCTTCACTGAAGAAGTTTGTTGCAGTTGGATAATTGGACCCTTCCTATTTTGACACTTCCTAGAGACAAAGTCCTTTGTGTAAAAATTGTGCTTCCTTTCTCTGATTTGGTACTTCTCACATGAGAGAGCAGGTGAGACGCTGCAGTGGGAGGTACTGCCAGGGTTTGCAGGTGCAAAGTTAGCCAGGGATCATCCTCAGAGCAATCTACACAGTTTCACCTTCTTGCATCCATGCAGTTTGCCTCAATAAAAGGTAAAAATATGAATGTTTGTCTATTCATAGTCAGAAGGACCCGTTTCAGGGTCTGTTTTATATGAGGATCTTGCTATTGAAGGATAATCCAAGGGCAGAAGATGAAAAAAGTATAAACCAAGTAAATCACGACAGTCCTAAGCCTCTTAGTTGTTGACTAGTTGTTTCAAATCTTCCCTTCTTCCTTATATTTAAGAAAAGACTTTAGTTCCTGGATGCAACCTACAGGAAAATGATTTTATTATTGAAAAGACTAGATCCATGCTAACTGTGAGGTAAATTATTCATTACTTAATTGGAAATAGCTGGATGTGGCTGTAGAATGGGTCCGATTTATGTGAGGGGTTGTTCTACTCTGAGTCAAAGGAGCTGTTTGTGTGTGCGATGCCAGGCGAGATCGCTTGGCCTGATCTGGCAGAGATTTAAGCACATGTTTAATTTCACAGTTGTCAACAGTTCTACTGGAAACCAAATCGGGATCAGGCCTCTGTTATTCTAAGCCACTGTGTGTGCCCACACATGAAGAAGCAGTTCTAGTTTCACAGCCGAAACAACAGCTTTCAATTTAATAAGTTTCGTTTAATTTTGAGATGTGTTTAATTTTCTAAGACCTTTTGCTGTTCTCATGCCTCTACTTTTCTAATTGCAGTCATTCACGCTAAAGTAAAAAGCGTGGAAAGAGGGAACTGCAATGAGATAACGACTGTGGTTGAAGTCAAAGACATACTCAAGTCTTCGATGCCAATTCCTCTGTCTCAAGTGCCTCTTCTTACAAATTCCTCCTGCCAGTGTCCACCTCTTCAACCAAAGCAGGATGTTCTCATCATGTGCTATGAATGGCGCTCAAGGTGAGCCCTGGCGATGCGGTGCGGAGAAGTATTATAGAAGCTGTGGTAGATGGAAAGGAGGACCAGCAAAGCTCCCTTCCTCATCACGAGCATGTTTTGCTGATAGTTTTTCTTAGGATAACTCACACATACACCTACATGTTTCAATTACCTTCGCAATTAACTTTTTCCATTTAATCAGCCTCAGCTCTGCGCCGTGATGCAGTGTTTACAAAACCTGGCTCACACATGGAGCATAAACTCGGGTGACATTATGTGCTGACAGCATATTGCTTAATGCATCGTGCAGCAGTTCAGCATCTCCAGCTGTTTGGAAGTGTTGTTCCAGGACTGCTTTCCATAGGTATGAGCTGCTTCATGTGCTACAGGCCCAATGGTGGCTGTAGATGGTGGTCCATGTTGGCAGGACCACATGGAAAGCATAGTTGTGCCTCACCAGTCCCAGGAGAGGGGACAGGAGATGATACACATCTGTTCGTAGAGCTGCTGGAGACACAGCAAGGCCTTTTCTGCTGGCCTATCCATACTTCGGACCAGTGCCATCAGCGAGATGTTTCTGATCCCACAGCTGTACTGGGACCAGCCAATGCTGCAGCCGTTGGAGCTCCAGCTCCCGGATGGTAGATGAAAAGTAAATATGCACAGAGCAGCTTGCCAGTCCTGCTGTATGATTAAAAGACAAAACAAAACTAACTTTACCAGACCTTTCATCTGGCAGTCAGCCTAGCCCCAGGCATGGAAGGAAATCCAGCATGCTGGTCTGGAGGGGAGGGAGTGATGAATCACTTTTCTCTCTGGGTTCTTGAGGCAGAAGGGAACATCCCATCCCTGTTAGCACCCCGAGTGTACCAGTGGCAACAGACGCCAACAGGACAAGCTGTGACGTGGTAGGTGCGTGTGGCTCTGTGCTGTGGGTCAGAGGCAAGGCTGTTTGTAAAATGTGCAGGCTGGTTTTGCACGCAGTGGTATTACTGTTGATTGAACATGCACACTTGTGAGGACCATAGAACACCTATGTGCAGAACTTGATGGGCCATATCTCTATTTTCGATGAGTTTTATGTTGATATTTTAAAAGCATTTTATAAGTGTTTCTAAAGGTTGCTATCTGATACCTTATTACCTTTTTTTGTGAGCTAACAGGCACAGTATTTTATTATTACACAGCACCTTGCCCCTCCAGATCTGGAAGTATTTCACAAAGATTAATTTAGAGCCCTCTACTTGGGTTAGCCATTTTAGTGATACATGCTCTGAGTCATGCAGAAGAACCACGACCAAGATTGCGATCGAGGAGCCCTGAGCTGCAGAGCTTTGTTGGAGAGGACCCTCAGGAGGCTGTCAGGGTGTGGAGATTTCAAAAGTGAAAGACTGCAGTCTGCTTCTCCATTGCCATGGAGAAACACACCATTCGCTAAATATTTTGTGATGTTTTTTAAAGGTCACTGAGGTTTTTAATTTAATGTAGCTTACTAAAATCGATTTGAAAAAGAAACATAAGCTATTGTATGTGTTTTCTGTTGAACTCAGTGGCATGCAAACAGGAGGTTTTGAGTTACAGCAGCTTTTTAAAATGTCAGAGGCAAAACGGATAGAAACTGTAGCTCCACTGAAGTCAACAGCAAAACACCCATTGCCCGTCAGCAGGGTTAGGGTCTCACTCAATAGTTTGACCTGAACAGAAGCTGCATCAGATGTATACTGTGTTGTGGTTTCATTCATCATCGTGTGGGTTTAACTTCAATCCTATATGTTAATCCTCTAATCACTTCTCAGAAAGAAAAGGAGATGTGTATCATATTGATCTCGATTCTCCAGGGCTTGCACTCACTGTAGTCTTACGTTTGGGCAAAGTGGATGTGTAGTGGCTAACGGCTAAGGGTGGCAGCATTTTGTACTCGTTTTGAACTGGTGTGAGCAGCAACATTGTTCATTGAAACTGGAGAGTCAGGTCCTTTTACGCTGTGTAAACCTCACCCATGGGCAAAGTGCTGTGGTCAGATAATGTGTTACCATTCGTCAGCCCAGCTGTATTAACTTGTGCATGTGAAACAGCTTTTTTTTAAATTCAGAAGTAAAATACATTAATTTAAATTACTTTTCTGCACACACACACAAACATATGGTGGGCATACGTAAAAATATATGTACATATGTAAAAAATATGTGTACATACACATTTAAACAGTTTCATGGGATGTTACCCAACCCATCACTTTTTGTTAACAGTGATCGAGACGGGAGAATTTCCCCCTGCAGAATAGCTGCAGGTGAGGACAAAGGGCTCTAAATGTTTTCTCAGTATTAGTCATGTGCTGCACTTTTGGCTGTAAAATGTGCTTTCTTTTGAAAACTATTTTCTGTTTTTACAGAGTTCAGAATAGAATTTCAGAAGGAGCAGTATAAGCATTTAGAAATCCATTAGAAAGCATTTAGGGATGGAGAAAAATATTTTTGTGCCTATCATCCCATACACAGAAACTGTCAGCACTGGTACCTGCTGGTGCGTTTCAGCCTCAGTCTGTGTTAAATCATCTGGAATGACATCTCAGGAATCATACCCAGCAATACCTGTAACTTGTATTTATTTCTTAATTTTCAGGTTGATGCTTCTTGATGGATGTCTAGTTGAAAAATGGAAGGATCAACTAAACAAAAGATTTAAGGTAAATGCAACCGGAGAAAAGAATGCTGATACTCTTGATGAAAAGTTAAACACCTTTGTTCTACGTCAGCATTGAATAACGTTCTTGACTTTCAGATACCCATAACACCTCTGGGTATTATTATTTTCACTTCAACATTTTTATACCCCATAACTGCATATAAGTGTAAGTGAAAATTTGAAGATTTTAGTCTTGCATTTTAGGGTCTCTAAAATATTATTTCTATTTTATCTGCAAACTGTCCCTAAATAGAACGGTTGGATGATCTTTGTGTGCACTCTGGCTTATTACGATAATGGGTCTGGAAATTCCTTTCCTATCACTGCTAAGGCAAGTAACTGTCAGATAGGTGATATGCAGATGAGGATATGGTCCACTTCAGGTGAGAAACGAAGTGAACATCCAATTCCCTGGATAAACGGGCTTTGCTGCATTAAAGTTTGCAGGCCTGAGACACAGATTCTCACCAGCTACTTGCCACTAAAGATCCACTGAAAGTACTGGGCGTCCCCTCACTGCTTTCAGGGAACATGAGAAGGAAAAGTCTGTAGTATAGAGACCTGGGAGGCAGGAGCAGCAGATGCCCCTGCTTCTTGGGGCTTCAGGATAGCACTTGCTGTCCCTCCCTGCTTGTAGACTCCTCTTTACAATGGAAAGAAAGGGTGGATCAAGACAACGTCTGACCCTTCCTCACACTTTTAGAGAGGGAAGAAAATTATTTCTGCAGTTCAAGAACTATTTCAGAGCATTAAGGACATGCATGTATATTTATTTTAGTCATGGACAGGCTGGCAATTGATAGAGAGGAGGAAAAAAGATGCAAGTTTCCATCAGTAGAAGCTTTTAGATTACAGACCAGCTTCTTGCAGGAAATTGTATTTGATGCTTTCATCATTCCCTTTTCTCCTGACTTACTCATGTAAAACCCATATGTGAAAAAGAAAACATGCTTTAAATCTTTAAAAAACAAACATATGGCAATTGCAGATGATACCATGTGGGGTTTAGGAGAATACTGACGTATGATCGACTCTTGAAGTCCCTTAGCTGTCAACTTAATGGCCTGTTACTGGCACACAATGTGTTTTAGTGGCCTCCTCACACTGTTTTGTCATTTCTAATTGTGTCTTGAAACATGTTTGGACATTCATTTCCAGAATGTCAAATAGATGCATGACTGCCAAACAAAATACTTCTCAAAGCATTTGTCATTCCCTCTGATACCAACAGTTTCATAAATTAAATCCTCATTTAAACATGTTTGAATGGGACACACCTAAATGCCTACTGATAGTTTTTGTTTCATAAAGATGCGTATAATGACCCTGACCACACAAATACGGCCAGTATGGAGCTAGGTTTCACATTGGCTTCATTTTAATGCTTGTCATTCATCTCTGAAGACTTGCATCCAACTTTTATCTTGAGTTACCACTGAAAATGAATGTTTTGAGCTGTCTGTGGACCGCAGAAGACATCTGTTAACGTAACCACAACATGGCTGGCCTCTTCTCTAGCCAGGACAAGAGTCTGAGTAGCAACAGGGTCAGTGCAGAGATTCTAAAGAGTAAAGCTGGAGAGCACTTCTCTTGCTCTGATCAGTGGGCAAAGTCCCTGCCTTTGGGAGTTTCAGAAGAGAAAGTTCATTAATAGAGGGGAAAGGTGAGACCCCTTCCAAGTTCTGTTATCTACCTTGCTTTCCTTAAAGTAAATCTTTCTGTTCCTAGAGGTGAAAGACTGCAGCCTCTGCTGCAGTGTTGTGGATCTCTCTATACTTTGGACCACTTAACCACTTAACCTCACTGTAAAAACGTGTTTTCTAACCGCTGCACTTTGGGTTTGGAAATCTGACAGCTATTCTCTTTGATGGGCTCGTTGATCTAATTGCAAAATTTCTGAAATTCAAAATTTCTCAGGGATGCTGCTGAATAAAGCTGCAGGTGCATTAATCACAACCGTCCCATCGCAACTCTGAACACTCTGTGATTTCAAGTGGTCACCTCTGTTGTCTGTCCGTAACATAAGCTCTTCTATGCCCAGTCCTCTCCACCCCAGGGAAAAGCAGAACCATGAAGTAAATACCACCTTCCCTTGTAGCGGTGTGTTTAAATATGTATTGTGAAAGGACTGCCTGCTTTCTGCATGCTTTTCAGAGGAAAAGTCAAGCAGCACATTCAGTAAGACAGCAATGAACGGGTTTGCAAAGCCATCCCGGTGTGCAGACCCTGTCTTTTTGATGGCATGGTGACAGGTCCCCTGGATTTCTGAAAAGGTGTGAGATGTGCACTCACAGGCAGCACGCACACGAGATATGCAGTTGTCATTTTCATCTGCTGGTGTTGTAGGAATTCCCCCGCCCAAGAATCTGTGGCAGGTTCCCCCTGCAAACAGCCGTAACGTGCTGAGACTAATGGCCCTGCAGGACAGAGCACAAAGCCGTTAAGAGCAGCGCTGGTGTCAAAGGTTCAGGATAGCTTTGATTAAGATGTAATTATTTATGGCAATGTCTTTCTGTGACTCAGGCTCTTTGTCTTCTGCATTTCCACAGAGGTGGGAACAGAGACTGCAAGAACAAAAGCTGCGAACGGCCCGCAGTAAGAGCCAGAATGCGGGACGCAGTGGTCGGAGTGGAGCCCCAAAACCATCAACCAAGAACACCAGCCCACTGGTCGGTGGCCCTAAAAAGGCCACTAAAATAAGAAATGGCCAGAAAGAAACCAACCCTAAAAAAGTATGAGTGTGAAAGAAATCATCGCTAAAAAAGCGTGAGTGTGAAATCTCCAAAAGGAGAGACTTTTCCTGCACGATGAGGGTCGCAATCTGGTTTGGTCAGCATGTTTTATTAATCCAGAACTCATCGACTGAAAAACTTATGGCAGTTTCTACATAGACATTTCTGCTGCACTTTACTTCTAAAAGGTTTGCTTTTCCTTTCAAGCCACTGCAAGCCATAGAGCGTAGGTTTGCACTAATACGTGGGAGGCATATTCGAGCTGACTGAACTTTATCTTAGGGCTCTGATTTGTGATTTTAGATAGATCTAACCTTGGCTTCCAGAGGTTTTAACTCCTTATGCCAGTTGCCTGCCCTGCTTCCCTGCCAGAAATTGGAGAGCTGCATGGGGCATCTCTTCTCTACTGGGTGTAGTAGTTGGCAAGTTAGTCTGTGTTTTAGTCTGGTGAGCTGAGAACCATGGCAGCTGAGGAGCAGCAGAGGGATGGTAACCTCTGGCAGACATCTGGGGCTGCAACCACTGCAGCCGCTGGAGCTGAAGCTGGCTGCTGTATGGAATCACAGCCCTTGTTCAGAGCACTCAGAAGCATAGGTTACCAATAAGCATCTGGGTATGCGTTATGTGATTATTTTTTATGTGTGCCAGAAATACGCTTACAGTGTTAGTATTTGATCTTGTGGGTTTGTGTAGCACAAATGCATTGAAAGCAGACATCTAATTTTTTTATTGTACTTCAGGCTGGCTTCTGTTGTTAAAATTTCAAATATATTTAAGCATCTAATCGAAAAAATCAGTATTTTTTAAAAGGACAGATTAAAGTGAAGCAGATCTGTGGAATTCTTAAAAGTAGCACTTATGTTTGCTGTAATATAGCTTTGTTATGGAAACTGGAATAGATGCATTATTCTAAACATAACTGACAGCTACTGTACAGTATTAAAGAGAAGGTAGGGCTTCACGTGTCTCATTGTTCATTTGGATAATTTTTTATTATTTGTCACCATATTTCTAAATCTTTCTCTGATACCAAATAAATAAATCAATAAATGAGGCTTGTCCCTATTCCTGAACTTCTCAAAACAACTGGCTAGCTGCAGTTTTGCTGATCAGAAGGTAACATTTACCCTGCAAAGGATCACAGACAAAGCAGAGGCTTTTATTTATGTGCTAAGTTTTACTGACGTGAGGTAATTAAAATAGCAAAGGTGATATAAATCTAATTGGCGTAACTCCAAGATGGCATTTATGCTATTCCTGCCTAAGCTCTGCCTGGATAAGGCAGTGTGGCTAGCACAGTGGGATTTCTGTTAGCACATAAGATCACCTGCATTAACATTGTAATAGCTCATGATAGACATCTTAAAGAGCTTCAAGAATTCCTGCACCAAAACTAACGACTAGACTTGGCAATTCTGGTGTCTATAAAACAAAATGAACATTTTTAAAATCGAGAGGGTCTATGTCAGGGGAAAAAAAAAGAGTTCTGTGTAGGATAACATAAAGAGTTACAACTGGTCGTGTCAGTACGTTGATCTATGTTATTACAAGAATTCCAATGAAATTTGCACGCATGAAATTTAAGGCAGAATATGCTGGAGTGATTTTAGTAACAGCAGTAATATACTTGGTAATGTGCTAACACAAGCTGAAGACATAGATGCCAAGTTAGAATGCTTAAAAGAAAGGGACAGAGGTGTCAAAGAAAAATGGAAGAATAGAGTGTAGGGTAGTTCGGGGGGAAACCAGCCCTACATGATCGTTGGTTGAGCTTTGAGCAGTTGGTTAAAATATGCAAAGGTCAGCATTTGAATGTAGCCCTTCCTGCTAATTCTGGGCAGATGCAGAACTTTGTCTCCATGGAACATCTGCAGAATTAGATCCAAAATTCAATCCAGGTGCCAGGAATGCTGAGCATATATTGCATCTGTTGACTTTAGTGGGAATTACGTGTGCTCGACACGTCTGAAAAAACAGACCACAAACTTAGGTGCCTAAATATAGCCTATAGGTGAAATCTTAATCCTGTACAATTAAATGGAAAAACTGAAATCGAAATCAAAGGAGGCAGAGCTTCACTGCAGGTGACTAAATTAGGTGAATTCGAAAATGCTGACTTAAGTAAGCACGATCTAAAAGATCAGTATGATTGGAAAGCTTCTAAAACAGTTTTATCCACTGTGTAGCAGGAGTTCTGAAGCTTTGATTACCTATTGATCCCCATTTTAAAGTAGCCCAATAAATATGTATAAGGTTAACTATTAAAAATAAACAACAGTCCTATCAATGTGATGTTAAAATAACAAATACCAAAGTTGTGATATTTCATGTGAACATAGTCAAGGGTGGTGTTTGTTGAATGAAACTTTTGGAACAGCTAGCTAGACTTCATAGCAACATTACATATTATTTTACAACTGGTAAAATCAAACTTTTTTTCATTTTTGGATATTGGAAAAAAAAAGTAAAAATTATTTTCTCTAGAGGATTGTCACCATTCCTTCTGTAAGTTACTGTCATTAGTCTGACCGTTCCAGCATGTTGGAAGAAACTTTGATGCGCTGAGCTCGGTGTTTTCAAACTCCTTGACATTTTTATGCGTGCTTTATGCTGACTAACTTTCGTTCTGATATGGTAAAAATACGGAAGAAGGAAAGGCAATACAACAAAAAGCACGGGTTGTCATAATCCAAAGAGAAAATGTACAGACAGGGGTATGAATTAGTAAGGTAGTGTGTTTTCCCAAATTAATTTTTTCCTACTTTTTAAGAAGCCATGGGTCAACCCAATTCAACACTAATATAAGTCACTCCATTTTGCAAATCCCTTACAATTATTAACTCACTGCAACATCAAACGCTGGCTGAATCCAGACCCAGAACATCCCTGCCCTCCAGCCCGCTCCCTTCCCTTGCAAAGGCGTGAAAGAGAGGTTGGAGCAGCAAGGGCTGTTGGAGCAGTCAGATGCATCCTCCTGCGTCCCCACATGGCCCTCTCACCACTTCTGCTCCCTGGCACGTGGCAAAAAGTCAGACTCACCTCTCCTTGTGCATACCCATGGCCAGGTGGAGTCATTGCCATGCTAGGGCACCCCAGCAGCGGAGTCATGAAACCTCGGTTGAGTAGAGCGGGCAAACAGTCTGCTGATGGATGAAAGTAGTTACTGTACGTATTTACAGCTGAAAAAATTAACAGGCCCAGACTTGAAGTGTCAAGTGTTTTTTTCTCAGTGTTACAGCTGCCTTCCTAGTGAGGGGCTTGGCATTTTTTTCATATAAAATAAAAATTGCCTGGAACACTGAACAGATGTTTCTAGTGCATTTCTTACTACCTCCCACACACATGTACCCGGTTTGGTAAGAAGTGCCATTGAATATTTTCACTGAATGTTCTAACCTCAGCTCCAAAAGAATGAAACCTGAAAAAATATTTACTCTAATTGTGAATAATTGGCACCATTTTAGAAGCTCACTGTAAGTGAAAAATCACAACTCTTTTATGAACCACATTTTAAAAAAACCTCATAAAACCCCTTCCAACAGGACCTGAATGACCCGGTCACTTTAATTCAACTCAGTGTTGCAGTTTTGTTTCTTTTGTCCAGTCATAGCATATAACTGAGAAATACTTCCTGTACAAATAAAAAGAAGACTTTCCAGTCCAAAATACTCAAACAGCTCTTAAATTATTTTATCCAGCATTGTAACCTAGATTCCAAATGAATGAAACCTGAAAAAATATTTACTCCAGTTATGCACAACCAACACTCGCTTTTTGGTTGTGCTTAGCAGTTGAATGTAAATGCACATCTGAAAACGTTTCCTCAACCAGATTTTTCTGGTAAACCACATCAGCTCCAATTAATTTTGTAAATAAATACAAATCCATCAATATGGGTCAACAAAGATTCAAAACTATGTTTCCATTTATGGTAAAAAACAATAACTTGCAAGGACCCAAAATTAAGTATTTAATTTCTATAGAGGTACATTACTGCCAATTACATGTATTCAAGGCTCTACATTTAATTTCAACTGCTGACACTATATTTCTTGTAACATCTTCAAAATTGAACACCAGCCTTATTGGAAGGTGAAACAGGATTTCAAACAATTAGAGATGCAGTAAATTCAGGGGGTTATAGGTAATCTATAAATATCAGACTGGCTCCTGTTGTTGCTGCCAAAAGGCTTGTGGATAAACTAGTATGGCAATAAGCATAAAGGAAAGCATCTAGAAAGGAGGACACGCTCCTTTTCTCTAGATGAGAATACTAAGATTGAACCCAAAAGTACCTTAAATATGTCAGACGGTCTGTGTTACAGATAGAAGGTTGATGGATGCATCAGAGCGATTGAGAGATGCCCCAAACCGACCAATGCCCTGAGTATTTTGATCCCTTCGGTTTACAGTGTGATGAAAACTTCAGTTTGTAGACACTCAGAGCACGTCAGTATTTATCCTCTGAGCAAGGTAATCAGAAAGCTAATCATTTGCTCACAAAAAACTGGATAAATTGAATAGATACTTGCAAGGTCTGACCTGCCAGTGTAGCTCATTCAGCAGCCAGAGCAAAGGAAAGCAGTGCAGCAGTACACAACCATGAGCTGACTGACTCCATCTTCTTGGCGGGGAAAAAGGCTTTTTCCCCTCTTTTCTTATTTTATTATGCAGGAATTCAGTACAAATACTCACTACAATCAGAGATACTAATTCTTCTTGAACAGTATTTTGAGATTTAGAATCAGCTTGTTTATCTTTCTAAACTGAAACAGATCTTTAATATAGTCTTAGTGTCAGATTATGATTTCATTAAAGTTCCTAAACAAGGAAATATGTGGTCTGTTGTACAAATAAACATGCCCTGTGGTTCCATTTCTCTCCTGCTGGGACAAAAATCAGAAGAATAATTATGTTATCTTTTGTGAGTTTTGGAAGAATTTTCATCACATCTCTGCACCACCTAATTCTACACAGAACCACGAGATATTTCCTAAATAAACGGTCCTGAAGGTCACATTCTCTTTTGGTCTGGCATTTAGATATGAGATAAAAGGACAGAGTCAGACTTTCTGTAAGATTTGTAGGCAGAGGAGTTGTGTAAATTTAATTGCAAGAAGATTTTCATCTGTGAGACTCAATGGAATTTGTGTTGGAACACATTCCTCCTGACTCTATAAGTGCAAATGCTTGCTGGTAACATCACAAGTGCTCAAATTCTTAAAAAATCCATGTCTATGTCACAGTAAAGAAGAGTGGATGGCAGTCTAAATTATGTGTACAGTACCTAAGTGTTGAGTTAAACTTTTAAAGAGACAAAGTAATCTCTTAAAATATTGACAATCTTTCAATTACCATGCTTTTGAATGCATGATATTTTGGTAATTCTACAAAAGTCTGTATCTCAAAGATATAAAAACTTTGTGAATCTGAATCTCTTCATCAGCTGACTGAAACAGTTATTTTTTATTGTTTTGAAATGTATCAAATTCCTTCTTTCCAAAGCTGCTAAAAGACATTAAGATCAAGAACATATTTAGAAGCAGCAAATAGCATTAATAAATCAAAAGTTCCCACATTTCAATTTGGATTTGGATACTTATGCAAAGTAAAGAAAAACTGTCACAGATCCATGCATAATGTTTCAATGTAATCGACTGGATCATTTTAACGAAGCACAAAACAAGGGTCATAATTGGCACACATGAATATGTGAACCCAAATAAATGGAATCGTTCAACATCTAACAGTTAAACCAAACAGAAAAAAAAGTGCTATAGTGCTTAAGAGTGA
Organism: Nyctibius grandis; assembly: GCF_013368605.1. NCBI lineage: Eukaryota > Metazoa > Chordata > Aves > Nyctibiiformes > Nyctibiidae > Nyctibius > Nyctibius grandis. Next base: position 2,583,136 of record NC_090664.1, read on the forward strand.
TGTAATGGAGGATGAATAATGATGGTTAAACAAGCAATAACTCAGTGTATAAAATTACATCACATGTAAACAGGCAGAGCTTGTGTATCCCTACAGTTAACTGAAATTTCTAAGACCAGTGCAATAAATGATGCACAGTGTTCAAAACCTGTGTATGATACCTAAGCTATTTGATTGTGAACTTCCATCAGAAGTTTCATGAGCTCTTAATAAGACATAAACACATTCTGCTGTTTTCATCATTTCTGCTCCTGTTACATAATAATCCCATCTAAACTTTCAACAATGTGTTTGTCCCGTTGGTAGAGGAGCCGTTAACTCTAGTAAAGATCTTGAGAAATGAGCTGAATTGATGTTTCTGAAATCGCCCCACTCAGGCCTTTTCTGAGATGACTACTTGGTTTAAAGCACAACGTGCCAGCACCCAAAAGACTCAGAGTATTTAAAACAAAAACTGTTTGTTTTATTTAAAACAAAAAAACAGTTTTAATGGATTTTTGAAGTAAAAAACAAGCCAAAGAACATACAGCAATTCTGAAATATGCGTCTCAGAACTCACCTCACTGAGGTGACATATAAATTCTGCACTAATCACAACTTCCTACAGGCCAGCTAGCCTCAAGTCGAGTTTATGGCAGTAAAGCAGCTGTAGGTGAAAATGGGCCACCAGGAGAACATTCAGTCCAACTTCTGCTGGAGGAATGTCTATAATAACAAATGCCCCATCACAACAGAAATATTTGTCAGGAAGCTCTTTAAAACAGCTGGTTGCATTGAATACAATAGGAACAGTAAAGAAAGTGTGAGAAACTTCATTCTTTCTGGACTTCACACTTATAATCAATGCCGTAAGTAAATTGCTTTAATTGAATGCCATTCTTTAGTATCTCAACCTTCAACAGAATTGGACAGCAAAAGTGAGAATACATCAGCTACAGAAGAATATTTGTGTTCTTCATGAAGGCCAGCCAAGTTAGACTGAGACAGGTTACAAATTCCCTAGCTTGGCAAGGAGGTATTTGTCAAGAATAGCTGTTAGGTAAGACCTGACTTTATATTTTATTTCATCTGATAGATTTGAATTGAGTAAATGGATTGGAAAGGACCTTCTAGTTGATTATCTTACCTGTGACAGTAATCCTAAGAAGATGTTTAGGGAAAGGATAAATAAACAATGCAAAAGTTTTTCAGAGCCCTGAGGGAACCAATAGGTCTTAATAGCTCTGAGCAGTCTCACCTGGGAGGTGCACACGTATTGCTGGCCAAAGGGCCCAGAAGCCCCATTTAAGCTCACACTTGGGCTTAACCCTTGCCTGAGCTGTGTTGCAGGAGTACCTGTCTCTGGCCTGTTGTTCCTGACTGGACCCTTGAATGGGTCCTGGACCTGGTTCATTACTTGCTTTATCTGGGATTGTTGATGGACGTGGCTACCCAGTTCTGCTTGGATGTTGTGGGGCTGCACCCCACCAGTAAGGGCACAGCCTATGCTGTGGTCATGCTTGGGTCCTGGCTCCTTCTCCCTTGTGGAGCATTCCCACGCTTGCTGCTGCTCCCTGCCTCCATGTTGCAGTAGTACCTCCACTACCTTTCAGCATTTCTCCTTTGTGGTCTGCCTGAACTGGAGGACTCAATCCAGTTCAGGCAGACTACTGGTCATTAATAGTGTTTTAACGACCTTCCTTGACCCTGTTTTTTTTAAGGTAGTTATATACAAAGCACCTTAGACTCCTGCAACAATTGGAAAGGCATAAATCTACTAAAGTGATAAAAGAAAAACTATCTACTAAACATACATAAAGAAACCATTACTAACATCAAACTTCTAGCAGGTATTACTTGTTGCGTTGGTATGTTTTGCAATATGGCAAAGCTGATAACAAAAAAATGGATGATAAAAAAAATGGATGGAGTATGAAGGAAAATCTGTGTGTATATATAGTCTTAAATACAGGTGGTTGGGTAGACAAGTGCATTTAATGACATGAATATCGATTTTCAGAGATTACATCTTAATTGTTCAATCTATATCAATCTCTCCAAATACACACTCAATGCTTTCCAGTGCGTGTTCTCTATTAGATGATCCATGAACAGCATTACACAACATATCTTGCGCAAACTGAGCTCGAATTGATTCAGGAGAGGTTTCTTTTGCCACTTCTGGATCGCATGGACCCATTAGTTGCCTCCACTCTTCCACAGCATTTTCCTTCGTTAAGATCATTATCACCGATGGGCCCCTGTAAAATCAATACACAGAAGCTCTTACACTATTCTGAGATGCAGACTTAGCTTTGACTTCAGAGATACCATGAAGGGTTGTGGTAAGCATTATACTATCTGAATTTTGTTAAACTGTTTAGATTTTAAAATTTGTTAGATTTTAAAATTTTGTGTTTTGTTTAAGACAATATCCTGTATTTGAAAGCAAAAAGATTGACGATCAGCTATTTGGATTTGGACTTTTTGTCCTAAAAACATTCTCACCCAATAATTTCTGAAGCAAGGCAATACATATTGTTTTATCAACAGCTATACTAACAATATTATGAGGAAGATAGTTGTCCTACATGAAAAGAACAAGGATTCCATCAGAAATTAGTTCTTTTTTTTTGAGAAAAAAATCCAAAATAATAGTCACTATCCATAAATTTGGAAATAATTTTAAATTTTCCTATTAAAGGAAGAGCAGTCCATGCTGGAAGCCACTAAACTTGCCAGAAAGAGTGACAGAATGTAAAATCCTTAGCCCACTTTTGGTGTAGTACATTTCGTTGGCACTGTAAATTCAAAGTTTGATGTCTACTAACACAGCTCAGTATTATATAATGAGACACTTACTCAGTCATACAGGTCACTAACTGTTCAAAAAAGGGTTTTCCTTTGTGATCTTTATAAAACTCTGTAGCCATTTCACGGGTTAAAGCTTCTTCTTTGATCTTCGAGATGGCAAATCCAGCTTCTTTGACTTTTTGCATAATGTCCTCTAGAAGAATAACAAGCACACTCGTTCTTGATTGAAACAGTTTAGATGCAAAAAACCACCCAAACTTTAAAAGTTTCAGAAAATACTACATGCTTTTTTAAAAAAAAATCACCAATACCCGTTAAAATTCTACTTACAATATCAAACAATCATGGGCAGTATGACAAACACTTCAACAGTCCTCTAAAATATACAGAACCCATTGTCATTGCACTAATCCATCCCTATGCAGGTGACAAACCCAGACTGTTATGAACTACACCAGTAGCATTCACTGCTGTTTCTCATGGTCGATAGAACGTGGACTGAGGAGGACACATCAGAATGTGGACTGTAGTTGTAATGCTACATCACACACCAGCTGGCCTGCTAAAATCAGTCTGGATTGTTACAAGAGGGGAAGAAAGACTCACACAAGCCAATGATGAATTATCATGAGAAAGACTACCGAAATTTGTTAGGACAGAAAAGAAGAATGCTAAGAAGAGGCTCTGCATAGAGGGTTTAAAAAAGGTGGTAGCAAAAATCTTCAGGGTAAGATTCCAAATTGTACATAGTGTACTTTTTACTTTGACCTTTCCTTCTCATTCCCTTTGTCTAATAGTGAGTTAAACCAAGGGTGGGAATGCAATCTAACTGAACACTGACCCCTTTTGAGTCAGTAGAGATACCTGTCTGAACTAAGTAACATGAATTTGGAAAGCATTCGTCTCCTTTGGCTTAGAAGGATGCTGGATGGCTAGTTTGCACAAATGCTTAGCTTTTAAACAGCTTAACTTAGCTAAGAACTCTCTCACTTCAATTCACCACCATTCGTGTGAAGAAAGAGCTATAGGCAGCTTAAGCAAAAGAAATATGCCATTTGAAACCTCAATATGATTTATGCAAGCCATGTAAAAGCATTTCTCTGCACGAAAAAAAAAAAAGAATAAAAAGAATGCATCTGACATGATTTACTGCAGTGTACATTGCTAATATTTTGTAGAAATTGCAACTGTAGGCATAGCCCATACTTTCTAGACCACTTACCTTTATGCTTCTTAGCAGCAGCAGGTTTGATTAATGCCAGCGTGTGCTCCTGAGGGAAGAAGAACTCTAATTCCTTCTGAGCTTCATCGGGTGTGGAACTACCATGCAGCTGACCAATAGGTATGTTGTTGACTGCATACTGTGCACGTAAACTAAGAGTCATTAAAAGATTAAGTTACTTAATGGAATAGTCATTCTGAGCTTCTACTATGACTAGCCTTAACCCAGTGAATATAAATGAATGTTGATCTGGTGACTTAAGTGCTTAATGATCTCTCTGTAGGAGTAAGAAGCTTTCGTTGTCTACAGAAAGAACAATCAATTTTTTAATTAACAACCTGAAATATGAACACCTTCCCTCCTAACTGTCATCTTGTTATATTTCCAAGACAATAACAATTCTTGCTTAATAAATCACCACAGGTAAGATGATACCACAGCAGTTTCTTGGGACAATAAAATAAGCAGCTGAAACTAAGATGTTAATGTATAAATTGTGTAGAAGAAACTTAGTCACAAATAAAATATGCTACTGATGGAAAGTTTTCATTAAGCTAAGAAAATAAACATCTGTTCTAAAATATAATGGTGCTATTTCAAGAAAAAAAAATCAATAAGAATAAGATATTACCAATATTTTTTGCACGTAGAAAATTAATAACAATACTTCTGTAGACCACAAAGCCTAAAAATAGCCATCCAAGGTCACAAAGATTCAACTTATTAGCCAAGTAACCTGTTCATACGACCGTCAGAGCAGGATTATCAAAAGGTTATTACAGGTGCATTCTTCCTGTGTAACAGTCAAGGATTTTTCTCTGACTCAAGAGATCTTCCTTCACTCAATACCTGTTTTTAAACTCAGCTTTTCATTATGTTTAGTAGCCATTATTTTCTCAAAAAATGCTATAGTCACTATGTGTAATGCAACACTTCTTCCAAGAAGAGCTTAACAAACTGCAGAAATATATGTCAGTTTCCAGATGATGGCACTATAGTTACACCAGTTGGAATGTAGTATTCATTGAGGTGTAGAATGTGAAAGTAAACTGGAAGCTGTGAATGACAGTTTACTCTTGTAAGTATTACCTGTTCGGACTTTCCTTCTTAGCCTCTTCAACAGTCTTTGGGCCTAATAAAGTTCTCCAGTGTTTTATAGCATTTTCTCGTGTTAGAGCAAGTACAAGAGTAGGACCACTGCAAAATGGGAAAACTGGCATTAAAACATCAAATATTAAAGTCCCTGTAATTTGTAAAAGGAATTTGTTTATACATAGTCCAGGCCAGGAAAATGAGCCCTAGTATTGGAGGATTTAAAAACCCATCTCCATTTAAACAGCTACAGTCTGATAAAACCTTATGGGGCTTAAATGCAAATTTAAATTTCAGAGTTACGAACATTAACATAACAGCAAGAATGTTGTAGAATTTGGCTATGTCTTTATTATTCGACACAAAAATGCTGATCAGCTCCTAAGTTTTTGTATTTTTCCCAACCACGTCCCAACTTCATATGAAGGCAATAGCCAAACATGATTTATTATTCCTCCTCAAGGAATCCAGCACACAGCTTGGATGAAGATTTCAGAACTCTCCTACAGACAGCCTAAACACAGCCTTCCAGAGCAGAGCTCAGCTGTTTTCACCCACATCAGTGGAACTGGCCACTGGCTTCAACATCCTACATACAGAGATATAGAGTAGCTATTAATTTTTTAAAACCTGATTTGTTTATTTACTATCCTTGGGAATTATCTCATTATCTGCAGTTGTCTGGTCCTGGTTTTTGAGTTTTACTAAACTCTCAGATACATGAGTATCTTTTTAGCTACTAAAATATATATATATTATATATATATATATAAAAAAAAAAATAATAATATATATAATTATATATTATTATATATAATTATTCATAGTGAAAATTTTGGTTTTATTCATAGATCCACATTCTCATTTTTCATTCAACGTACCTGGTCATTTGTTCTAGAAGAACTGGGAAGTAGTCTTGATCTTCATGCTCTTTGTAAAATTCACGTGTTTGTTCTTCAGTTAGGATTATTTCTTTCTGCATTACTATTTCGAAGCCGTCATCCTTTATTCTTTGCATGATAGAATCTGTTTAAAATATTGAGATAATGCTAAATTGCCATCCATTCATTAATTTGGCACTTGTGAAGAAATGACATGGATTCTCCAATCATAATGTTAAATTTTTACAGGTTAGTTAATTTCTTAACTGAAGAACAGAAAATTAATTTAAAGCAACTGCTAGAGGGCTTCGGTAGTTGCCTGGACACTCAGAAAGCTGATGATCACCTTCTTAAGGCTTTCTCTCACTTCAGAAGCCTCAGTAGGAATTCCCTACTGAGGTATACGATATGTGTTACTATCACCAAAAGAAGGTCTAAGGATTTTGCATAGGTGAAAATTCATTAGACTAAGTGTTATAAGACCACAGGCATAAGTAAGCAGTGTTTGGTACAAGCCAAAACAACTCTATAATTGCATATGTATGGACTGCAAAGCTGCTGCTCTAAGCAACATACTAGATAACAATCAAGAAAATATAATACACAAGGAGAGGTCTTTCAGATCTCTGTGTATAGGTTATTTCCAGTGCAGAGATTCTCCAGTTAGAAATAAAGGTGCTGTCTAGAATCTAGGAAAAAATGAAAATATATGCCCGAGAAAAAAAGTAAACTTGTTGGATGGAGCTTCATGCTAATGGGGTAGATTTTCTGATTTAATCTGTAAAAACGTTGTCTGTATAGACCTATCTTTGTGCAGCACTGCCTTATGCAGCATAGAACATCCCGGATCAGATCTTTTTCACCTTGCCATTGATCTACCTTTGACCTGCTGTTCAAGGATAATATCAGCTGCTTTATTAAGGCAGGAAGCATGATCCCCTACACTATACTTTGAAATTTCCAGCTTCTCTGAGAGGTCTTCTAGAAACATTCCATCCATATATACAATCTAAAGACACTCTTGAAAAATCAAGCAAAGGAACAAAATAGCATTGACATTTACATTCTCAATACATCAAAAACATTAACCATGTAACTTTTTTCCTGATAAAGATTACTGTCAGCTTAATGCTGGGGAGACAATATAACCTAAGAACATTTCATTAGTAGAGTTAGAATTTTTAAAGTTCAAAATACGAGAATTATTTATAAACCGTAGATGGAAAATGTAGTTATGAACACTTACGTCGTCTTTCCTTTAAGAGAGTAGGTCTAATTAAGGCCAAAGTCCTTTCAACTTTTTGATCTGTCTTCTCTTTATCAAAATTCGGGAAAAAGAAAGCAAGTTGCCTGCTGGCATCTTCTATACTGTCTTGCACATCACATATATTTAATAAACTCTCAGTTTCCATAGTTCCTTCCAACCTAACGAGACCCAAAGTAATACAGTATTTAAGTCGCTGCATGCATTGTGTTAGCAGTTGACTGCTTGAAAATGTACTTTCTTAAAGTTTTGTGACACATAAGAATACAATGCCAAACTAAGTTTTTATTAAATTCAGATTCATGACTGAAGTAATATTTCTGAGAAGAAAATTATTAATCTTCTCAAAAAGCACCTTGTCATGTACTGTGAAAAAGAAATCTCAGCCATGCAGATTTTCTAAGTCCCCTCTAGCTTATTCAAAATAGTCTCTCTGTTTCACTAGACAGAACTACTACTGATGAGTATATAGGGTATAATGAGTGATCAATAAAAGGATTGTTCTTAATTCATGTACAGTATGATCATAAAAATGATAGCACTACAGAATTGTCTTGAGATACTTCTCATTGTCACTTGCCTGTATATCTAAGGTTTGTTTAGCTATGTAAACACAGTCACTCTTGGCCACCTACAGAAAATGCAATATTCCCCAGTTGTGCTAAATTAATGCAGAAAGGGATACAGCAGACATCAACAAAAATATAAATTATTATGACAAGTTCTTTTTTTAAAATATTTAAATTCACGTTGCTTTAAGTAAATCTCTTGTCTAAATATAAAACTTGATCCAATATTTGAATTTTTGTGAACTCTCTCATTATTGTTTGATGCTCTTTTTACACTCTTTATTGATTGAGTGTATACAACTACTATCCTCTTCAAAATTCTCTACTAAATACTCAGGATAGGAGAGAAACAGACATTCTAAGGTGCCACGGTTGTGAACAGCAAATCCTTACAATGTTTTAATGTATCTTGGGGAAAAATACCGAAAACCCTCTCACTTGTTTGCTGGCTTTCACAGAGTAGTCCCAGGGAGCACAGCATGCTTCAGGTGTCCCCTAGTCTCCCTTGGGTCACATCTACAGCCTCCCAGCATACATAGGAGTGAACATGGGCAAGACCACAACCCTCAGTGGGCAATGCTGGCAGTCACCTTGTCTGGGTAAGCTAGTATAAAGTGAAATTGCATGGAATACAACTACTTTAAAGTGTAGCACTGTTCCCATTGGTCTGACAACCAGTCAAGGCTAGTTCAGAAACAACAAGAGATCAGTGCCCTTTGCTTGTCATCTTTAGCTAGGAAGCATGGAGTTTCTATGTTCCCCCAGGAACCGCGATTGCATCTTCAGTTGTGGTCCTGTGAAGGACCAGGTGAAGAGCTCTGCCTACTCCCTGGACCCTGTGCACATGGGCACGTGAGTGTCTGTAAGAATGTGGCTTGGTTTATGGTGTGCTCCGAATACTGTAACTGAATCACATATACACATTTTCACTGGTAATTACCTGTCTAGCTCGTCAGCATCAAGCTCATCAGGCGCATTCTCACTCAATTTACGTAGTTCTTTCCAGTGAGGAATATCATCAGTTACTTCTTTTTTAGTGATTACCAAAATGTGGCATGGTCCACTCATCATGAATTTAACAAAATCATCAAAATCAGCCTAAAAAACATAATTTTTACCCTATGAATTGCAGGAACTCTGATTTATCAACAGAAATGAGACTATTCTTTCCTAAGTAAGTCATAACTCCTGTTCTAAAATGACATTTAAATATGTTACTCAAAAACTTTCAAAACCCCGTCAAACGGTTTGGAAAGTTTTTTGATCAACCACTTGAGGTAACACTACTATAAAATGTCTAAAACGCAATTAATTGAGAGAAAAACTACATAAAGTCATAAAACTACATTAAGCAAGTATCACATTTTCTTCCAGGTTAAAATGCAAATTACAAGAGTGAAGAGAATTATCTAGAAACTCTATGTGATCAAATGCTATGCTTGCAATAGCACATATAGTGTGACATAAACTGCAATACAGTTCCACATATAATTTTTGAAACTAAAAATCATGTAGTTGGCTGTAAATATTCAACACTGAAATACTTGCAAGACAATTGTAGGCTTTTCCTTCATTCTCTTTTCTATGTTCTTTTCACTCCTTCGGTTTCAACCTTCAGTCTTACAAATGTACATTTTCATCAGAAAAAAACTTTTGAAGCTGTTGAGTTTTAATCTTTTTTTCCTTGTATGTCACCTTTTTCTTCCATATTGTGAATTTCCTCAAATATCTTCTCTTCTTTTAAATATTTGTCTAAATCTTTTCTTTACCAGTCGCTCTAATCTGATTATGTATGATACATTTTTCCTTTAATAATATGAGAATGAAATATTCATGTGTATGCTTTCAATTCATTGCTTTCCTCTTTCAATTATCCTCATATCTATGTGTAAACTGAACCCATTTCACAAGATGAACAAACTCAAAAGAGACAAAACGAATGCAAGTACAAAAACATTTAGTACAATGCATAAAGGTAGTACCTATACTGTTGTGGCTTCAAAAGTACACTTGCTCACGTGAAAAGAAATAGATGTGGCTATTAGATTTGGCTCTCCTGCCTCACCCATAATCACCATTAAAAAGAAACAATTTCTGCTCCCAGTTGTATCTTAAGGTCTATTACCTTGAGTCTCCATTCTGTTACAATAGGCAACCTCTGGACCTTCAGCAAGCTTGCACAGTGTTAACTCAGGAATAATTTTGCCCACTGAGTACAAAGGAATCTATATTCTATATTGTCACTTTAACATAATTACTTTTCAGCTTAGAATTACACTTAAAGAATGGCAAATAATTGACTTCTCAATATGCATAGTGACCTCTGGACTGCTTCTGATAGTTCATGGTAGTTTTGTCATTCTCCCTGTCCTAATGTTGGCTAGGGTCTGCTGTGGTGTAATAGTGCTGCCATATATCAAACACCGCATCCTTTTTCCCTGCCTTGGTTCCTCCCACGTCTCCTTCTACAACTAACTAATCTCATATTTGGCTGCTGTTCCCATGAAGATGACTTAGATTTACCTCTGTTTCAAAACTGTGTCTGTCTAAAATAGAATCCCAGCTTTGCCGAAACCAAGGTCCTGGTGATTCCTTATGAGTCCTCTCTGTTACTTCCCTCCTAAACCATAATGCAGCCATCTGGTGACTACTATCAGATTTTTTCCCCCTCTGGTTTCAGTAAGAACCATCTTGTCTCACTCTTATTCATTTGGATTGCCACAGTAACACTTTCCCAGCTGCTTCTTTTGGTTATGCCAATCCTTTCTTTGATCCCTTCCACTGGTCCCTTTAATAATATCAAACAAACTACAGTTGTCTGCATATAATTCAGCCTCTGACTATCTTATGCAGATTTTAAATAGCAGAAGGTATGAATATTTGCTAAGCAGCTCCATTTTTGTGATTCAGATCCTTCTGTAGAGTTAACGTTAGCTATCATACTGCCAAAGCACTTGACAATATCCAGGTGCTAGTTTGCTAGACCACTACCATTTAACGGTGACCAACATAATTTCATTTAGAATTCGTTGTTGATCTTTCTGTCTGTCCTTAGCTATTCATTGTCTCCTAATACAGGATAGGGCCAGAAAATGAACATCTATGGAGATGCTTTCTCTTTGTGCCTGTGTACTTGCTTATTCCCAGTACTACCTCACAATAAAAGCTATAAAGAAGAAAAAATATAATATATACTACCACTTACTTTCTGGCTGGAAGAGTATGCGTCAAATAGATGAATACTGTCATACAGATGACACTGGATTTTGGTTGTGTGCTACGTTTCAGCACCTAACTTAGCCTATGTTTAGGGCCATGGCTAAGGGTCATACAGATTCTGATAACAGAAAGAACTACAAAATGTTCTGGTATTTAATTGGGGTTCAGTTTAATTTAGTGGGAATGTTAGAGTGTTACCAAGCCATATTTGTATGAGTTGATAAGGAAAAAAGAGAGATCATATTTCTTTTTTCCTATGTACTAAATCTACATTATTTCAGTTCTTCAACATGTTAAAAATTTACAAGCCAGAGATTTGCAAACACATGTATGTACGATTATATATTTTACCTATTCCTGTTGTTTAGGTTTTTGGTTTGTTTTTACCTGATCTTTTTTCCGGGCATAGAACACTCTGATTTGCTCTTCAGTTAGCATTTTCTCCTCCGCTGCTTCAATGACGAATCCTGCATTTCTGATCTGCAATTATTCAGTTATTACTCAGTGGCAATTGAAAATGGATATACACAAAATCATATGTCATTGTAAATCTAAAGGTTGATTGGTTTTGGAAGCTAACTTAAGTTTAAAATTCTCTGAAATATTTCAAATATAACTTATACGTTTGCCTAAACTAACGTTCCACTTTTCAAAGCACTTCACTAAATTCAGGATTACAATGCCCACTAAGTTAATGTATATGAAAAATACAGTGCAGTTCAACGTATATATTCATTCAGTAGTTAATAATGCCTTTTATTTAACATTGAATAAACTGGTTTTAACCGTTGTGAGTGATTAACATGCAACCACTTCTAAAAATGTTGTTATAAACTATATTATAATCATAGTAGTCATATAAATGTGTACTCCTCAACAATTGTTGTATTAGGCTAAACTACTTGGATTTAGAAACAGCAAATATACAAAAATAAAATCAATTTATAATTATCTATTTTAAGTTACATTAGTGCACTACATTCAAGTATGTGTAAGTCATGCACACTTATATGACCTATATCAAAATTCATAGTCCACTGGTATGAGGTTTATACCATATACTGATAGTCAAACAACAAAGGCACTACCCAGCCCCAATACTGATCATACACCAATATTAATGTTTACTATCACTCTGCTCTTTAAAAACCCGTATGATGCTGCTGAGTGTTTCCAGACTTGACAAGGCTGAGTGTGGAAACTCTATGGGTACACATAGGCACTCATAAGGCAGTATAAAGGCAGAGCCAAGTAGCTGCTGCTCAGCTCCAGATAAATTGCTTTCCAGCACTGTCTGCTTCTTTTGCATTTACTGAACCTCCTTCCTTTCTGGCCAAGGAGGAGTAATTGCAGAAACAACCTGTACAACACTGATTATCTTTCCTGCCAAGGTCACTGGCCCTGTCATAACACTTTTTAAAATTAGCATAATTTTATCTTAATATATAGTGTTATGACACACTTTTTTGGTAACAGAAACAGTGAGAAATTCCTGTAATTGAAATGAGCATTCCTACAGGATCATATTCTGGAAGGCAAAACACTTTTTCTTTCACTGTGTGATGACTTAAACAAGTACTGAATCCTCAGATGCACCCTTGCGTACTTGCTGGAATCACATTCTTCACTACAGGAACAAATATTTCACTACTGAAAAATATTAGTGTACAATCTCTGATTACTAGTGCACTCATTCATGATGAATTAACCTCACCATCTACACACATATGTTATGTTGTTATATGTGTCTGCGCACACACACTCTTCCACAAGGAACTGGTTGGTTGATTTATGTGTGCCTACAGTTCTTAAAGATGCTGTGTGAAGAGTTAACTTTACCACCACAGTTTCTAGTTCTTGTTTCAATTGCAATACAGGGAAAAAAAAAGACACTTTTCTGTTTGTAGATTTCACATGTTGCTGATTGACACAGTATGAACCAATGTCATACCTCACCTAGTGACATAAAATATTAAAGCAATAGTGTCCATCGGAATACCATATTATTTCATGTCAAAATTATCTTGCTTTTGTCATCGTTGTGAGAGAAGCATTAGCAGGTCTTGTTCTAAAGCCTGGGCATAAATTAGGATCTACTTAATCTTACATCTTGCTACTATGCCTCTTAGCTAAATAGGATGAAGGAATCTTCAAATTTGATCTACCTTCTCTTTGATTTCTTCTACGCGTCCCTCTAAGACATCATCAGGTTTTATAATTCCAACAGAATATCTGAATACTTCTTCTGGGAAAGGGAAGAAAACATGTGTCAGTAAATAGATTTATCAAAATAAATACACAACTAAATTTTCCATTACTTACAAGTAGGTTTCTCTAAATATTTCTCCAATTTAACATTGAGATGGCCAAAGAATGGTTCCAAAAAATAAGTGACTCCATCACTTAAAGTATGTCTTGGAGTGTGGGACCATCATTGCCACCCCTGGAATTCACATTCCTGATGAACCACTGGTATTTTGGGTCATATGGTGGAGAAATGGTTCACATGGAGCTACGTGTGGTGGAAAAACTACAGTTCAGGATGGATGCTTTGTCGAAGAAGCTCTGTATGTACAAGACTAGAAATGTGGAAGGAATGAATATTACTAGAGAAAATTTATTAAGTGAAAATCTATATGAATTTTGGAGATTTCCAGTAAAATGTGCATTGCTTGTCATAGTAGATGTGTGTTTCCTTAGCGTTGTGGATACTGAAGGCATTTACAATAACTGTTGAAGTACATGTTTGCTAACATAATCTAATGTTTAAAACAGGAAGTGTTCCTGGCTGTAGAATTTGAGGTTTACAGTTAAGTGTTAACATTTAATTCTATCACATCCTAAACACTACGGAATAACTTAATGGTAGCTCTGATGGAAACACCAGACTACTACTTGTTTCCAATACTAGAAAACACTCATAGGTACCTGCACATGGTAAGGAAAATATTACCATCAACTGTTAGTGTATTATGGCTTCTGAGGGATCCCCTAACCTGAAGCTGAACCCAAGCTGAAAACTCTGTTCCCTGATTTTGTCACACGTTTATGTTCTGTGGATTAGTGTGAAGCCTGTATATAATTGGTAAAGGATTTATAATATCTTACTACTAGGTCTCAGAGGGTTTATGATTAAAAAATAGGCTGAAGCTGAGGTCAGGAACATATCACTTGAACCATACAATAAAGACGACATGAAGAGGAAGGAGAAGGGACATGACTTAATGCGTGACAGTGAGCTAATGCCTCATCACAGGAAAAAAAAGGCAAGACCAAGAAGACGAAGAGAAAGGACGGTGGAGTTTATTCCATCTGAACATTGCCAAATTACATTCTGTGCATATGTGAAGCTGTAGGAAGCTTCAATAGCCATGGATAACAATAAGAATAGAAAAGATGTATGTCCTAGCTAATGTCAAGCCTGAAATAAATCATGGACAAGAGACTCACAAGCAGAATGGTGCATATTTTTCAATCTGTTTGGAAACTCATCCTATTATTGTGGATTTACGCTCTTATGTAAGTCTGTTCTTTAGTGCTTAAACCTGGTCTGGTGAAAGAGTTAATTAAAAATAATCTGAGATACAAGCCATGCCATTCCTTCAAGGATTAACTCTTCCAATATTCACAGGTTGCCCCCATTTTGGTGTTTCTGTAGAACATCCAAGGATTAACAAGCACATCTCAACAAAACTACATAGCCAACACGGAAACTGTGTAGAAGTGACCTTCAGGCACTAGTTTTACACAGGAAAATTCCTGGCACGTAGCACTGCTGCTATTTGCCAGGGACCTGAATTCTAAAGGTTCCCAAGGTGGGGTGGAAACACTAATGATGACAGTCTAATATCTTAATTCCTTACAGAAGAAAACTCCCCCTCAGTTTGATATCCTCAATCAAAACCTCTCATGTTATTAACTCAATCAAAGGAAGGTCTATTAGTGCTGGACACACACAATTCTTAACCAAATAACCAAAAAGATATTTGTTCTTTTTCTATCAGTTAACATTTCTAAAATAAATCAAACTTATTTACCGTTGGGTTCATTCTCCTCAACACTCTCTTCTGATGATTTCTCTTCTAGGAAAACAAGTTCATCTACCTAAGGTAATAGCAGATACAGTAAAAGTACATCACCAATGCGAAGCTAAAGTCACCAAGCACAGCTGACAGACCTTTACAACACTTTTATCTTGATGTAATAACATACTTGCTACCCAGGAAAGCAAACAATTCTATGACAGACCTTGGGCTAGCCTGATTTTCCTATGGTTTTTTAAAAGTTTCCTTTTACCATAAGCAGAGTTCTTTGATCTCCATTTTCACTCAAAACAGGCAGTGAGACATGTCTTTATTTGTTTTGTGTGATGAATTCTTACTAAGTTATATAGGAAAAATATTCAGTCCTGAAGGAAAAAAGATGACTAAAACTTTTATGTGCTAGTGACATTTTGTCCATTACTCCATTTCTTGTATTAATAAACTAATCTGTATATTTCTTAAGTTTTTATAAATTATCATCTAATGGAAATTTCTAAAAAAACCCCTCACATATGTCATTTCACTGTTAAGAAAAAAATGCAAAGTATTAAAGATTACATTGCAGAAAACACTATCAGAGGCATTCAGAGAAACCACGTAAATGTAATTAAAATGCACATTTATATTTAAGTATCTGTTTTGTGAGTACCTCGGTGCGTTCCTTCTCTCCAGCTACAACTGCCCTCTCTTCTTGCACTAGTTCTGTTATTTTCTTACATACAAGAGGAGCATCTGGACCTCTCACTTCTGCAATAATTTTGCCATTCTGTGAAAGAGAAAATAACACTCTCGGTGCGTTTTTGTCGCTCAGTTTACACATTAACTTGAGTTTTGGAACATGATGTATCTTGCTAATTTTTTCCAGCAACAGGACCACTTCCCATGCCCACTGAAGTGAATACCAAATCTACTACTGCCTTTACTAGTTCAGAATGAACCTTTCTTGCTTTTACTTCCTTCCTTCTCTACCTGATTTTCCATGTTTATTTCTAGGCTCACCATTAATCCTAGCACCCTCAAGTCAAAAACCCCGCTGCCTCCTTAGTGAGCAGTGTTCTACAGCGGAGTCCTAGGAGAACAGTCTTTCTGTATCCTTCAGTGAGAGAGAATAAATATGTGATTAATGGTTACAATTGCTTAGGTGTGAAAAATGAAATTTTATTTCTTTATCTTAAAAACCTTAAAGTGGCAGGAAATGTAAACTCTTTTCCCCTGAGGGAAAGTGTGCATAAAATAATCATTTCAGTGTGGAAAACTTATTTGGATTTCTCACTCAGTAACTACCAAAACTGTGGCTACCACAAATCTTCTGTGTCTGTATGTGCAATAGCCACAAAAAAAGGTGCTCAAGAACCACAGCTTTAGGCATGGGAAACAGCCTCAAGTAAACATCTGGTGATTTGATTCTACATACTGTAAAATGTAAAGATATGATTTATACAGCTTCACATTTCTTTTTAATCTACTGAAAAATTAAGGCAAAAGAAGGCAGCACATTAAAAGGAACTGGTGTGATATACTTACAACACAAAAAAGAAACACAGGTTCACAGTTTTTCGTAAATGGTTTCAGAGTGGGAATGCTGTCAGCCTCTGCCTGAAGTCAGATGAAAAAGATTATTTACTTATGTGTATTTGTATGCATACATGTATATATACACACACACAAGCCTTTATACCTGCAAGAAAATTGCAGTCTTATATACTTTGGTGTTACACACTCAAACTGCAGTCTTAAATACAACCAGCAGTCCTGATGGCACTTGCTGGTAGTGAAGAAAAAACTGGTGTGGTAATGTGAGATTGGTCTCCCTTCGTATTACAGCAGCTAATCACCAAAAAATACCTTATCCTAATCCTGTTCTCCCATGTAGGTTATAATAACATGCATAAATGAGGAGGTAGTCCATGCAATCCTGACAGAAGAGATTATCCACTGTGTTAAATTCTTTGTGACGTGGTCAACTCTGTGAAAGCACTTGAGATTACCTCTGAACATAGCTGTCTGTTCCTTTGTGTGTAAACAATACACGTATTTTCTGCAAAAATGCTTTGATTAGGCAATTGAAAGTTTTCAGTAGCAAGAGAAAGGATGAGCTTGGTGAACATCTGGGAGGAACTGAATCTGTGAAACCAAGTTATCTACTTTAAATGTGATATATACCTCCTATTTTATACTGCTAGTGTAGAGGAATATTTTTACTCCTACAGTTTTGTGATAATTTATTTTTCAATTCCCCATTTTTGTTGTCTTAAAAGTGAAATACAAGGGAATATTTAGGAAAAAGGTATAGCAGCATTTTTCAGGGTTGTAAAAACTTTAAATGTGATAATCCATAATGTAGAGACTTAAAACCAAAAATCATGTAGTCTGGCTTTTGAATGCTTCTGCAATCTCATAGAGGAAAACAAAAGTTGTGGGATATCAGCTCCCTTTCTGTTATAGCTCCTTCCATATTTATTACCATTTCTAATCTACCTCTAAACAAAGTCTTGTGAGGAGATATGCAGAAGAAGCAACCAGGCCAAAATTGTGACGACTTGGTATAAGGGCAGTGAAATGAAAGCTCTGTATATGCAGACAGATAAAAAGATATATTTAAAATAAAATGTAAATAAAGTTCCATACAGAATTTACATCCTTACCACTGCAAAATGCAACACATCGTCTTCACAAAACTCAGTCTTCATTTTTTTGAATACATTCACCATGGGTTTGCACGGACCACACCAAGCTTGATACACATCTATGACTAAAATGTAACAGTTTGGAATTACAAAGAGCTGACTTGTGGAACTTATAAAATGAGACATATTTATGAGTGCATTGGAACAGTACTGGGAAGGCATTCACATGCATCTTTCAGTCCTCTTCTAGTCAATGAATGCATCATGAATACATCAATGTAGTCAGTGGATACACCACGGTTTCCTCTTTTATTTCAATTACTTTTGACATCAACAACCTGCTTCACAATACCATTTGAGATGATTAATACAAACAGCTACATTTCTCTCATTTTCCTTTTAATTGTTCTTTTTCTTTTCCCTCTGTTGGTTTGCATTCTTATCTAGATCTTTATTCTACAGGATTTTTACCTCCCTGAGCCCACGCAGATAATTTCTTTCCCTTTACTACTCCTCTGTAGGTATGATCCCATTACAGATTTGTTCCTTCTACTCAAATACAATTCCTAGGAGACCTGGGAGACATTGTTATTGGACTGAGAGAACTGAAAACTGGGGATAATATGCACCATAGAACATGCACTCTCAAGAATGTTGACCGATTAACTGCTAAGTACAACTGTACAGTATTGATTTAGTCTGTAGAAGATTTTAGGAAAAACTTCCACAGAAGTGTTCAAGTCCCTACCATATAGAATACAATATTGGAAAGGTATTTTCTAAACATTGGTGTGTATAACAGTGGATAAAATAATGGCTAATATGATTTGTGACAAGTATTTATTTATCATAGAAGACAGTGTATATTCATAAAACCAATATATACATTTATAAATATATTGATATAACCTTTCTTTAAATTATAATATGGCACTAATCTTCTAGATTTATGACAAGTGTATATTAAAGATGATATGATATATAAGTATGAAAAACTGTAAATGTCTTCATGAGACATTAAACAGAAAATATTGACAGTACCTACTACCCCTTTTGTCAGCAGCATTTCATCCCACTCTTCTTGATTGGTTATTATGGTCTGAAATAAAATGAATTGACGTTTTGACATCTTAAAAAGGCAGAAAAAAATCTATTGATCTTTAGAATTGTTCAAGTAATTAGTAATTGTTCAATTCAATTACCTGAAGCTGGATTTCTTTCTTCTTGCCTGCCATGTCTCTGTGATTATAGGAAACATATCAAAATACGAAGCACATTTAGCAGTTTTTTAAAAGAACATGTGACATGCAGAACTGATTTATATGGTTTTCAACACAGCACTGCCTTCTGATTCCCTTAAAAATTAACTCAACTAAAGCCCCTACAACAATGGCAGTTAACACCCCATATCAGAATTCTGTGGAGCAATATACAACTTATTTGCGAATCCCACATAGCACAGGAAACAGAATAAAATTTAGCTTCTTAATCTGTTAGGATCTTCAGAATTTTTTGGCTTCAACAAGATTTCAATCTTATAATTACTCTGTTCAGAATGGCCACAGGGACCTTGGATGAGATGACAGCTGCTGTAACAGTGGACCATTTCAGAAAAATACAGATTAAAGAGCTTCAACTCTAATGACATCAAATCAGGCTTGCTATCTTCTGAGATAAATGAAAAGCAATGACTTACCTGTGTCCCATAACTAAACTCTCAAACTGAATCCTGATGTATTCATCGTTCTGTCATTAACAAAAAATGTCCTACATATATTTTTTCTCTTTTTCTTTTATAGATAATTAACTATGAACTGGGCAGGAAAACTATCTCAGTTAAGTTACATACGTGGATGAAGTTTGACTTCAGCTTCCAAATGGAGCTTGACTGAACAATAATGTTATCACTGCATCAGCAGCTTCAGTGTAGGTTTCTAAGGTTCTTGGTTGTGATGGTAAGTCTCTGTCCCATATGATGGGAAAATGAAAGTGCCACCATGAATGTGACCTCCACTGGCACTGATATCTGTCAATCAGCAAATACACCCAGAGTTTGAACTATCCTGGCATTCCCAATGGAGCTGCTTTCTTCAGATCACAGATTGAGGCATAGTGGCCAATGTGAGAACTCTTGCCCTCATGCTTGTTTCACATTTCATCTAAAAATATTATTAAGGAATAAAATTTTAAATGCAGGTTTTCTTCAAATCATTTAAACCAGGTAGTGAAACAGGGTCATTAGCATGGCATTAATTTCAGTCCTTTAAAGACTCTGAGGAGATGGTGTTAACTATTGAAACTATAGGAAATTGACAGATGGAAATATGCCATATAAGTAGGAAATTTTCAGCAAAAGAGCATGTCTTTCATTGTTACCTACTGTCACTGAGCAAGAACAATCAATGCATTGCAAGACTAGATCTACAAAACATATACCGCATACATGACAATGGGATGTATTTCCCAGTTGGCCTACACATGCTCCCCAATTAAAAATGTGCAGTCATACATTCTCAGGTGGCAAACGAAAGCACTGCTGAACAGACAGTATGCTACTGTATGCAAATATAAAAATACACATGTTAATCTGGCATAGTAACTGTATGAGACAGACGTGTGAAGATACACATGACATCTATACTTTTAAATAAAATTTTCGCATAACACATTCTCTCAATAATGCTGTCAGTATTATATTGATAAAACATGAACAGACAAGCACATTTTCTCAGGCAATATGCTTCTCTAACCTTGACACAAGGCATTTTGCTCTCCACACTTCATCAAGTATGTGCAAATGCTACACCTCTTATCACACACTTTACAACCAAAACTACTTCCTCGGGCTATTCACATATAAAAATAGACCTGAGTGCACACTCAGATACACTGTCAAACTGACATTCAAATATGCACATTCTTTGCAGATAGACATTCAATGTCTTAGCATAAACCTTCATGCACATACATACATGAAAATATCCAAGCGCTTGTGACATTTTGACACGCACCCGTGTGTACATACATACAGACAGACACATGGTTCCCTGTGCGTAAGCACTTGCCTATGACAGCAGGTCCCTGCGTGCTCCTAGGCAGCACTCTGATGGACTATCTGCTCCCTACCCTTGAATTCTATGAAACTGGATAAAATATGAAAAATCATGGATGGAAAACACTCATTGAGGTACACCACACTTCAGCTTGCACACACATGCACGCCTACATGCTTTCACAAGCTCATGCAAAGGCTCACACCCTTCTGCAGGCACCCAGGTGTGCACACACGCACTCTTGTGCATAAGTCCCCTCTGCACACACACACACACACAGAAACACGGGTAAGTGAACATACATGCGAGGACACACCAGCCGAGGGGCAGCATGCTATGCAGGTTGCCGTAACCAGGGTGCTCATGCACCCAGTGGTTCGACACCCCCCCCATTGTGACACGAACACAGCCTCCCACAGTGGCCTGGGCGCCTGCTCACTGCTGAGATGGGGGCCCACCCTGGAGCAGGTGGACACACCCGTCCCAGCCCCACATCCACGTACGCACCTTGCCCCCACCTTGGATCAGCCGCTCCCCTGGGGATGCCCTGTGGCCACCCACCTGTCACGCCCACAACTGCTCTAACTGCCTCCCCAGGCCGTTACCCCCTCCAGCCGCCCTCGCTGCTCGGTATCCAAGGGTCCTTTGTTACCTTGTAACCCTCTCTCTTTCACCTGTGTCCTGGTTTGGCCTAGACCAGGCCAATTTTCCTTTCAGTGATTTTTACTTTCAGCTCAGTCCCTTCTAAGTAACTGCACTTTCTGAAACTAACTGCATGTTTTGCAGACAGTGGCTGCTTCTAGCACTGATAACGCTCAAAGTTTGTAGTTATCACTGAGGCACCGGTAGGGATGTTATGCAGAAAGGCTCTTGCTGTACTTACTCTTAGAGAAACCAAGGTCACTGCTAAATTCCTCCCTGCTTACGAGTGAAGAGCTGCAGGGGGGTCGCACCTGCAGGGAGGACCGGACAGGGCAGGTGACCCAAAATGGACCAACGAAGGTATTCCACCCCATACACGTCATTCTCGGTATAAAGCAAGGGGATCACGAGGGTCTCGGCCTGTTTTGGGGGTTCTGCTTGAGGCTTGGGCTGCTTCTGCTGCTTGAACCTTCGGCCCTTCCTTCTCCCTTCTCGCCCTTCTGCTATGGCCGGTGTCCAAGGAGGACTCTGTCTGTTTTCCTGCTGCCCCCGGTCCCGATCCGGGCATCCCTGAATCCAGCTCTCGACCGTCGCTGGGCCCAGCCTGGGCCTTCCCGGAGCCTGCCCTGCAGTGCCGGTGGGGATGTGGCCGACATCAGGGGAGCTCGATCTTGGTTTTGTATATATTTGTATATATTTGATTATTCCAATATTATTATTATACTCTTTTTCATTATTATAGTTGTTTAAAACTGTTTTAACTTTCCAACCCATCAGTCTCTCTCCCTTTTCCCTTTCCCTTCTGGGGCGGGGGGGAGGGTTAACAGAGCGCGTCTGCCACAGGTTTAACAGCCGGCCCAGCTTTAAACCGTGACAACCAGTTTGGGGCTGATCGGGCACTTGGAGCCCAGCTGCAGGCATGCAGAGAGGGGAATGGGGAGGGAGCTGGGGGGAGCAGGGGTCAGAGGAAGCACTGTCTTTTCCTGCACCGTTTCTCCTCTGTTTCTCTCCCTCCCAGGCAGAATCCAACCTTAGCCTTTAAAATGTAAGAAAATCAGTCTTGGGGCCGAATTAGCATTCCGCCTTCACTCTGTGTTACTTGCAAATTGTGAGGTGATGGGGACTAAAAGAGGAAATTGTTTGTGGAAGTCGCAGTGACCAAAGGAGGATCTTGAAAGGCAAATAACAGTGATCCCTCATGCCCACCTGCTATGAATGCAGGCCTGCCACCACACCAGTTCAGAGTATCATTTTTCAGGTGCAAGCTTGCATCTCAGCAGCCCCAAAATTCACAGAAGATAAAGGCGAAGTTCATTTATACAGGTAGAAAGCACAATTGGTCCAGAGTATGGTATGGCTTTTTTCATGTATAGATAAACTCTTAAAGGCATCCCAGCTGGCGAGAATTTCTTTGTGGAGGTATAGGTTTAAGGATGATCACAAATCAAATGAAGATGTCTCCAAACTGTTTACATTTCACATATGTGTGTTATTCCTGATTTATAAATCGTCCGTGCTTCCAGTTTAATTCTGAAGCCCTGCCTAGGCATACTAAGTGCTGTTATGTGTCATCTTCTGCATCGTAAGAACATCTAGTTTCAGTGACTTTCTTGTCAGTTTTCTTAAGCTTTCTGGGACTGCTCACCAAAGCAAGGCTTGTAAAGCCTCTACTGAAGAGTTCATTTTATTTCCTGAAACTAATAAAAATAAAAGAGTAGGGTAACAGCACTTAAAGCAGCTAGAGTAGATGTTCTTTCTCACTGTTAAATCATCCCAAGTTGATGGATGTTCGTTTTGCAGCACTGTGAATGACACAACGTTTCCACAGAGCTACAGAAGTTTTCAATGCTGAGATTGTGCTATGCCCTAACAGCTTGGATTAGATCGATTAGGTGGCAAGACAGACTTCACATTCAGATCAGAAATAATGCATTTATATAGCCAACACTAAATCACTTTCTACATTTTTTTACTGGAAAACTCTAGCTTTAGAACGTATAAACTCTGCATTGGCATGGGTGGAAGTGGGGGAGTGCCCTTGAATAATCTTTCTTTTCCTGCATGAAGTAGGAAAACAAGTTTTGAAACCTTAATAGGCTTACAAAATTAGAAAGAACTACAAAAGATGAGATATTTAATGCACTCACCAAGTGGAAGTTAAAGCCCCAAAACATAGCCTTGTGTTTTTGGGGTTTCCTTTGTGAACAGCTAACTTCTTCATTCAGACTGCTTTCTTCATGAATACCCACTTTTATATGTTAGGAAAAAAAAAGTCTTGAAGAGAAACACTAGAATGAGGTAATGCTCATATACCAAATGTTAAAAGGCTGAGGCAGCCTATTCTTTAACCACTCTGCTAAAATGAATTATATGTATGCTTTGGATATCACAAAATATTTCATGTAAAGGGATCTCATTCATAAATTTGGTATTTTAAAATATCGGACTTAAGAGGTTGATTTTCACTGCACCCATCCCCATCAACACAATTGCAAAACTCAGAAGCAAGTAGCAAATGGAGATTGGAGTTGTGTCATTTGTTTGCTAATCAGCAGCTGAACCTCTTCCTCTCGGGTCTCCTGCTATGCATCCCTCATTTTTTCACCTGATCATCAACATTTCAGTGAGGAATTAGGCCTACATGTTACTGTTTAGTAGTTGTTGTGTAAAGGTATGCACCTGATTGAGGGTGGGGTAGGAAGGGAGAGAAATTAAATAGTAAGCGCTTTCAATAAGGAAAAATATTTTCTGTAGGTTTTTCTACTTAACCTCTTCCTTTCCATGTACTTGATCACATTGTACTAGTGTGAATTTATTTGGGGAAGAACAGTCAGTGACTGTTTTTTCTCTTGGTCCCTGGGATGATGTTTGAAACATCGTATCTACAGAGACATGAAAGCAAGACCTTGATTGAAGGTTTTTTTCCTTTCCATTTTTTTCCCCCAAACAAAGGACTTCCTTATGTCAGAGTGTTTTAGCTGCCAACTTAGACAGTTTCAGTGCAGCTTGTTGTCCCTGCCTGTGGCAGGGGGGTTGGAACTAGATGATCTTTACGGTCCCTTCCAACCAAAACCATTCTCTGATATTATTCTATGATTTTATACAATGTTCTTCAATAATGAACACTATCAAAAAACTCCTCAAGTCTTCACATTCAGTGGAACAAGTATAATAAAAAGATGCTTCTTTAGGATAGAATCACAGAATCAATCAGGTTGGAAGAGACGTCAGGGATCATTGAGTCCAACCATTGCCCTGACACCACCATGTCAACTAGACCATGGCACTAAGTGCCATGTCCAGTCTTTTCTTAAGCACATCCAGAGATGGTGACTCCACCACCTCCCTGGGCAGCCCCTTCCAATGGCTAATGACCCTTTCTGAAAAGAAATTCTTCCTAATGTCCAACCTGCACCTCCCCTGGCGAAGCTTGAGGCTGTGTCCTCTTGTCCTATCGCTAGTTGCCTGGGAGAAGAGGCCAACTCCCACTCCGCTACAACCTCCCTTCAGGTAGTTGTAGACTGCAATAAGGTCACCTCTGAGCCTCCTCTTCTCCAGGCTAAACAACCCCAGCTCCCTCAGCCGTTCCTCGCAGGTCAGACCCTCCAGACCCTTCACCAGCTTGGTCGCCCTCCTCTGCACTCGCTCCAACACCTCAACATCTTTCTTGAAGTGCGGGGCCCAGAACTGGACACAGGATTCAAGATGCGGCCTCACCAGTGCCGAGTACAGAGGGACGATCACTTCCCCAGACCGGCTGGCTACACTATTCCTAATAGAGGCCAGGATGCCATTGGCCTTCTTGACCACCTGGGCACACTGCTGGCTCATGTTTAGGCAGCTGTCGATCAGCATCCCCAAGTCTCTTTCCGCCGGGCCGCTCAGGCTCCAGCACCTCGTACCTATTCTTCAGGGGGACGCAGGGAGGGGAGGAAGGTTGGGATGGGATTCTCCTGCCACCCCGAGCAGGGACCTGCCTCCATTCCCCCCCATCCCCTAGGTCCCCTCCTGCTCCTTGTGGAGGAGGAAGAGGATCCTCCACTTCCCGGGGAGCATTAGGCCCGTCCTTTTCCCCAGGGCAGGCAGGGAACAGCACCGCCCAGCAGCCTCTTCCTGGGATGCTCTTGTGTTCCTTAACCTTTCCACCTCCTCCTTGAGTCGTGCCACCAAGGAGATCAGGTCGTTGGCCTGTTCACCCCTCACACAGGCGACGTCTCCATTACCCCCTAGTGCAGGGGCCAGGCTGGGCACCCCCTGCAGCTGCCGCCTCACCTCCGCAGGCTTCCGCGGCAGCTCCGTTTGCGCTGCCGTGTCCTTTCCGGCACCCACAGAGGACTGAGGGCCCCGCCGAGTGGAGACCATTCCTGGGCTGTCCTCCTGCCCCGATGGGAGGGAGATCGCCCCTGCCTGACCACGCGAGCCGCAGCGCTCCCTGGGGGCCCTTCAAACCCCCGCGGTGCCGCCGGCCCCGCCCGATCCGCTGCCGGGAACTTCCGGGCCCGGCCCGGTCCGAGGCCGTTGCGCGGGAGGCCCCGGGTACGGAACCGCCCGGTACGGCCCCACCTCACCCTCGGCCCGGGCTCACCTCAGTCGCTGCCGCCGCCGCTGCCGCCATAGAGTTCTGTAAAATTCTTAATGAATTTAACGATGACATACTCAGCTTATCCAGACCAGGACTTCCGTGGTCATTATAAAAGGCATCAGAGAAACGGGGTTAGGAGTTTACCAGCTTTTTTTTTTCTGAATCAAAATGATTCTGTGAGTATACTGAAAATATGCAACGGATAAACCAAAATGGGTTCATGATGAATGACTATGTAATTTTTCTGAGTAATTTTAAAACTATTTCACTGCATTTTGTGCATGCCACTTGATTTCAGGCCTGCTCTTTGTCATGAGTTGTTAATGCCCAGAGTGACTTAGTTTCAAATGACTAACATTATTTTACACAGTAATGAAAACCAGTTGTAGATGTTGCTTAGACTTGTAACCCTTGAAACAAAACTAGAGATGGGTTTTCCCTGCAAGTAAGTCGTTTTATGTGCCCTAGTACATGCTCGGATGCCAGTGCCTGTGTAGCTGTGATGATTACCTTCTGGTAAACACACCAGCAATCTTAATCACCTTAATTTTTAGGACTCTACTAAAGGAGAAATAGAGAAGATGATCGGTCTTTGAAATGGGATCTTGAAAGTGTAGAGAAGTGAAGATAAATTGACTTGAAGTAGCTTCCTGTGTGTCGAAGAACAAAACCCATGGTACCAGGTAACAAAGATAGATTGTAACTGAGGTTTACATGAGTATTTCAACTAAAGTTAACTGGTAGAGATACAGAGGCAGTTTCTAGTTCATTAAATCTGAAGATCTTCAGAGCCTGGTTTAAGGACCTCCAGAATAGTTAACACAGGAGGACTGAACTCGTACCTCTTTATATTTTATGGAACTCCAGCTCGTAAAACCTTGTTGTGTATTCCTGTTTTGACTGAGAGATCTTCATCTGCAGAGACAATCTGAACAGGTATATGTGAAAAGCTTTAGCATATTCATGGTTGTAAATCCCAGCAGGGCATTAAAAATAGGGAATCAGACAATTGCATCATCTTGGTACATTAAGATGAACACCAAAATATGCTTGAGGAAAGGTTTAGGGTTTTAGTGAATACCAGACCTAAAAATATGATGGAAAATTACATGAATAGTTGAATTGTGATGTAGTCCGAGTAGAATATGTTGTTACATTCCAGTAATGGGGCAGGCTAGTATCTGCACAGCTGTATTGGGTAGAAAATTTTGTAGTATTTTAAGTACTGTTCCTTGCTAAGATACGAGCGGAAATTGAACAACACAGTAAAATAGTCACTAAAAACTTTGCCAGAGACTAATTGAGGTATGTTTTTATGGCCATAATGAATAAAACAGTCAAGCAGCTGGAGCATGATTTGGCTGCTGTAAGAGTTTGTTTTGGTTTTGTATTTAAATTCCCTACTAATTGGCACTATGTGGTCATTTAGAAGTCAAAGTGAGATAGTGGGTAGTTTATAAACAGGAAGAATACACAAGGCAAAGAGAGCTGAAGAGATCACATTGAGAAGACTAAACCTAAACAAAACTGTTTGATCTGGGTCTAAAGAATATACCAAAGGAGTTGAAACTCTTTCAAGCTATTCTCATTCAAGCTTTTGCAGGAAAAAAATTACTCTGAGTTATTCTCTTTATTGACTCTTTCAGACTCTAATCCAATTCATGCAAGTAAAAAAGACTATATATTTCTAAGCAATTTGCTGTACATCTGTTGCAAGATAATAAAATTATTAGGAACATAAAACAGGTCTTGATACAATGTCTGCAGTCATCACAACATTTAGCCAACGATAGCTT
Organism: Nyctibius grandis; assembly: GCF_013368605.1. Classification (NCBI taxonomy): domain Eukaryota; kingdom Metazoa; phylum Chordata; class Aves; order Nyctibiiformes; family Nyctibiidae; genus Nyctibius; species Nyctibius grandis. Next base: position 2,610,919 of record NC_090664.1, read on the forward strand.
TCAAAAATATACCCCCGTCTTTAGAAGACTGCTGATTAGAAATGGTGAATGCCAATGCCACATTCAGAAACATTTTAAATGTTAGATCCTGTTTCAGATGTCGTGTTAACATTCAAGACTTTATGCTGGTTCAACTTGTTTAATGGATGCCAAGTCCTGGCTTGTAGGCAGCATGTATCTGCTTATAAAAGTACTGAACAGCAGTAGCCACGTTTTCACCTGGCATAGGCCACACTTCTTAAACTAAGGACTTTGAGGGATAAATGCCACGTGCCTACCCAGTATATGACAGAAGCATGAGATAAACCACAAGCGATCATTTCTGTCATATGTTCCTGTGGATGGGAAAAGGAAATGTGGGTTGGATTGTGTAGTGAGTGATCGTATGTCAAACAGGATGGTCGTTGGGAGAGAGACTAAGTCACTTGTTAGCAGAAACAGGGAGTTTTTATGTGGCTGGCAATGTGTTTTTATCTATAGATGAAGGGTCTTGCTGGAAAAGGATGATAAAGAGCAAGCCCGTGGCTGGATGACTCATCCTATTTGTGAGCTGCAGCTTGGGTTTCTCCCAGGGTTTCCCATATAGTATGTGCTAGAGGATCAGAAAGCACCTTTGAGTCATCTCAAAACCAGGTTTGCCTCTGCTGTCGTGGTTTCCTTCCTGTGCTCCAGCTGTACACAGTGCCTGTGTACACTTCATGTGCATAGGAGGTGCTCCTGGTTGGAAGGATCACTATTGCACACAGCCCAAGTGCCAAACACCCTGCCTGTCCCATGGGCTCACCACAGAGGCTGGAGGGGTAACAAACTTCTTTCCCCAGTACTGGTCTTGATCACAAAGACAGACAGGAAACATGTATATGTTCATTCATATGTACGCTGCAAACTCAGTAGGTGAAAATGTACACAGTAACTCCTTGCTCACAGATTGCTAACAGCTATGCCATCCCATATGCTGTTCCTAGTACAGATGGTAACATGGCCTAGCAGTTTGTTCCTGAAAAAAGATTTCCTGGTGGAAGATGGTCCAACAGTAAAATAAAGTAAATGGAGATCCACTAGGGAACCAGGGATTTATATTTCAGATATATTGAGGAAAGCTTATTTAAACAGCTTTCTGATTTTTTTTTTTTAGCATTGTAGTTTCTATTTAGCAGGTGTCTTTTTTTTCTTTTTTAAACAAAGCTGCTGATCCTAGTGGGTTATCCTCGCTGTTCAAATTCAATGAACTCCAAGACCAAAGTTGATGAATTCAATCTGAAGGCCAACTGAGAGTTTATAAACTTTTCTCTTTTAATACACATTTTAGTTCTAGAGTTCTGTGTGTTGCTGATAAGACAGTATATAAATATATACTGATATATATCAGTATATGCTGATGTGAATGCAATGATACGGTCATCATACCTATCTGGGAGAGTTTTGCTGATTTTTTTAAAATTGTTCCCCCTCCTCTTCTATGTGTACAAAATCTCTATCACGCTGCAGGCAGCTGCTTGATCCTTAAATGAGAAAGGTTCTAGCTTGATTTAAATGATGAAATAAGCTACAAAAATGGTAATCCTGTTAGGAATAAGTAAATGATCTTCCAGGTATTCCCAAAATGACATATTAGTTTCAGCTTTTTGCTCTGTAAAACAGTACAGTGTTGTTACACTGTACATGCGTGTCTAAATTCGGTGTTTTATAACTACATGTTAAACAGAACAGGCCTATTTGTTTTATACAAGTAGCTATAAATCTAGTTTTACCTTCAACTTTGAGCACATACCAGTTTTAAAATCTAATTGCACACATTTTTCACCTAAATTTATTCAATGTTCTCAATTATTTCCAACTATTCAGTTAATATATAACTACTTTGTAAGTTTTCATTAACTCAAGCTCAAAACTTAGAAACTTTTCCATATGAATCTACCACTAATTTCACTTTCACCACATTGCTCAAAGTTGCAGCATCTGAAACATGCAGAGAAGCAGAGAGTTACTTCAGTTACAGGTGGCAGAAGTACTTTTCTCTCTTGTATAAAAATTGTGATAGCTTTTCCTTTTTAATGCAAGTCAAGTGGTGTATATAGCACAACGGAGCCATCAACATACTTAGAATTTTAAGTAACACACTTTCTGGATCCAGAACACTTTTTCCTCTGTGTCTCAAACTCAGGTTAATTTCCAGGTTTAAGTATAAATAGTTCCAGATTTAAATATAAGTTACAAAATACTAATGATATATAACTTCATCTCCAGGCCTAGTGTCCTATCACATCACTCAGCTTCACTTATTTTGCTTCGCTTGTATGATCCACATCAGACAGGAGTGGTGGCAGTGACCTGATGAGTTCAACACACCTTAATCTTGGAAAGTTGCTCAAAAGAGAATATTTTATATTAAAACCAGCTGCCTGAAGAAGAATCTGAATTGCAGAAATTTCTCTTTGTTGAAAGCTTCCCAGTGACTTGGCCACGTAGCTAAACTTAAATGATCCATACAAGTTTTAAAACATTTTGTCTGTATGTGTGGAGGAAACTTGGCAGTAAAACACAGCCATAGCAGCAAGTTACAGTCATACTGAGTGAAAACACACAGAGACGTCAGCTCAAACCAAGGGAAAGCTCTCAGATTTTCTTGTTTTCCTTGTAATGTCTGTCCAGCATCATCAGTTCTATATCATCACACTTTGGTTGCGTTTTTACTAGTAAATTGAACCATGTGCACGATTATTCCCTGGCATTGGGCTTTCTTAGTAAACCTGCAAGCTCTTAGAATCATCTGTAAATTTGGTGAATCGTCTCAGGAAAGTATTTATACCTGCCAGCAGCACTTTCCCTAAACATCTCCTGCACATGGTGTGAAAGTTGGGGGGTGCTAGGGACCACTACTGTTCACTGCTATGGACATGGCCGTGCTCGCTTTGATGTGGTACTCTGGCAATGTCTCAGCAAGCCTCAGTCCATGCTCTAGGTGCTACTGGACATACTAATGACATGCTATAAAGCACCCATTCCTTTCTTTTTTGGCCTTGAGTTGAAGAAGGACGTGGGGCTGGGAGGATGGCTGCCTTTCTCCTAGCCAAAGAGGGTCTGAGACAAAAGTGAGAGGAGTTCAACTCCAGCTGGGACCCGTCAGGGACCACAGGAGTGGAGGTTCTGAGTACCATGTCCTGTTTTCTCAAGACACTGAAGAAGACAATGGTGATATTCAGGAGACCACAGGGCTGAAACCTCAGTCAACTACAGCTTGGCATATATAAAGTCCCTGTGTTGGTCTGCAGCAGATCTTCAGATCTGAGGTCGGGGGGGAGGAGATCCCAAGTACGCAGTCTCCAGCTTCCCTTTCAGCTGTGTGCCATTCTCCAGAAGCATCATGTCAACCTCCAAGAACAACCCAGGTGAAGGGATCTTCTCTCACATCCTACTCAGACCATCCAGCTCAGCAACAGGATCCAGCATGAGGTTTCCTCTGAAATAGGAAAAATGAGGTTTATGCCTTAATTTTTCTCATGGGAGAGAGCGGGGCTGAATACTGAGGAGATTTAGGGACAGATGCCTGTAGACGTGAGCCAGTACACGCAAAGGGAACGTGTTGTAGTAGACAGGAGGGTCAAAGTGGGGAAAGTCAGCAGCTGCTCCTCAACTGAAAGTCTCCTATGGCAATGGCAGCAGATAAAATAACATCAGCCAGAGCTTGCCTGCTGGCAACCAGACATGGTCCCCACTGGGACCTCCTCTCCCTATCATGCTTAGCACCAGGGTGGCAAGCACAATAAAGTGGTTACAGCTGCCAGCTGAGATTGACTTTGGCAGGTACATAGGTTGTGTGTGGGTACATGTTACCCCCGAGGCAGTACCTTTCATAGTCTGTCCCTTCTTCCTTTGCATGTGGGGCTTCCAGGGCTCTGCCACACTCTGGCACCCACCACACAGCTGAGGATGTGTCACATCCTCAGTGACACAGAGAAAAAGGCATAAACAGACCAAGACATGAAAAAAATAAGGAGTACAGTCTGGCTTCATTTGTAGAGACAAGCCTAGAGAATGCCCATCTGTCATGTGCAATGCTTAGAATGGTTCACAGGTAGAGGAGGTGCAGGTAAAGGTCTACACATTGAGAAAGACTTTAGGTACAAGTTCTGCCAAGGGTGAAAGACAAATCTAATCATTTCCAAAAACGTGAGCAGGATGGCTGCAAGGCTTTGATGATTTGGTGCAGTGATTTATTTGAGTGCTGTGGTGAACTAGCCCTAGCCCTGAACCGAGTGCACCAGACGGCCTCATTTACTTTTCTGTCATTAGGTCTTCGGAGGCCAGTGGGGCTGGGACGGCTATCCAGGTGTTGAAGGACCCAAGTTCTCCACTGTCCTTTTGCTAATGGGTCGTAATAGTCCACACAGTGTTCACCACACTGTTGTCCAACCTGTGCCTCAGAGCTTATCACTTCACTGTTACGTAGCAAAAGCAGTGGCCTGCTGCACCCACAAAAGTCGAATCACATGAAGAAGGATTTAATTAACAATAGCTTGTTTTGAACTCAGATATAGGCAGACTAATATAATTGATAATAATATATAAGCATTTCTGTACCCAGTGGCCCAGTAAAAAAATTCTACTGCAGTCACTAGAAGCAGGTGTTAAGTGTGCCTTATGTGAACCGTACAAGGCTCCAGTCCTGGTCTGTGAGGTTTGTTGTCAAAGTGTTATGAAAATTTGCTGTGTGAACCAGAGTTAGGTACCCATGTCCCATGTTATGACATACAGTCTAAGCTTGGAATAAGAACGAAGTTTAAAACTGGTCCCATTTATCAATCTTCTAAGCATTCCCACTACAGAATCCTCTTAATTCCCCAAATGATATACCTATATTCAGTCATACCAGTTATTTGCCCAAATGTGTATTCCTCTGAGACCCTGGACATCTGCATACTGTGATCTGAAGCAGCATGTGGTCTGTGCTTTCTGCCAAACAACCATGTGGCACAGGATCATAGTGGGTAAGCAGCATCTGCTATGAAGTGGCTCTCAGACCTCATCCAAACAGATGACTGTGGGTGAGAGGAGGATGCCGTTTCAACCTTTGGAGAGTATGTTACTCTGGCAGCAGCAGAATGGTTCATATAGCTGCTGATGGTGTCCATGAATCTTCCCTGATGGTCCCTGAGGCTTGCACTTAGTGTTTGACAGACTCCTTGCAGAGACCACCAAAAGGAAACAGGAATTGCACCACACAGTTGGAGAGGCTACTACGAGCAAAAAAAAAGGTCAGCCTTGACAGTGTGGTCTTGAGTGATACCTTCTGTTGTGATGTGGTCTATCAGAATTGTCCACTAACCAGTCACACACTGACCAAAAAATGGCCAGGGGTAGCAAGAGGCCACCACGTTATCACAACGCTGTTTTCCACCAGGATGGGCTCCCAGAAGGTGGGGCTTTGGCATGCAGTGATTGGTGCCAAATCTTTGCACAGGGCACCAAAGCTGGCTCCACATGTGGAGGTCAGTGTGGAATTACGGGCAGGAACAGCTAAGTTTGCATTTTATGTAGAGCTCACTTCTGTCAATCCAAAAGGAAAATTATTTATTTTACTAGTAAAAAAAAAAAATCCCATTACATTGAAAATTTATTCAACAAATATATTATCCCATGGCACAAAAGCACATAACAGAATGATCTGCAAGATACTGGAAACTGCATCTGCCATGAGAAAAATAAACCATTTGCCATGGATCAGTGAGATCATTTTCTTCCCTCCTAGCTGGTGGAATAGTCAGAGAACTCACTGCACACGTCATCTTCACCTGCATTCAGTTTCAAAAAGCCAGGAAGTCTGTTAAGCAGCTAGATTTAGGCATGAAATAATGTCAGTGACTGAAAGAAAAACCATTCCTGGAACACTATTGCTTGCCTGAAAGTCTTTGCATCTTCCCCACTCCCCCCCCACTTCTCTGGGTCTCTTATTCAGCTGGTAACCAACAATTTCATCTTTTTTTTTCTGTCAGTCAGGTGGATTTTCACACGATAGCAAAAAGCTTTATGTATTTTCTGAATCCTTTTCAGGGAAAAAGCTTCTGAAAGGTAGATAAAAGAGGATGCACAAAGTAAATGTAGAGCTTGGGGTAATGTCAGTCTTTTACTTCCATCCATGACCAGAAGCAGCAGGTAACCCCAAATCAATCATTCGCTGTCTGATTCACCAGTATGCAAGAAACACATCTTAACAGCACTACCATTCCATAGAGACTTTAGCAACTGCAGCAGAGCAGCTTATTTAATCAGCAGGTATAACACCCCCCCCACACACACACCATTTCTGTAGCAATTTGAAAAAGCATCTAGGAAATTTGACTTCCTGTGCACATCAGGAAAATATTAATTCTTTCTAACCTGTTGTTGATTGGTTTTGTAATTCTTAGTTGTTGATTAGCAATTTATTATTAATTATCATGTGTTAATCGTGTAATTTTCCTTGCAAAAAATAAGGGCTTCGAGCAGTTATTTGCAGTATTGTATAAAAATCTGACAGGCACAGTTAGGGTGCACCATCTGTAGAAGTCACGGGTGGGTTTCAGCTTGCTTTAGGCACTAACTTTCTCTGTGCCCAGTGGAGGCTTACTTACTGCATCAACTAAATGTCTTGAAAAAGAATCTGATGATTCATCTGGCTGTTCAAAACAATCCAAAGGACGTCATTTGTTCCTCTTCTCAACCACAAAAGAATGAGTAGACAGAGGACAGATGACGGAAGTACTCGTTTCTTGTCTTGGGATCTGCTTTCCGTCATCTTAAATTGATTAGGACAATTTGTTATAAATGGTTTGTTTGTTTGTTTTGATGGATTTTAAAATGCACATGGTTTATAAACTCAAGTAACTCAAGGTTACATTGTATTTTTAGTTTGTGTTTTACTATGTGTCTTGGCTTAGGTACTTGTTTTTCAAAGTCACATAGAAGTATGCTTCTGTTTCATTAATTTTCTTACTTTTAAAAACAATGCCATTGTGGATTTTTTTTTTTTCCAAATGGAGACATCTTTGTTGAGTTTGCAAATACAGAAAGTAAGGTAAAAGCTGACACTTTGGGCAGCAAGCTGTGGAAAAAATGATGCATAGCCCATTGTTGCAATTGTTAAATTGTCTTTTGAGACACTCCTGAGGTAAATTTGCTGTGTGCTTTTGGTTTTAAAGTTCCTTATGAATAATGGGTTCTCATCTAAAAATACATAGAATTGAATATCTCAAACATTGAAATTCCCAGTTTGGTGAATTAAGAAAGTTATATTTACTCAGTTTATTTTGGAAGCAAGAATCTGTGATAACTATTTGTTCTGTGCTTTCTTGTTGGTCAGTTGTTTCTGCCTCTGGAATTGCTATATAAATAAATGTAGCAATATATAACAATACATATTTACAATCCATACATAGCTGCTGGGGAAAGGAAGTGAATCCCAAATGAGATCTTGAAAAGTACTTACTGATTTATTTGAAATAAAGTACTCACCACAAACCAAGGAGATAAATTTAACTATGATCAAAATTCATGTGAATATGGGGTACGGTGTACCTAATATGTGTCTTATTCTTGCACAAATGAAAAATGTACACATAATCCTTCTTTTCCTATGAACATTTATGTTAAAGTCTGGGCAAACCCAAGAACCACAACAGATGAAATTAGGAACAATTAAGAAAGATGACTAAATGCTCACTAGTGCCCAGTGGATGCTGGGCACTTTGATTTCATAACAGAAGAGGCAAAATCTGTTTTTTTCATGGAAAGTTGCATACTTTTACTAAACTGTTTTGTGTATGAGACGCAAAAGTTTCAGTGAAAGAGTTGTTATTCACCACTTTTTCATGTCTCTTCTTTTTCACCTGACTGCATACCCAGCAAAAGTAAATTTTTGTGGCATGGACAGCTATACCATCAGCATCTTTGACCTGCTTTTGATTAACTTTGTCAACAAATACTGCTAGAGCTTCAATTAGTGGGACCTGGAAACACCCAGCACTGGATTCTCATAGTGTGGTAATGATGTGAACCCTGTATCGCACATGAAAAAAAGATTAATTTGTTTCACTGGCAAGCAGCATATCTGATTAAAACCAAGCGAAGATATGTTGTGAAAGATGCAGCATAATATAAAAGTAGCATTCCTAATATTAATGCAGAGGAAGGTTGTAAATGAAATTTGCATATATTTGTACACAGTCAGATGTAAACCTACAGAAAGGAAGACATTATTTTTTAATATTTGAAATTAATTCATAAAATCAGCATTGAATTTTCTACATTTTTCAGTTATGTCATGTTCCTGGACTTCCTTTCTGTTGCTGATTGCTCGCTTTTATTCCCTCCACCTTGTCCATTGCTGGAGTTGACGTACACATTATTGCTTTAGTTGAATAATTTATCCTGCAGATTTCACAACTGTGTTCTTTGAAATGATTTAGAGTCTTCAAAATAGCTGCTACAACATAGTGTCTTGCAAGCAAAAAGGTTAAACTTGCCAACAAATGCTAAAAAATCCTGAAAAGGAATAATTTGTAATTTCACAATGTAGGATAAATATGCATATACTTTTAAGAACAAACATCCTGGAAAACATGTGTTCATGTTTCAAACTATATGCGTATCTTGTGTTAAAAGTAATTATCTTGAACAACCTATTATATAAATGAAGTAGAATAATTTGCAATCCATTAGGTTTGTTATGTTTTGTGCCACTTGCAAGCCTTCTCTGTTTTGAATCTATCAATCTTTTTTTGATAATTGAGATTTTCATCAATGTCATTTTCAACAGATGAGGTAATTAAACCAATTAAATAAGCCTCTTATATCTTAGAATGAAGGTAGGTGTGTTTTGATTATCTGCTGCCACAACAGCTGCCAGAATTGCTACAGCTGCCCGGAGCAACCTGCAGCAACTCAGCTGCACCATGTGTGAATCATGGGTCCATTTCAAAGGTGAAAATGTGTCTTTCGAGGGCAGGTTTATGGGGATGGCACTTTATTAGCACCCCAAGTTCATCACAAAGTTCAGCTCTATCGCCATTAAAACCCCGTAAAGGCACACTTTGACAACATCACTTTTCCTTGGTGCTGAAATGTCATGTAGAAATCCTAGAAGTGTTACACAAGCATCAGGTTGATTAAGCAGTTGATGGGCTAAGCAAACGGTTGTGTCAACCGTAGCAGGAAAGCTTTCGCACCTAGAGATGTGCTGCTTGATATTCTTAACCTTTAAATGGTAAATTTCTGTCTCTAGTATATATTCAGACCTGCCTGAGCTCCTCAAAATAGTTTCAAGCTATTCTGTGATTTTGTTCACTATTTGAACACTTTCAAAGTGCTCTTGCAACTCTGGGAATTGGTTCTCAGGTATAAAGAAGTACAGCACTGAAGTAGACACCAGTACTGTGCCATACCCTGCTTCTCACCGTGATTTTTCTAAGGGCACTGCACCAGCTCAGAAGTAGTAAGACAGATTTGTCATCCAGAATCTGGGGTAAGATAATAATTCCCTTTGAGTTAAGGATCTCCTGAAGATACTGCAAAGGATGATCAGCTTCCACGATCTTCCTGTGTGTCCAGTGTTGGCCTCCTTGTGGCATTGACATAGGAGGTAAGAGTTTTCCACCATGGAGAACAAATAGGAAGACAAGAATATATTTTCAGTAAAGAAATAAAGCAGAAAATTACAGAAGGGCAGAAAGACAAATTTATTCCTGTTGATTTACTAGTTTAAAAAACCTTTCATCAGTTCCACTGCCTTCACTTGCTGCATAGCAAGAATGAGTGCTTTACCAAGAATGTTTTACATGGACTGATACTTGACTGACTGCAGACATTTCAGTATCTTTGTGTTTTCAACTACTAATTGCTTCTCTTAGTTCTGTGTGATCATCCTTGTATCATGCTGTGAGGCTTCATGTTTACACTCATACTGTACACATATTCTCATGCTCAAAATCTGATTTAACAATAGGTTGTACACCCAAAAAGTCCCACTATACAAGCAGTAAAGTTTAGCTGATGGTCCATGAAACACAGTAGGGTGATTTTTTTAAATGCTATATGATGTCAAAAAGTCCCTGTTGTGCCAAAATTGAAGTAATTGCTGGCTTTGGCCATGCCTGGGAGTGCAGTCAGACAGTCTGTCAGATCCTGAGCCACCTCTGTGTGCTAACCCAATGGTCTTGAGGCACTTCTTGGTCCTTTAAACGAGTACCCATGAGTAGAATATGGATGGTGCACCTCAAAATTACATGATAGTGGAGAGACAAGCCTGGGTCTGGCAAAGAAGAAATAAACCAGTTGCTGTTCCTCTTACCTGCCTCTCTCCCTGCTATTCAAAGCCTACTTGTATGATGTTCGTTGTATGAAGCTTCTTTCCTGATTTGACTTTTTCCTTTGGAAAAAATTGGTTTGTGAAAATTAGTTGATATAGGGAGCCCATGAACATCTCAACACAAATGCTTGACAGGAACAGCAAGTCACCTGTGAACTTTCCACCCCTATCTCACTAAAATGGTGACTTACAGTCTGGTGAGTCCTTCCCCAGCATCAGGCACCCCAGCTTTGGCTTTGTGAGTTCTTCTTCCATGCGGATGAAGGTGAGGAGATTTTTTTCTATGTATACCATCCAGAATGCTGAAAATTTCTAAATAAAAATATAAAACATTTTTTAAAAGTCATAGGATAAAATAAAATATTTTACCTACTGCTGCCCCAGTTCATCCTGCCCAGTATTTGTACTCTTTTTTTTTTTTTTGTTATTGTAAAAGTAGGAAACAGTAAGACCAGCGAGTTACGTGATGTGGTTAATACCAAAGTCTTGTGGTTATGAATCATTTCAGAAGTTTTAAAAAATTGATATAGTCTATCCTGAGCAGCTTGTAAATTGTGTTAGTACCTCAGCAGAATTGAATCCTGAAGAGAAATATGAATGGTGGAGGAGTGGAGTGAGGAAATGGTGACAGCTGACAGAACAGTAACGAGTTTCTGCTAAAACTTCACACTTACTTTCTCCTACTGTTCTGAAGCGATAGACATGTGATACTGTATAAACAGCCGAGCAGCAGTGCAGTTATCGGTGCGTTCTCCCTTCCTGCAGTCACTCAGATTCTTTCTTTAGAGATGTTTTGTCCCTAAAATAAGAACCAACTGGAAAAAGGAAGGAATAAACTGGTTTGTTTTTTGTTTTTTTTTTTTTAGTTTGCACCATGTAGGTGGATTCTTCAGATACACCTCAGGCATTTTGTTAAAAAGCTTTATTACTTGGTAATAAGTAATTAGTTGGTAATTAACATACACGTTGGAATAATCTCCTTAGTGGGACTTTCTCTTGGATTTTTGTGTTTTGTGATGCTTCACAGAATCACAGAATCAATCAGGTTGGAAGAGACCTCTGGGATTATCGAGTCCAACCGTTGCCCTGACACCACCCTGTCAACTAGACCAGGGCACTAAGTGCCATGTCCAGTCTTTTCTTAAACACATCCAGAGATGGTGACCCCACCACCTCCCTGGGCAGCCCCTTCCAATGGCTAATGACCCTTTCTGAGAAGAAATGCTTCCTAATGTCCAACCTGAACCTCCCCTGGTGAAGCTTGAGGCTATGTCCTCTTGTCCTATCACTAGTTGCCTGGGAGAAGAGGCCGACTCCCACCTCACTACAACCTCCGTTCAGGTAGTTGTAGACTGCAATAAGGTCACCTCTGAGCCTCCTCTTCTCCAGGCTAAACACCCCCATCTCCCTCAGCCATTCCTCGTAGGTCAGACCCTCCAGACCCTTCACCAGCTTGGTCGCCCTCCTCTGGACTCGCTCCAACACCTCATGCTTCCTTCTGTCATACTCATATTTTCCTAAAAAAGTAGGAATTTTGTACTAGCACATTTAAGACAACACTTGTACAACAGGTTAACGTGGTTTAATGCAAAACTACGCAAGTTGCCACTACACCGTCGTGTTGATCTTTACTGCCAGGCTCTCTGTGGCCAGGATTGGTAAGATTTATGTTAATGTTTCTTTGGAGCTCCGGTTTATATATTAGTCTTGACTTCTGAATTTATTGAACTGAGTGTCGCGTCCTGAGCTTGTTCCCCAGAGCAGAGCGCAGGATGGAAACCTGTACTGGAGGCAGGGAGTCAGTAGGTGGCATTAACGGCACTGGGAGAGCCCGTCCTTGCAGGCGCTGGGGACCGGCGGTGCCCCTCTTCTTAAATATATGACTTAAATATGCGGCGTGTCGGATAATGAAACAGCAGTTTAGGTACGTTACTTCGTGGATGTCACTCCTTTCCATGGCAACACTGAAATTACCCTTTAAACGAAAGACACCTGAGGTCAAAAACTGTTAGTCTTAATAGTAAGACTTGAGGAAATTCATAATCATCTTTTTTCTTCCCCCCCCCTGTATGCTAGGGAAATCTATATATTTACCTATAACACAGTAATTTCAGTAATAACTATAAAACCAAAATAAAATAACGAAGTGTGGCTACCATGTAAACCCATACATTTCTCACCCTTCCTTTTTCTGTCACAGAAGGAACTGATTTTCAAACGCTGTTTAAAAAGATGCCACAGAGTGGCAGAGTCTTTTGGTTTTTGTGGGGGAAACATTTCTTCTCCCTTTCTGCCTTATTTTTTTCAGTCTGTGTGTATGCTAAATTTTGCTTTTCTCACTTCTTGTCTTTTGAGTTTGAATTGTATTTTTATCATCCTTTCCTATCTTTCAGGTTCTAGAAATCATGCTGCCTCACTGGATTTCAAGCTGGGTAGTTGTAGTTCATGTATGTGTACTTCTGGTCTTCTGAAGTTTTGTTTCTAGTCAAAGAATAAGTTATAACTGAAAGGAGAGTTTGCTTTTTAAAGAAAATTGATCTGTAGCCTGTTTTCAACGATAGGTTCTGGTTTTCTTTTAAATCTTTATTCATGACTCACTGAAATGTTTCTTTTACTAGCAACTACTTTCTGCATAATCAGGCTTTCTGTCATCAATCATATTGCCTGTTCAGCCAGAAGGGAAAAATGTAAAGAATGATAATATTGCAGTAGCACTGATGTGTATTCTCAGAGCTTTAACAGTATATGTGTCAGTACTGATGCACTTAAGCATCATCTGTTGCAGCAATACTGAAAGGTGGAGGAAGAAGACAGCTGAGTTAGTTGACATTTATGTATGTATCTTATGCATGATCAGCTTAGTATTGACTCCCAGTTGAAAGCAGAAGTATATAAAGGAGAAGATTAGATAAAGTGAAGATTACTACTCTGAACACATCACTTACTAATCTATAATTATGAAGGCAAGACTACCTTTCTGTGAGGAAGGACTGAAAGACTGATGCAGACATGAGGATTCACTGTGTACTTTTCTAGCTGATTAACTTATCATTTTGAAGGAGAGATGGGGCAGGGAAGAAATAAGTTCTTGAAACAGCTCAGCGAAGCAGCTCAACTACAACTCACCATTGTAAACATGAAGCAACTCAATTACAACTCACCTCAGATTCTCATCTCCTTGGGTTTGGTGCTTGCTTTTATTTTTAAATATAGTGATGTCAGTAGCAGGCTGGTTTCAAGCATACCCTGCCTCTACCTACCATGCAACTTGTGTGTTGTGATTAGTGATTAATATTGGAGAACCTGTGACTAAATTACATCTCTCCACCAGCTTCACTGTTACGTGATTAATACTAGTTATGAATTCCACACAGTTCTTTTCAAAGAGCTCAGGTAACTCAGATCATTCCCCACAAATTTATCAGCATTGTACTGCCCAGTGTGGCTCATCTACCGTAAATATTTCCAAAAGAATATGAAAAGGTCTAATGAGGCCATGAAAACTAAATGGTAAAGCACTGGAAATTAGACCAGTTAGGCACTTCACAATAGTGCGTGTAACGGGAAGTGCAGAAGGCTTGGGTGTTTGGTCTGGGAGTGTCAGACAGGTGAGCTGTCAATTTGCTTGTTAGAGCCAAGTATGAATGGAGATCAGGTGGGCAAAATATTTCCCTTATATTGCCAGAGGTGCATGTATTTTCCTCATACTGGGTTCCAGAAGTTAGACAGAGTACGGCAGATACCTGGACTCTCTGAGTAGTGATGGATTGGTGAGTTCAGATGTTAATTCTCCTATTTATCTTAAACAGCTATTTTTGAAAGAGATGGCCTTCAAAGAAGGCCTTCAAAGATGGCCTTCAAAGAAGAAAGTACCCATCTCTTCAAGATGACTGGCTTAAACTATACAGATATCTTTTGGGGAGTCACTGCAGCAGTGAGTGACCTCGTGACGAACGGGAAGTTTAAACAGTGGAAAGGCAAGGAGAGATAACACCAACCACAGGGTGATTCATTACAGCCAAAGGGAAAGAAGATTTTGTAACCTTCTCTAATCTTTTTAAAAAACACTCTGTTAAATGTTATTCACTGCTACTCTTTTTCAGTGTGTGCTTTTCAAATAGTAGATTACCTGACATAATTAGTTTGCGGTAGTTCCGCTGGTATGAGGGATATTCTCAATTCCAGGTGTTTTTTAGTAGTGTGTGTGTCTGAGGAAGTGCCCAGGTGTCTGTGAGGGGTAGTGAGAGGTAATCTGTTCAGAGGCCAGCACAGGTCATGGTGAGGAACCTGACAGACCTGGGTGCTGTTTAAGAGGGACTAAAATGTAGGAAACTATCCAGACAAGTTTGAGAATGTCACTTGGTGGCTAGGCTACTGCCGAGGAGGAAACACATATGAAAGTGTGTAAGAGGTTTCCTGAGAAGCTGACAAGCGGGCAGACACATCTGAGCATGGTGAAGAAGGAAAGGAAGACAGCGCTGATGAGTAATCCCACTTGAGTTTTTCATGGCACCGAAACCAACAAAAAATGTCACAATACCACCAAGTACCACAGTTCTGTTAGACAGATTTGAAAAGAATTATGTCAAAAAGTCTTCTAACGGTGGCATATTTTGAGTCATCTATGGTATCAAACATACAAAGTGGTTATTGAAAAATGTGTCTGAATGACGTGAGTTAATAATTCCATTGTTATGAAAGCTTCATAATGTGGTGCTCTTCATGCTGTCACAGCTATTGCCTATGCACATACAACATTCTGCACAATAAAACTAATGTGCCGCTTAGAGTGACAAAGCTGACGACTTTTTTTCTTGTGACATTACAGGAAAAGCTACTTGATAAAACAGAAGTCAAGTCAGAAGAAAGAAACGGTTACATGGCTGGGTTTCCAGTTGCTACAGCTGTTGTGCTCAACCTAGCTAGTGTCATTGGCACACCTATTTGAGATATTCCACCAGTGCCTCTTCTAAATCTGCGTAGAAAGGGTTTCTCAGGTTACCAGATGGATTAATGGCATATTTTGACTGCTTGAAGTCTTACCATTTTTTTTTTAATATGCATTCAGGTAATTATTTTTTTTTATTGGCTAGCATCCATCTCATTTTACTCTCTGAAAATGTATTTTGATGGCTATGCTAGCTGCTTATAAACTCATATTCCCACTGCCCTCCTTCCCAGGAACAAGTGCCCAGCCATATTCCACTGGCCAGCTGGCAGCACCTTGAGAAATGTTGGACATTAGGAAGAATTTCTTCTCAGAAAGGGTCATTAGACATTGGAAGGGGCTGCCCAGGGAGGTGGTGGAGTCACCATCTCTGGAGGTGTTTAAGAAAAGACTGGACATGGCTCTTAGTGCCATGGTCTGGTTGACAGGGTGGTGTCAGGGCAATGGTTGGACTCGATGATCCCAGAGGGCTCTCCCAACCTGATTGATTCTGTGATTCTGTGATTCTGTGTGACATTACTGACCAGAAAACAAAGGCTGAGGTTTAGCCTTAGCAGCAAGGAATGGTAGATATTCTCCTCTGGTTGATGATCCAGAATTGCTGGATTGCAGTTTTGCGTAGATTTTACAGGTGGGAAGCCCTGTGGACTCTTTTCTAACTTATAAACTCAGCAGAAACCACCAAGCTCCAGCTTACTTAACTATGTGCTAGAAGAGTATTTCTAAAGTCAAAGGACGATGGCTTTACAGGCTGGTGACTGGCAGAACCTGCACATCTTAGGTGACTTTTGTTTTGGTCAGACGACATCTAAGACCCTTACCCTTCCCTGACTCCTCGCGTTGTTCCTGTACCGTGACCCCCCAGGCAGAGGTATCCCAGGCACATCGCTGTGCTCTGTGGCTGGATTACAAAGTGGCACCACTGGGGTGGAAGTGCCTCCATAGCACTGTAGCCTTCTCTGATGGCAGCAGCTCAGGGAAACAAGAGCATGAGGAGACAGTTAGGTGGTGACAGCCTGTTACCTGCCGGCAGAAAAGCCGGGATGCTTTGATCAGGCTCCTGCTGGCTCATGAAGAGTGTGTGTGCAGGAACAGAGGTGAGCTGAGAACTTTTTCCCAGGAGCTATTTCATGAGGAGCTAGCTACTGCAGAAATAGGTGTAGAGGATGCATTGCTCTCTTGTTAGATTATTATCCTGCCTGATCAGACAGGATTGGATGAAACAGATTTTATTCTGTCTGATAACGATAGAAGAGCATTTCTTTCTAACTGAATTCCTTTTCAAGTTTTATAAGCAGTAGTAAAAGAATAAATCTGGAAAAAAACTAATGGAATTGGTTTTGTTATACTCAATAATAGAGACATTTGGATTTGGGGTGACTTCAGAGGACAATTCAACTTTGCAAGTGCAGTCTGTGGTTTTGGTCTACTAAGACTCTCCTAAAAATACCTTTAATTTTTCCCTAGCATTTAATCTTCATCATTCCCCCGTGTTTCTGCTTATTTCAGCCACCTCTGTTTATCAGCCAGCAATGGTGGTTTTTCTTTGAGCCGTCAAATTTTGTTAGCTTATTTCAGACATCTTTTTGAGCTGCCTCCTTTGTTTCTTTGTCTTTTTATCTATTTCTCTTACACTCTCTTAACTTCTTTGTAATTTTAAATAATAAATAAGGAAATCACTATGAGTTACACATTTCCTTCTTCTCCCATTCTCCCTTGCATTGTTTTGTCTTGACTCATAATGGCCAGAGTTTTGCCATTGAGCTGTTTCTCTTTTATAAAACCTAAGATTTTTTTTGTTGTTGTTTCGGTTTTGCTGACTTCTCAGAGTTCCTTCATTTCCTCTACATAGTTCTAATCTTGCTCTAATGCTTCACATGCAGATACTGCTGTTGTGAGGTTATTTCGTAAATTATTCTTATATTAGTACAGAGCGTGCTGCCAGAGGAAGCCACCGTCAACACTGCTCAGATATTTCAAAAAAAGACCCCGCTTTGGCACAAAAATTGTCTCATCAATCAGAGGGCTGAGTCCATTCCATGTATAAAACGTGGGTCTTAGAACGAGGCTATCAAGGTGAGATGGTTGCAAGGTGGGAACATTCTTAAACTGCAGATACTCTGTATGTGGAAAGACAGAATGACAGAATCAATCAGGTTGGAAGAAACCTCTGGGATCATTGAGTCCAACCATTGCCCTGACACCACCCTGTCAACTAGACCAGGGCACTAAGTGCCATGTCCAGTCTTTTCTTAAACCCCTCCAGAGATGGTGACTCCACCACCTCCCTGGGCAGCCCCTTCCAATGGCTAATGACCCTTTCTGAAAAGAAATTCTTCCTGATGTCCAACCTGAACCTCCCCTGGCAAAGCTTGAGGCTGTGTCCTCTTGTCCTATCGCTAGTTGCCTGGGAGAAGAGGCCAACTCCCACCTCACTACAACCTCCCTTCAGGTAGTTGTAGACTGCAATAAGGTCACCTCTGACGCCAGGCTTTGTAAGAGTTTTTGTTACCTAAATAAGCTTTAAAGCTGTTTAAAGCTTCTGCTGTAATTGCAGCATAACTTTGGTTTAAGTCAGTGGTTCTCAAACTTTACACTAACCTCCTCATGCCAGAACTTGGCTGGCAACAAGTCAAATAAGTCAAGTGTTAGGGTCATTAATAACAGACTAGCTCAAGTCTGGAAACCTGCAAAAATTACACTGCACTTTCTGGTGCTCAGTGAGTCAGCCTCAAACACACAAACATAAAACCAATATTTCACTAAATCGATGAAAATAAAACAGACAATGAGGAGATGAACCATGTGCTGTTTGATACCAAACTGCTCCTTCCTTAAACAGGAATAAGAGCTACTTATGAAGAGCATTTCATTCAGCTATTGCTGAGGAGCCATGCTCTAAGTCCATGGTAAGTCATAAGTTGTGACCATCTGTTGTCATGCAAAAGGTGTGACATAAATTGTACAGAGATATTTTGTTCATCAACTTATGTGTTGCCTAAAATTTTAGAAAGTTGTTAATAATTCAGTAGTAACTTTTGCTAATGTTACTCTTCTCAGGGGGAGAGAGAGGGTAAAATTTCAAGGGAAGGGGGAAGTTTGAGATAAAAAAGACTGGCAGTTTTCAAGAGCCATTTGTCTGAAAATAAATTTCTCCTTTGAACAGTTCTAGGGGTTAGGAGGAAAGATTATTGCTAATTAGGAAAAGTGCCTTTTTACAGATAGAAATGTTTTTTGGGTAACTGTAGAGGGTATCTGTAGAGCTGAAGCAGGAGAGTGCCTGGTGACTTATGTTGCACAGCCTGTTTGCAGGACAGGCTCCACCAGCCTGTGCACTGACATTTCGTGATCTCACAGCAGAGCCAGAGGACAGTGAGACAGCAGGAGCAGCGGATGAGTTATCTTGGTGTTCCTCATTGTGGAAAAGCCTCTTCCTGAATTAGTTTCTCTCCCCCTCTACTCCACTTTCATGAGACCCCCACCTGGCGTACTGCATTCAGCTCTGGGGTCCCCAACATAAGAAGGACGTGGAGCTGTTGGGGTGAGTCCAGAGGAGGGCCACGAAGATGGTCAGAGGGCTGGAGCACCTCTGCTATGAAGACAGGCTGAGAGAGTTGGGGCTGTTCAGCCTGGAGAAGAGGAGGCTTCGGAGAGACCTTATAGCAGCCTTCCAGTACCTGAGGGGGCTACAGGAAAGTGGGAGAGGGGCTTTTTGAAGGGCATGTAGTGACAGGATGAGGAGGAATGGTTTTAAACTGAAAGAGGGGAGATTGAGATTAGATATTAGGAAGAAATACTTTACAGTGAGGGTGGTGAGACACTGGCCCAGGTTGCCCAGAGAAGCTGTGGCTGCCCCCTCCCTGGCAGTGTTCAAGGCCAGGCTGGATGGGGCTTTGAGCAACCTCGTCTAGTGGAAGGTGTCCCTGCCTGTGGCAGGGGGGTTGGAACTAGATGATCTTTAAGGTCCCTTCCGACCCAAACCCTTCTGTGATTCTGGGATTTGCTCCATCCACGATACATAGGCAGTCACCTGGTTTGGTTAAGCTTTGGGAAAGGAGATTGGTAGGATAACGCCAGGGAGAAAATAAAGTGTGGATCTTGTGAAGATTCCCCTTTATTTCCAGTTGCTTTTATAATTTTGGGGAGAGGAAGGTTTTTTCCAGTGGGTAGCCTCTTCACATGAATCTGCTGGTTTTCGTATTGCAAAATTTTAGAGGGGGTTTCCACAGAGAGAGGATATGGATATGAAAGAGGAAGAATTGCTATAGGAAGAGGTTTTATTAAAACATATGGCTGAAGGATTGTTTATCACATCTTTGAGTAAACATTAGTGATGTACTGACAGAAGATGTGTCACTGGATTTACTTAGCACATGATACTTCTGCCAAACAGTACAAAATGAAAGCAGCATGTATTTTTGTGCTATTGTTTAATATCATATAAAGGCTTTAACTTATCATAGTGTTTTTTTTATTTTCTTGTTCGATAGATGAATGCAATTTATCGCCAGGAAGTATTAGAACTTACTTTGTGTTTTATGCAATGATGGCGTGCCCTGGGTAATAAAAATCAGCCTTCCAAGTATTCAAGAGTAATCATGAACGAAAGAATTGGCATGCAAGGCAAATGTCTTCTAGTTTCCTGCAGCCTTCTCTCCTCTGAACCATTCATCATCTCCCTCCTTGCTTGCCAGGACCTAAAAGCATGCAGCTACTATCTTGAAGTCTGGTGCTTCACAAGTGACATTCCTGAGCTTGTATGTTTCTACATGTACCTCAGTGCTCCTGTGTGGCTTTCCATAAATGATCATACACAACTACTTGAAGCAGGAGAGCCTCTGCAGGCAGGGATGCCATCTCAGTCCCAGGTGGGTCAAAAATGGGGACATGAGGGATGCGCTTGAGGGTCTAAAGTAGGGAGAGACAGCTAAGAAGCACAAGGAAGAACTAGGCTACTAAGGAGCCAGTTTCACTGAGTGCACAATGAATGTATTTGCTGAGGACTTCACATCCTTTTGGAGGGAAGTTCCTGAGGCTGGTTGGGAGTACACTGGATGAATCAAAACATGAACCCTTTCAAGAGTCCAGGTAGAAGCTCTGGAGTCTAAAGATTCAGAAAAGGGGGTGCTCAGTGCACCTGATTTTGTGCTGTCAGACTTTTCCTTTCTTCATGAGAACTCCCAAGAGTTTGTGTTCTCTATCTGTTCAACACAAGAAATCTTCTTACAACTGAGGAATAGGTGAGGAAGTTCACTGGCAGCTCCTTGCCTTGCCTGTTGTAAGGTAGTGACATGGAGTAGATGACCCTGAGCAATTACACTCATCACTGACAGCATTTAGAAACTACATTTTTTTGCTATTAACTTGCCATTATGTGGTGTGATTTCTGTGATGCAGCTCTTTCATCTTGTACAACATCAGCATCTTCCTCCTGAGCTATGGCTCCTGCCCTTTGATTGTCAGTCTGGTCAGAAAATTGTTAGCTGATGAACAAAATGTCTCTGTAGAATTTATGTCACACCCTTTGCATGACAACAGATGGTCGTGACTTACCATGGATTTAGTATGTGGCTCCTCACCAACAGCTGAAAATACCTTAATAAAGAAGACATGAAGAAATCGTGTTATTTGCTGGATATTTGTAGCTTTGTTGTTTTTTTTAAATTCATTTTTTCATGTTTCTGTGGGTTTAGTTTTGTCGGATATTTATTCTCTGTGTAACAATCGTGGATATAAATGCTGCCCTCCTGTAGCTTTTCTGCAATGTTTTCATCCATGCGCTTACAGATAAAGTAATTTTCAACACAAAACTCCTTTCATAAGTTTACCCACGTGTGGTTCTGCTCTGTATGCCAGATGATAGATGCTCCATGGCTCATGGTGGCACTCAAAACCCTGAACTGGAGTGGATATGATAAAAGGCAGGAACTGCAGTGTGTTTTTATGCTTAGGATTGCAACGGAAAAAATAAAGAGATAGTTGTGAAAACTGCTGTTCAGAACAAGGACACCCTGATGCACATGAATCCTAGGCTTGGTGACTGACCCCTTAGTTCATACGTCTGTAACTGCAAAGGAAATGTTCTTCAGCTACTGCAGGCAGGAGAATGGGGACTGTAAATTGTAATGAGGTTCCTGCTATGTATGGGTTGGGCAGCTTGAGCCACCTGAGGCAAACAGCACTACTTGATCACCCTTTCTTTTTCCCCATCAAATCTGTTAGTGCTCAGAATGCCAGTGCTTGAGGGGAGAAGGAAAAAAAAAGGGAGGAGGAGTGTGCCTTTGTTTCCTCCTAATGCATCTGTTCCTTCTGCTTGCTTACAGTGAGGGGCATGCCCATCTGACAGCATCATCAGTATGACCTTTCTCTATAAGCAGGCAGAAGGAACAGATGCATCAGAAGGAAATAAAGAGTTTTTTCCATTTAAGCATTGCTGTTCTGGGTACTAGCAGATACGAATTAAAAAAGATATGCTCCTTGCGCAGCTTGCCTGTGAGTGGGGTCACATCATCCTCAGCATTGTTTTAGGACAAGAGGACACAGCCTCAGGCTTCCCCAGGGGAGGTTCAGGTTGGACGTTAGGAAGCATTTCTTCTCAGAAAGTGTCATTAGCCATTGGAAGGGGCTGCCCAGGGAGGTGGTGGAGTCACCATCTCTGGAGGTGTTTAAGAAAAGCCTGGACATGGCACTTAGTGCCCTGGTCTAGTTGCCATGGTGGTGTCAGGGCAAGGGTTGGACTCGATGATCCCAGAGGGCTCTTCCAACCTGATTGATTGATTGATTGATTGTTTAAAAGGATATGCCTGAGTTAGGTAGAAACAGGCCAGCTATACAAGAACTGTAGTTGTGACAGCAGTGAGCACAACAGTTTTTGATGGTAAGAATCCTCTTGCTTCATTTATAGCTTTCTGTTATCAAACTGACTTAGGAAGCCAGGTGTACAAATGGGATTTTGGTTTGGTTTTGTTTGCTTGCTCTTTTTATGCTGTACTTCATGCAGAGAACAACAGAAGATACATTTAGCAGTTTGATATTCTTTCCCTCAGAATGTCTGGGGATTTTCCCAGTGTTCGTTTGATGGCATTAAAAATGAATGGGATGACTAAATGGTTTACAATTTTACATATTCAGTTAACATGAAAGCAATTACTAATGTGTATAATTATCTCCAGAATTACTTGGATCATGCAAATGGCATTCAAACCAACCGTCTTTAACTGTTTTCCAGGGGATGTGTCATTACATAATTCATTGTAAGAACAGTATCCTACAATCTGAGCTCAATATTATTGCCCTTTCAGAATTTACTTCTCAGATTATCCTTCTGGAGAGTGATAACTTTCAATTTTAATCAGTTTTTAGAGTGCTTCCATATCTCAGCATGGGACTGGGTGTTGAATACAGCTTATCTCTATCACTTTAATGTGAGTCTCAAATGTAACAACACTGAGATCAATGTTCAATCCATTATCCACTGAATTAAGAGGGCCATCCTGAGACCAGTGAGCTGTTTGGCCTCACATGACTGAGCCCTAGTCAGTGAGAGAAGGTACAGAGAAAATAGTCAAGCATAAAAAAAAAAAAGAAGGAGCTAAGATTAAAATGCAGGAAAGATAGATCAGTGGTGAAGGCCAAGAGGCAGAGAGGAGTGTGGTTCATGGGTAGTGTTAAAGAAAGTGGCCGTCGGGTGGAAGAAGGCATGGGGATGAGGTATGATCTGGATGGTACAGCAAGAACTAGAATGAAGTTCTACCTGAAGCATTGGTGCAAAAACTGTTGTAGTTTTAATAACTGTAAGAAGCTGAAGCATAAGCTGCACTTCACTTTCCATACTTTCCCTCATTGCAATGGTTAATAATAAAGGTTGTTTGGCTGCAACTGCAAGGAAGAAGCACCACAGATGCAAATTTCAGCTACATCCAATGTTCTGGCAATGGGAGGGCAGGGGTGTCACCAACAAGGGGTGTGTGGTCAGTGAGAATATAGGCAGTGATACAGGACACTTCTTCAACTAAGAGATTTTTAATTTAGCCACAGGAGTCCAGTAACCAGAAGGGAAAAACAACGTACTTGTTGCCCACCTA